>NC_052086.1:46497120-46812120 GCF_015852505.1 Tachyglossus aculeatus | reverse complement strand
AAGTCACACAGCTGCTGACTACAAACTATCACTTTTTTTTCTTATGAAATTTGTTAAGTGCTTACTCTGTGCCAGGTCCTTAGTAAAGTGCTCTGCACACAGTAAGCCATAATTTCTGTTGATTAACTGGATCTTCCCAGTTCAAACTGGATGAGTGCACTATTAGCTAGTTGACTGTGAGCCTCTTGAGGGCAGAGAGCACTATTACAGGCTCCCAAGGGCTTAGTAGAGTGTTCTGCATACAGTAGGTGTTCCACAAACACTGTTGCTTGATTGAATAATGATAATAATAATGATGATGGCATTTGTTAAGCACTTACTATTTGCAAAGCACTGTTCTAAGCGCTGGGGAGGATACAACGTGATAAGATTGTCCCATGTGGGGCTCACAGTCTTCATCCACATTTTGCAGATGAGGTAACTGAGGCACAGAGAAGTTAAGTGACTTGCCCAAAGTCACACGGGTGACAGTTGGCGGAGCTGGGGTTTGAACCCATGACCTCTGACTCCAAAGCCCATGCTCTTTCCACTGAGCCACGCTGCTTCTCAATGATTTGCGCCACTTTGATAACCAAGATCCTGTGCCTTCCTTCAGATGATGGGTCACAGAATTAATCCCTGAGACTGTAAACTTGACGTGGGCAGGCAATATGTCCACCAACACTGTTGGATTGTCCTCTCCCAATCACTCAGTAAAGTGCTCTGCACCCTGTAAGCGCTCAATGAATACCACTGGTTGATTGATTGAGCATGGGGTCAACAGCAGGAGAGACTAGAATGAGACAAAGCAGGGAGGTTGGCTTGAGAGGAACAAAGCAAGGGCGCTGGGGCCTGGTGGGAGAAGAGCGAGAAAGATACATATAGGGGAGCGTTTCTTCGCTCTCGACCTTACAGACACCCAGAGATTCTTCAGTATTACCCAAACTGTGTTACAGGAAGCCAACTACCCTTCAATGACAGATATGATAACAATCACTGTGGTGACCGTGAAGCACCGTCTATGTGCTCAGTCCCATTCTAAGAGCTGGGGTACCTACAACATCATAGTATCAGGCACAGTCCCTGTCCTTCTTGGGGCTCACGGTCTAATGGGGAGGGGAAGGCAAGTTTTGAATCCCCATTTTACAGATGAGGAAGCTAAGGCACAGAGAAGCTAACTGACTTGTACGAGTTCCCCCAGCAGGCCGGGGGCCAAGCCGGGATCAGGGCCCAGGGCTCTGGGCTCCCGACTCCCCAGCTGGGGCTCTTCCCCCAAGAGACCGCTCCCCTTAATCAGGGCCACCTGCTGCGTGGACCAAGCTGACTGGCCACCGGTGGCCAACAGGCCCATCGGCCCTGCTGGCAGAAGCCCCCTAAATGGGGGCGGTGGCGGCAGCAGTGGCCGGGGGAAGGTGAATCACTTGTCTCGTTTCTGGATTCGCTTTGTCGGGGCCACGGAAATCTACGCACTGGGATGCCCGGCTTGTTAATTACAGCATCCCCATACAAACCGAGGCAGGCCTCTCACTGGATCACACACAGACCCTCGCTGAGGGGTGGGGTGGGGACCGGGACAAGGATGTTTTGGGGGCAGGTAAAGACGTGATGAGGGAGAGAACTGGAGGGCATGATCGGGAAGAAAGAAGAGGGGGGCAGCCAGGGCAGGAGTTGGGGGGTGAAGGCAGGCCCGGAGCAGGCAGGGGGTGGTGTGGGTCGGGTCTGTGGGGAAAAAGCCCCAAGGCCAGGGCGATCCGGACACTGTCCCGGAGGTGGATCTGACCATGAAACTGAACCATCTGAGTTGCATTTTCCTGGGCTCCTGGTGCGGGGCAATGGGAGCCTTTTGAGCACCTGGATGAGGTTGGCTTATAACTACTGAAAAATCATTTGAAAATTGAATTATCCAATTGCGCGGGAGTGAGAGCCATGTGTTCTGTCTCTGTCCATTTCCAAAGCAGAAAGTCATCGGGGCACCTGGCCCACATTGACTTCAAAACCCTTCACTGCGGTGCAGCTGGGGTGTGGCCCAGCCCCACTGGCCACCCCCGCCGCCCTCCGCCCCAACCCCACCTAGTGGAAAGAATCCAGGCCTAGGATTCAGAGGACCTGGGTTCTAATTCTGCCTCTGCCAACTGCTTGCTGTATGATCTTGGGCTAGTCACTTCACTTCTCAGGGCCTCAATTTCCTCAGCTGTAAAATGGGTATTAAATACCTGCTCTCCCTCCTAGTTAGACTGTGAGCCCCATGCTGGACTGGGACTGTGTCCAACCTAATTAACCTGCACTTACCCTAGCACACAGAACAATGTTTGATATTATTCCTAATCCTCCTCAACCTCTCAGTTCCCTTCATCACTGTCGACCACCCCCTTCTCCTGGAAACATTACCCAACCTTGGCTTCATTGACATTATCCTCTACTGGTTCTCTTCATCTCTCTGGCCGTTCATTCTCAGTCTCCTTTGCAGGCTCCTCATTCATTCATTCATTCAATCATATTTATTGAGCACTTACTGTGTGCAGAGCACTATACTAAGCGCTTAGAAAGTGCAATTCAGCAACAGATAGAGAGAATCCCTACCCAACAATGGGCTTACAGTCTAGAAGAGAATAAAAAAAAATGAATGATGGCATTTGTTAAGCACTTACTATGTGCGAAGCACTGTTCTAAGCGCTAGAGGGGATACAAGGTGATCAAGTTGTCCCACGTGGGGCTCACAGTCTTAATCCTCACTTTACAGATGAGGTAACTGAGGCACAGAGAAGTGAAGTGACTTGCCCAAAGTCACACAGCTGACAAGTGGTGGAGCCAGGATTAGAACCCACCTCTGGCACCCAAGCCCATGCTCTTTCCACTGAGCCACGCTGTTAGGGGAGACAGACAACAAAACAAAACAAGTAGACAGGCATCAATAGCATCAAAATAAATAAATAGAATTATAGCTATATATACATCATTAATAAAATTAATAGAATCATATGTACATATATACACAAGTGCTGTGGGGCGGGCGGAAGAGCAGAGGGAGGGAATGGGGCAATGGGGAGGGGAGGAGGAGCACGGGAAAGGGGGGACTCAATCTGGGAAGGCCTCCTGGAGGAGGTGAGCTTTCAGTAGGGCTTTGAAAGGGGGAAGTGAGCTAGTTTGCCAGATGTGAGGAGGGAGGGCATTCCAGGCCAGAGGTAGGACGTGGGCCAGGGGTCAATGGCGGGACAGGCGAGAACGAGGCACAGTGAAGAGGTTAGTGGCAGAAAAGCGGAGGGTGCGGGCTGGGCTGTACAAGGAAAGAAGGGAGGCGAGGTTGGAGGGGCGAGGCGATGGACAGCCTTGAAGCCAAGAGTGAGAATTCGTACACTGACAGGCAACCACTGGAGATTTTTGAGGAGGGGAGTGACCTGCCCAGAGCGTTTCTGTACAAAGATAATCCAGGCAGCAGAGTGAAGTATAGACTGAAGCAGGGAAAGACAGGAGAATGGGAGATCAGAGAGGAGGCAGATGTAGTAATCCAGTTGGGATAGGATGAGAGATTGAACCAGCAAGGTAGCGGTTTGGATGGAGAAGAAAGGGTGGATCTTGGTGATGCTGCGGAGGTGAGACCGGCAGGTTTTGGTGACAGCTTGGATGTAAGGGGTGAATGAGAGAGCAGAGTCGAGGGTGACACCAAGGTTGCGGGCCTGTGAAGCAGGAAGGATGGTAGTGCCATCTACAGTGACAGGAAACTCAGGGAGAGGACAGGGTTTGGGAGAGAAGATAAGGAGCTCAGTCTTGGGCATACTGAGTTTTAGGTGGTGGGCAGACATCCAGATGGAGATGTCCTGAAGGAAGGAGGAGATTCGAGCCTGGAGGGAGGGAAAGAGAGCAGGGGCGGAGATGTAGGTTTGGGTGTCATCAACGTAGAGATCATAGTTGAAGCCGTGGGAGCGAATGAGTTCACTAAGGGAGTGAGTGTAGACAGAGAACAGAAGGGGACCAAGAACTGACCCTTGAGGCAGCCCTACAGTAAGGGGATGGGAGGGGGAGGAGGAGGAGGAGCCCGCAAAGGAGACTGAGAATGAACGGCCGGAGAGATGAGGAGAACCGGGAGAGGACTGAGGCTGTGAAGCCAAGATTGGATACCGTGTTGAGGAGAAGGGGGTGGTCCACAGTGTCAAAGGCAGCTGAGAGATCGAGGAGGATTAGAATAGAGTAGGAGCCATTGGATTTGGCAAGAAGGAGGTCATTGGTGACCTTTACGAGGGCAGTTTCGGTGGAGTGTAGGTGACAGAAGCCAGACTGGAGGGGGTCTAGGAGAGAGTTGGAATTGAGGAATTCAAAGCAGGGAGTATAGATGACTTGTTCTAGGAGTTTGGAAAGGAAGGGTAGGAGGGAGATAGGGCGATAACTAGAAGGGGCAGTGGGGTCAAGAGAGGGTTGTACTGTACTCCCCCCGAGTTACACCTGGAAAACCGCTCCAGAGTTGTGAAAATGTGTCACCTTCCTCAGGGCCCCCCAGATAGAGGAGCCACATCCAGGGTGGTCACTGATGATGGCAGGAAGACGAAGACCTCTTCATCCTCTGTGTGTTCCCAACTTCCCTTTCCCAGCTGTTGCTGCATTCCAGCGGGTCAGAATTGGGCATCCCAGGTTTCCTAAAGGTGCTGGGTGCTCGCCTGGCCCTCAGAGAATGGCCGCCCTCCAGCTCTTGCCCCCATGGGTGATGGTGGTGGGGCGGGGGGGCTGGCAGGGGATTGGGAGTCCGGGGTGTCTGCAGAAGGGGCCGGGCGGCGATGGAAGGGACACTCCCATCGCGGTCTCAGTGCTGCTCTGCTCTACCTGGAGATTTATTCAATCTTACTTATTGAGCGCTGTGTGCAGAGCACTGTACTAAGCCTTATAAAGTACAATTCGGCAACAGATAGACAGTCCCTACCCAACAATGGGGAGGGTCCCGGGGGCACGCCTGGGGGCTGCAGGGGGGCGGGGGGGGGGGGGGGAGGCAGGGGGGAGTGTGTTAGCCAGAGGTTCCAAGGAGCCCGGCTCAATGACCGGAACTAATCGACAAGTGCTTCCATTTCCCCTCCGGCTCAGAGACAGACAAACCTGCCCCCAGTCAAATCTTTTTCTGCAGTCAAATCCTTTTTTGTGTGTTTCCTTCAGATAGACATCACTCATTTATTCTTGAGATCGATATCCCCTCCTCTCCTTTGTTTCTGCCCCTCCCCCCACCCCACGTCGGTCTCCCCCTCCCCCAGCTCCTTCCTCCTCCGCTTTCCCTGTGTTCCTCCCACGTTCCTGCCCCCAGGCCTTCTCCCCCTCCCCCCCACCCCCTCCAACACTGGTTAGCCGAGTATGTGGGCAAGTGGAAAGTCCCCAGGCCCAGGGGCACATGAGCCCACCGACTCCGACTGGGATGATCCAAGTGGCCAGGAGAAGGCAACACTGGGGGTCCCAAACCCCACGTTCCAGGCCAGAGGAGGAGGGCACATTGGCAGTGCACCACAAATGGTACCCTTTGGTCTGGCAGCAGGGCAGCTCGACATCCCTGGGGTGCGCACCTGCCTGGCCTCACTCTTCTCTTACCCACTGCCAGGCCTCTGGCCAGACTGTTGAAGACAGTACCTGCGGGACCCCGGGGGTCTGGAGCCACCCTCAAATATCTCCAGGGGCCTCAGGCCCGGGCTCTCTGACCCCTCTGTCCAGGCAGGGGCAGCTCCACAAGACTTCCAACAGCAGGATTCTATATGCTCCCTTCCTTCCTCCCTCCCTCTCCCTCTCCACAGTCCACCTTCCCATTCCGATAAAAAGCTGGCTGACTGGCCACCAGCTACAACTGGACTCACACCAGGAACATACCAGCTATAACAGGAGACACACTGGGCACATACCAGCCACGCCAGGGGGACACACCGGGCAAATACCGACCACAAAGGGCCATTCGCTGGCCACACCAGGGCAAGCACCACCCAAAAAAGGACAGACACTACTGCCCCACGCCACAAAGGGCAGGCGGGGGGTGGGGGGCCCGCCAAATCCGTCCCTAGGCTGCCTCCCCGAGCACCAACTTGACGTCCACTTGAGCGACTGACCGGCGACCTCAGAGGAGCCCAGGTGCATGAGCCGGTTTGCGTCATGTCAACGCTGCATTTGATCTTTCCAATGAAACATGTTTCCCATTATCATCATCCTCACCATCACCATCATCAGCGGCAACGGAGGCAGGGCACGCTGTCACATGGGAGTAATCCTGGCTTCATTAGCACGTCAGCTGTGGTGCTCACGTGTGCCAGCGGCAGTGGCGGCGGCGGCGGGGCTCTTTGAACCCGATCCCCTCCGTTGCTCGGCCCAAGGAGGAAGTGCCGGAAGCAGCCTCTCCGAGCGGAAGGATGACCCCCCCGAGAGCCCTCTGTGCGGGGTTCAAGTTTCCAGAGATAATCTTTCCTCCTCTTTTTTTCCTTTGCTGGGCCCTGGGGCTGGTGGGGGGGCGGGGGGGGGGGGAGGGACAGTGGAGCAGGGATCCTTTATAACAACAAAGAGATTCCTTTGGACGATGGCCAGCAGAGGAAAGACCAAGGACTCGACGGGAAATCCAAACATCCACTTTTCTGCCGAGGGGCTGTGGAGCCGAGACCCAGGACCCCCGGTGGGGTTGGGCCGTTTTCCACCACGAGTCCCAGGCACTGCTCGGGTTCGACCGTCACCGCCTTCCGGGGCCACAGCTGCCCGGGTCCCTGTTCTGACTCCAGCTCTTCTCCGAGGATGATCCCAAGGGACTCATGAGATTGAGGCCCCGACCCCTCCGCCGGGCCGAGGCATCCAGAGGGCTCCCCATCGACCTGCTGGATGGCCAATCCCGGTGGCGGCGGCCCACCGCCAGACCTTTCAGAGAGCCTCACGCTGATACCACCTGTTTCGGGCCCGGACCCCTCCCAGCCCCACCTTTCCAGGGTCTGGGAGAGGGACAGGACAGCTGCCACAGGGAGTGCTGACAGGGTTCCCAGCGAAAATCTTTTAAGCAGACAATAACAGTCTTCCTGCCACCCACTGCCCAGGGCCAGCCAAGGGCCCGGACGTCCACACGTGGCGGAGACACCAGGAGTGTGTGCGTTCCGGTGGGGCCGAGCTGCTCCGCGCAATCTGGGAGAGCTGGCGGCTCCACGGGGCCAGTAAGCAGTGGGCAGCTCAGCCACACTTCTTCTACTGGCCCAGACAAAGCCGCCCGATTTAGACTGCACTGGCCCTAGGCATAAAAGGGAAGCCCAGGGATGACACTGGGAGCCCGAAACGCCTCGTGACCCATCTAGGGCCGGTCTGGGCCTGGTTTCCCCTCCCCAACCACCCCAGCCAGCCACCCGCTCCACCAGCATGATGGCCAGACAGTCAGCTGGCGGGTCTCGGCCGTTCAGTCCCTGTCTGGTAATGAGGTGAGTGGGCAGGTGGGGCCAAGGGGCACCCAGGAATCCAGAGGGCCACCAGGGACCCACCGGACCACGCGATGCTCTGCCCCAGCCACAGCCACAGCAGCCGAGCAGGGCGGGACGGGTTCAGAAGGTGGGTGGGGAGGGGAGGGGCCCACACACTCATTCGATCGTATTTATTAAGCACCGTGTGCAGAGCACTGTACTAAGCACTTGGGAACATACAATATCAATCAATCAATCAAGCATATTTACTGAGCGCTTACTGTGTGCAGAGCACTGTACTAAGTGCTTGGAAAGTACAAGATGGCAACATACAGAGACAGTCCCTACCCAACAGTGGGCTCACAGTCTAGAAGGGGGAGACAGAGAACAAAACCAAACATACTAATAAAATACAATAAATAGAATAGATATGTACTAGTAAAATAGAGTAATAACTATGTACAAACATATATACATATATACAGGTGCTGTGGGGAAGGGAAGGAGGTAAGATGGGGGGATGGAGAGGGGAACGAGGGGGAGAGGAAGGAAGGGGCTCAGTCTGGGAAGGCCTCCTGGAGGAGGTGAGCTCTCAGTAGGGCCTTGAAGGGAGGAAGAGAGCTAGCTTGGCGGATGGGCAGAGGGATTGGGGGCATTCCAGGCCCGGGGGAGGACGTGGGCTGGGGGTCGATGGCGGGACAGGCGAGAACGAGGCCCGGTGAGGAGATTAGCGGCAGAGGAACGGAAGGTGTGAGCTGGGCGAAATGATGTGGCCCTTGAGGCCATGGGCGGAGTCGGCGCACTCGATCACAGTGCTGAGCTGAGGGTAGCCCACGCCAGTCTTGTGGAGGGTAGTGCTCACAGAACCTGGTCCAATAAACAGTGAAAATCCCTGCCACAGTGAGCTCAGTCACCACCCAGAAGCCCACCTGGGCCAAGAACAGCACGGAGATCGTGAGCACCATGTGGGCCATGGACTGAATATGACCAGATTACCTTGTATCTACTCCAGTGTTGAGACCATTGTAGGTGCTTAACAATTTGCATTCTTTAAAAAACCCACATCATTTGCATCATGAAAAATCCATGAGGGTCTGCTCCTGGGGCACTCTCTCGGGCACTTAGCTCCGTGATGAACCCTCACTCGGTCCACATCACTGAAGGACTATTTGAGGGGCAGAGGGAGACAGAGACAGAGGGAGACGGGTAGCTGGAGGGAGGGTGACCGTGGTCCGAAGTCAATCGCCCGACGGCTCAGAACCAAAGACCGGCCTGCGCGTGGCTGGGCGTTCAGTCCCATCAGATCCCCCCGTCACCGAGACAGCCCGGAGCCATTAGTGCCCTGCCCCCTGCCCCGGGAATGCTAAGCCGGGGATGGAAAGCCAACAAGCACGCTGCTGACCATCACCCCCTTCCAATCTTTCGAGGCTCCTGGCCGAGTCTCTTCCTCCCTTCAAAGCCCTACTGAGAGTTCACCTCCTCACCACCTCCTGGAGGAGGCCTTCCCAGACTGAGCCTCCTCCTTCTTCTCCCCCTCCTCATCCCCCCTGCCTTACCTCCTTCCCCTCCCCACAGCACCTGTATATATGTATATATGTTTGTACGTATTTATTATTCTATTTATTTACTTTACTTGTACATATTTATTCTATTTTATTTGGTTCATATGTTCTGTTTTGTTGTCTGTCTCCCCCTTCTAGACTGTGAGCCCGCTGTTGGGTAGGGACCGTCTCTACATGTTGCCAACTTGTACTTCCCAAGCGCTTAGTCCAGTGCTCTGCACACAGTAAACGCTCAATAAATACGATTGAATGAATGAATGAATGAATGAGTCACCGATGATTCCTCTACCCTCCGGGCCCAAGCCAGCTGAGGAGCATTGGAAAGGATCACTGGGTCGCCAGCATCCGCTGCCTCAAGTCCTTTGCCCAAAACCAAGATGGTCTTTTCTCACATGAAAGCAGAAGTGCAATACGCCCGCCTTCGCCCTTCCGTTGCCTCCCAGGGTCCCGAAGAGGGAAGCGCAATTCCTCCTCATGCCCAGCCCTGTTCCCTCGGCGGACCCCCGCAGCCACTGCCCTCCCCACGATGGGAGGGTTCCCAGCCAGGCCAGGGAGCCCGGTGGCGGGACGGAGGGGCGAAGGGTGATGGTGGGGGGAGCAGGGGGTGGGGGCGGAGGCCAGACCAAAAGGTGGGAGCCAGTTTCGTCAGCAGCATCACACCAGGCTGACAAAAGGCAGCTTGGGAGAACAGCTGTCTTCCATTTTAATTGCCATGAACAGTCTGCTGGGCATGTCTGAGCATGTGTGTGTGTATGTGCGTGTGTGCACGCATGCACACATGGGCACATGTGTGTAGTCTTGCGTGCAAACACTTGTGTAGGCACACAGGTGTGGAATGCAGTTGGGGGTGTGTGTATGGGCACGTGGATGTGAGCACTGAGGGGAGCAGTATGGCCCAGTGGAATGAACACAGATCTCGGAGTCGGTGGACCGGGATTTCTACTTCCAGCTCTGCCACTGCCTGCTGCGTGACCTTGGGCAAATCACTTCTCTTTTCTGTGCCTCGGTTTCCTCATCAGTGAAATGAGAATCCGATACCTATTTTCCCTCCTCCTCAGTCTGTGAGTCCCTGGTGGGTCACAGGCTGTGTCCGACCTGACTCTTCTATGTATCTATCCCAGCACTTGGTACATAGTAAGTGCTTAACCCCTCCCATCCGCCCTCCCTTTTAAGTCCCTAGGGACTTGGATCTATACCACTGGAGAACTTGATATTCATCCCACAGCCCTTAAGTACGTCTCCCTATACTCTCACATTCCCTCATAATAATAATAATAATAATAATGGCATTTATTAAGCGCTTACTATGTGCAAAGCACTGTTCTAAGCGCTAGGGGAGGTTACAAGAGATCAGGTTGTCCCTCAGGGGGCTCACAGTCTTAATCCCCATTTTACAGATGAGGGAACTGAGGCACAGAGAAGTTAAGTGACTTGCCCGAAGTCACACAGCTGACAATAGAAGCAGCGTGGCTCAGTGGAAAGAGCACGGGCTTTGGAGTCAGAGGTCATGGGTTCTAATCCCAACTCTGCCACATGTCTGCTGTGTGACCTTGGGCAAGGCACTTAACTTCTCTGAGCCTCAGTTACCTCATCTGTAAAATGGGGATTAAGACTGTGAACCCCACATGGGACAGCCTGATCACTTTGTATCCCCCCCAGCACTTAGAACAGTGCTTTGCACATAGTAAGCACTTAACAAATGCCAACATTATTATTATTAATTGGCAGATCTGGGATTCGAACCTATGACCCCTGCCTCCAAAGCCCATGCTCTTTCCACTGAGCCACGCTCTTCACCTCATCAGCAATTTATTTTAACATCTGTCTCCCCTTTCAGACTACGAGCTGGGAACACGTCTACCAACTCTATTGTACCGTTCTCACCCAAGCACCTAGTACAGTGCTTGACACACAGTAAGTGCTCAATAAATGAACAAACCTATAGTAATAAAGCACGTATGTGGCAGTCATTGTGCATTCTTGGGGGTGCACGTGTATGCACACCTGAGTGGGAGTGTGCACGGACCTGCATGGGGACCTTTACTGGTGCGGGGCTGTGGCAGGCGGCATGCAGCCCGGCCGCCAGTCCCTCTGCGGCCCCTCCCCAGCTCATCATCATCATCAATCGTATTTATTGAGCGCTTCCTGTGTGCAGAGCACTGTACTAAGCGCTTGGGAAGTACAAGCTGGCAACATATAGAGACAGTCCCTACCCAACAGTGGGCTTACAGTCTAGAAGGGGGACACAGACAACAAAACAAAACATATTAACAAAATAAAACAAATAGAATAAATATGTACACCTGTATATATGTATATATGTTTGTACGTATTTATTACTCTATTTTACTTGTACATATTTATTCTACTTATTTCATTTTGCTAATATGTTTTGTTTTGTTCTCTGTCTCCCCCTTCTAGACTGTGAGCCCACTGTTGGGTAGGGACCGTCTCTATATGTTGCCAACTTGTACTTCCCAAGTGCTTAGTACAGTGCTCTGCACACAGTAAATGCTCAATAAGTACGACAAACTTTTGAATAAACTTTTGATCTTCACCCAAACCTCAGCCCCACCGCACTTATGTACAAACCTGTTATTTTTTGTATATTAGCGTCTGTCTCCCTCTCTGGAATGTAAGTTCTTCGTGGGCAGGGAACACGTCTATCACTCTGATGTACTGTACCCTCCCTGGTGCTTAATACAGTGCGCCACACACGATTATACCATTCTTTGATTGAACGATTGATAAGCCTTTTCTGCTTTAGTCCCCAGGAGCCTAAGCCACATGAAGCCAGCAGCCAACTCAAGTGCTTAGTACAGTGCTCTGCACACAGTAAGCACTCAATAAATATGATTGAATGAATGAATGAACTATTTGTACTCTTGGTCAGCACTTTTATACTTTTTATCTCAACTAGTCCATTTGCAAATATTTCTACGCCTGTCTCTGCCATTAGAGTGGAAGCTCCCTGTGGGCAGTGAATGTGTCACTTACACGACATTATTTATTTTACTTGTACCTATCTATTCTATTTATTTTATTTTGTTAGTATGTTTGGTTTTGTTCTCTGTCTCCCCCTTCTAGACTGTAAGCCCACTGTTGGGTAGGAACTGTCTCTATATGTTGCCAGCTTGTACTTCCCAAGCGCTTAGTACAGTGCTCTGCACATAGTAAGCGCTCAATAAATACGATTGATTGATTGATTACGTGTGTTGCACTTCCCAAATGCTGAGTTTGGTGGAGGGCAACCAGGTGGTGGCAGTAAATTCATTCATTCAATCGTATTTATTGAGCGCTTACTGTGTGCAGAGCACTGTACTAAGCGCTTGGGAAGTACAAGTTGGGAACATATAGAGACGGTCCCTACCCAACAGTGGGCTCACAGGCTAGAAGGGGGAGACAGAGAACAAAACCAAGCATATTAACAAAATAAAATAAATAGAATAAATATGTACAAATAAAATAAATACAGTAATAAATATGTATAAACATATATACAGGTGCCGTGGGGAGGGGAAGGAGGTAAGGCGGGGGGGATGGGGAGGGGAAGGAGGGGGATCAGTCTGGGAAGGCCTCCTACTGGAGTAGTAAATGTTTACTGGAGTAGTTATGTTTGTACATATTAATTACTCTATTTATTTATTCATTTACATATGTTTGTACATATTTATTACTCTATTTTACTTGTACATATCTATCGTATTTATTTTATTTTGTTAATATGTTTGGTTTTGTTCTCTGTCTCCCCCTTCTAGACTGTGAGCCCACTGGTTGGGTAGGGACTGTCTCTATATATTGCCAACTTGGACTTCCCAAGCATTTAGTACAGTGCTCTGCAATCAATCAATCAATCAATTGTATTTATTGAGCACTTACTGTGTGCAGAGCACTGTGAGCCCACTTTTAGACTGTGAGCCCACTGTTGGGTAGGGACCGTCTCTATATGTTGCCAACTTGGACTTCCCAAGTGCTTAGTACAGTGCTCTGCACACAGTAGGCGCTCAATAAATACGATTGATTGACTGATTGAGCCCACTGTTGGGTAGGGACTGTCTCTATGTTGCCAACTTGGACTTCCCAAGCGCTTAGTACAGTGCTCTGCACACAGTAAGCGCTCAATAAATATGATTGATTGGGAAGTACAAGTTGGCAACATAGAGAGACAGTCCCTACCCAACAGTGGGCTCACAGTCTAAAAGTGGGCTCACAGTCTACTGCACACGGTAAGAGCTCACTAAATACGACTGATTGATTGATTGATTGATTGATTGTAAATACTCCTACTGGAGCTGTGGTCCGTGGACGGTGGGAGCCCAGGGCCGAAAGGTGGGGCCTTGGTCAGGCGCCAGCCACCGGGAGGCGCAATGCCGGCTGCCCGCCACTTGGGGGCAGCTGTGCGCGCTCACGGTCGCTAGGGCGGGGGGGGCGGGGTCGGGGGGGGGGGAACGGGCGCCGGACCGCCCCCTAGTGTTCCGAGGCAGTAACGCTCTTCCCCAATCAATCAATCAATCGATCAATCGTATTTATTGAGCGCTTACTGTGTGCACAGCACTGTACTAAGCGCTTGGGAAGTACAAGTTGGCAACATATAGAGACAGTCCCTACCCAACAGTGGGCTCACAGTCTAAAAGGGGGAGACAGAAAACAACACCAAACATACTAACAAAATAAAATAGAATAGATATGTACAAGTAAAATATCTCCATCACCTCGCCCCCTCCTACCTCACCTCCCTTCTCTCCTTCTACTGCCCAGCCCGCACCCTCCGCTCCTCCACCACTAATCTCCTCACCGTACCTCGTTCTCGCCTGTCCCGCCATCGACCCCCAGCCCACGTCATCCCCCGGGCCTGGAATGCCCTCCCTCTGCCCCTCCGCCAAGCTAGCTCTCTTCCTCCCTTCAAGGCCCTGCTGAGAGCTCACCTCCTCCAGGAGGCCTTCCCAGACTGAGCCCCTTCTTTCCTCTCCCCCTCATCCCCCTCCCCCCATCCCTCCCACCTTACCTCCTTCCCTTCCCCACAGCACCTGTATATATGTATATATGGTTGTACATATTTATTACTCTATTTATTTATTTATTTATTTATTTTACTTGTACATTTCTATCCTATTTATTTTATTTTGTTGGTATGTTTGGTTCTGTTCTCTGTCTCCCCCTTTTAGACTGTGAGCCCACTGTTGGGTAGGGACTGTCTCTATGTGTTGCCAATTTGTACTTCCCAAGCGCTTAGTACAGTGCTCTGCACATAGTAAGCGCTCAATAAATACGATTGATTGATTGATTGATAAAATAGAGTAATAAATATGTACAAACATATATACATGTCTCGACTCTCCGTCCCCTCACTCAAGCTGTTCTCCTGGTTTGCAACTCCCTCCTTCCTCACGTCAGACCCCAGCTCTCTCCACCTTCAAATCCCACCTAAAATTTCACCTCCTTCCAGACTTTTCCCAATGAACTTCCCAGCACCCTGAGCCATATTATCCATTAGCCATATTATCAGCCAACTCTAGCACCTGCGAACTTCGAGAGAGGTGGTGGGGTTGGGCGAGGAGAGACCGTAGAAGATGAGGTAGCCTCAGGTCAGACTGCACAAAGAACTGTGAAGATTCCATGCTGGCTCTACTCTTCACACTCATTTCCATGCTGGCCCTACACTCTTCACACTCGCTGTCGCCTAGCTGTAAATTACATTGCGTGGGTCTCCCCAGTTATAGGTTAAGTTCCTTACGGGCAGGGAGAATGTACTTGCTTCCACTTGACTCTCCCCAGTGCTCACAATAGTGCTTTGGGCTAAGGAGGCAGTCGTGGACCCCGAACTTCCCCTGGCTGCAAAGGGATGCTCCAGCCAGGAGGCACCATCCTTCCTGCTGACCCCAGTGGGGATTCCGGTCAAAAGTCTGTTCTTTCCTTCAATTCCAAAGTGAAGGAGAGCAGCTATGCCATTGTTAAGAGAGTCAGTCTCTCTCTCTCTCTCTCTCTCTCTCTCTCCCTCTCCCTCTCTCTCCTTTCTCCATGGGAAAGGCCCATGTCTCCAGAAATAAGACTAGTCCCCGGGCAGGAACAAAGACCCCAGGGACTGTACAACAGCGATCCTCTAGCCTCCAGAAAGGAGACAATCTCTCCCTCCCAACCCCAACAACACACATAGGAGCAGAGGCTCCAGAAACTGTAGAACAGCGATCTCTTGGCCTCCAGCAGGGAGCCAATTCTCCCAAAAGCAGCAGAGACCCCAGGAACTGTAGAACAGCGATCCCTTGGCCACCAGAAAAGAGACCATCGCCTCCCCCCACCCCCTGACTCACACACAAAGGAACAGAGACCCCAGGAATTATAGAACAGTGATCCCCGGGCCTCAAAGAAGGGAGACATCCACCCCACCCCACCCACACGTAAAGATTACGTTGTATATTGCAGTGCTAAGAACAGTGCTGAGAGCACATAGTAAGCACTTGACCAATATCATTATTATTATTATTATTATTATTAGGAGAATAGAATAATATCATTATTATTGGGAGAATAGAATATAGTGATGTAACAGTCACATTCCCTGCCAGTTGTCCCAATTCAAAGATGATATCACTGACAGGGATATTCCCTTATGGGTGGGTGTTGAACTGAAAAGCCAGTGATGCCCACTGCCCCACTCTTTTCCATGTCACCGGTCCACATGTTTTGTTTTGTTGTCTGTCTCCCCCTTCTAGACTGTGAGCCCGTTGTTGGGTAGGGAATGTCTCTATATGTTGCCGACTTGTACTTCCCAAGAGCTTAATACAATGCTCTGCACACAGTAAGCACTCAATAAATACGACTGAATGAATGAATGAATGAATGAATGAATGAATGAATGAAGCAGAGACCTCAGCAACTATAGAACAGCGATCCCCTGGGCTCCCCGTAACAACAGGGAGAAGTAGCATGGCTCAGTGGAAAGTGCACGGGCTTTGGAGTCAGAGATCATGGGTTCAAATCCTGGATCCACCAATTGTCAGCTGTGTGACTTTGGGCAAGTCACTTTCACTTTTCTGTGCCTCAGTTACCTCATCTGTAAAATGGGGATTAAGACTGTGAGCCCGCCATGGGACAACCTGATCACCTTGTAACCTTGTAACCTCCCCAGCACTTAGAAAAGTGCTTTGCACATAGTAAGCGCTTAATAAATGCCATCAAAAAAAAATAACAGGGTGGTTTCCGCAAAGTGCATTCAGTTGCCACAGTGGCCCGAGAGCCCGAGTCACTGAGCAGCGAGGAAGGCGTGTTCCACTCACCAGATCTGCCCGATATTGACCAGGGAGTGGTAGAGAATCCAAAGAATGGTCATGAGGATCATGTTGGCACAGCCGGTCACCAGGACGAACGCTGAAACCACCAGGCCCAGTGCAGACAGGCAATCCAGGATGGAGTCCATGTTGCCCCAGTCCAGGAACCAGACCAAGGTTGGTGCGTAGCTCAAGGAATCCCAGTCAATTTTCCCTCTGAAGTAACGTTTGACACTCGCCAGGTACACCGCGCTTGGTAACAGTCCCTTGTCTCCGATTAACTGCTTATTTTGCTGGAAGGCCACCAAGAATGCCACGACTGCCAGGGAAAGACACAAAGGGAGAATGTAAAACCAGGAAAACAGGGTCTGCTGGATCTCGGGAGCCCCCACCCTCCCCAAATGGGTAGGTCTGCATTGATTGGTGAGTGGAGAGCCGTGCAGGTGGGTAGATGGAAAGATGGGTGGGTAGATAGATAAAAACAAATATGATTTAATGAATGAATGAATAATAATAATAATCATGATAACAGTAATAACAATGGTGATGGGCTCTTTCCACTAAGCCACTCTGCTTCTCTATAACTCTATTTATTTTATTACTGATGTGTATATATCTATAATTCTATTATCTATTTTGATGTAATCGATGCCTATCTCCTTGTTTTGTTTTGTTGTCTGTCTCCCTGCTTCTAGACTGTGAGCCCATTGTTGGGTAGGGACTGTCTCTATCTGTTGCTGAATTGTACTTCCCCAAGCACTTAGTACAGTGCTCTGTACACAGTAACTGCTCAATAAATACAAATGAATGAATGAATGAATGATGGTACTTGCTAATAATAATAATAATAATAGCATTTATTAAGCGCTTACTAAATGCAAAGCACTGTTCTAAGCACTGGGGAAGTTACAAGGTGATCTGGTTGTCCCACGGGGGGCTCACAGTCTTCATCCCCATTTTCCAGATGAGGTAACTAAGGCACAGAGAAGTTGAGTGACTTGCTCAAGGTCACAAAGCAGACACATGCCAGAACCGGGATTAGAATCCATGTCCTCTGACTCCCATGCCCTGCTCTTTCCACTAGGCTACGCTGCTTCTCATAGATGAATGGAGAGATGGGCACGTGGGTGGATGGAGAGGTGGGAGGGCGGATGGATGGATGGATGGATGGATGGATGGATGGAGAGATGGGCAGGCTGGTGGATGGAGAGGTGGGCAGGCGGGTAGATGGAGAGGTGGGCAGGTGGGCAGATGGAGAGGTGGGCAGGCGGGTGGATGGAGAGGTGGGCAGGCGGGTGGATGGATGGATGGAGAGGTGAGCAGGCGGGTGGACGGAGAGGTGAGCAGGCGGGTGGACGGAGAGGTGGGCAGGCGGGTGGACGGAGAGGTGGGCAGGCGGGTGGACGGAGAGGTGGGCAGGCGGGTGGATGGAGAGGTAGGCAGGCGGGTGGACGGAGAGGTGGGCAGGCGGGTGGACGGAGAGGTGGGCAGACGGGTGGATGGAGAGGTGGGCAGGCGGGTGGATGGAGAGGTGGGCAGGCGGGTGGATGGAGTGGTGGGCAGGTGGGTGGATGGACAGGTTGTCAGGTGGATGGATGGACAGGTGGTCAGGTGGGTGGATGGACAGATGGGTAGGCGGGTGGATGGACAGGTGGGCAGGCGGGTGGATGGACAGGTGGTCCGGTGGGTGGATGGACAGATGGGTAGGCGGGTGGATGGACAGGTGGGCAGGCGGGTGGATGGACAGGTGGGCAGGCAGGTGGATGGACAGGTGGGCAGGCAAGTGGATGGATGGATGGAGAAGTGAGCAGGCGGGTGGATGGAGAGGTGAGCAGGCAGGTGCATGGAGAGGTGAGCAGGCAGGTGCATGGAGAGGTGAGCAGGCGGGTGGATGGAGAGATGAGTGGGTGGCAAGTCAGAGACGCACAGAAAAGTTAAGTGACTTTCCCCAGGTCTCACAATGAGCAAGTGGCAGAGCCAGGATTAGAATCCAAGTCCTCTGACTCCCAGGCCCGGACTCTTCCCCTCAGCCAAGCTCCTACGGTGAGGGCCTGGTGCCCTCCAAGAACCACCAATTCCCATCTCCAACCATGGCTGGAGGCTCAGCGCAAACTTCCCAGGAATGAGAGTGGGAAGGGTCTGGCTGGGGGGGGAAGGGATTAAAGGGGAAGGCGAGGAGGAGGAGGAGAGGCCCTCCGTGCGGGTAGACCATGGCGGCCTGGTTCCCAGCACCTCGGCCAATTCTCAGAGCCAAGCGCTAAAGCCATAATTTTCTAAATGGCACCTCGGAGTCCGACAGAATTAATTCATCTCCCAAACAGTCTCAAGTCCAGCAGCTGGGGAGGAACTCGGCCCCCCATGCGATCAGAACTTTGGTTTCAACACCAAGGGATTCAGTGAAACTTAAATTGAGGGGTTTCCTTCCCAGACCGCAATACCCGTCTCTCAGTTATTTCAACATTAACTCTCCATTTGCCAAGAATCAATCAATCAATGGCATTTATCGAGAGCTTCCTAATAATTGGGGTATTTATGAAGTGCTTACTATGTGCCGGGTACCCTATTAAGCTCCGGGGTAGATACAAATCCAACGGCTCCTACTCTATCCTAATCCTCCTCGACCTCTCAGCTGCCTTCGACACTGTGGACCACCCCCTTCTCTTCAACATGCTATCCAACCTTGGCTTTTCATTCATTCATTCATTCAATCGTATTTATTGAGCGCTTACTGTGTGCAGAGCACTGTATTAAGCACTTGGGAAGTACAAGTTGGCAACATATAGAGGCTTCACAAACTACGTCCTCTTCCAGTTATTCTCTTATCTCTCCGGCCGTTCATTCTCAGTCTCCTTTGCAGGCTCCTCCTCCCCCTCCCATCCCCTTACTGTAGGGCTTCCTCAAGGGTCAGTTCTTGGTCCCCTTCTGTTCTCTATCTACACTCACTCCCTTGGTGAACTCATTCGCTCCCACGGCTGCAAACTATCATCTCTACGCTGATGACACCCAAATCTACACCTTTGCCCCTGCTCTCTCTCCCTCCCTTCAGGCTTGGATCTCCTCCTGACTTCAGGACATCTCCATCAGGATGTCTGCCCACCATCTAAAACTCTGTATGTCCAAGACTGAACTCCTTATCTTTCCTCCCAGACCCTGCCCTCTCCCTGACTTTCCCATCACTGTAGAGGGCACTACCATCCTTCCCGTCTCACAAGCCCGCAACCTTGGTGTCATCCTCGACCCCGCTCTCTCGTTCACCCCTCACATCCAATCTGTCACCAAAACCTGCCGGTCTCACCTCCGCATCATCGCCAAGATCCGCCCTTTCCTCTCCCTCCAAACCGCCACCTTGCTGGTTCAATCTCTCATCCTATCCTGACTGGATTACTGCATCAGCCTCCTCTCTGATCTCCCATCCTCCTGTCTCTCCCCACTTCAGTCTATACTTCACCCTGCTGCCCGGATCATCTTTGTGCAGAAATGCTCTGGGCGTGTTACTCCCCTCCTCAAAAATACCCAGTGGCTGCCTGTCAACCTACGCATCAAGCAAAAACTCCTCACTCTCGGCTTCAAGGCTGTCCATCACCTCGCCCCCTCCTACTTCACCTCCCTTCTCTCCTTCTCCAGCCCAGCCCGCACCCTCCGCTCCTCTGCCGCTAACCTCCTCACTGCATCTCGTTCTCGCCTGTCCCACCGTCGACCCCCGGCCCACGTCCTCCCCCTGGCCTGGAATGCCCTCCCTCCGCACATTCATTCATTCAATCGTATTTATTGAGTGCTTACTTTGTGCAGAGCACTGTACTAAGCGCTTGGGAAGTACAAGTTGGCAACATATAGAGATGGTTCCTACCCAACAGCGGGCTCCACCAAGCTAGCTCTCTTCCTCCCTTCAAAGCCCTACTGAGACTTCACCTCCTCCAGGAGGCCTTCCTGGTCTGAGCCCCCTTTTCCCTCTCCTCCTCCATCCCCCCCGCCCTACCTCCTTCCCCTCCTCACAGCACCTGTTTGTACAGATTTATTATTCTACTTATTTTACTTGTACATATTTACTATTCTATTTATTTAATTAATGGTGTGCATCTAACAATTTCTATGTATTCTGATGACTTGACACCTGTCCACTTGTTGTGCTGTCTGTCTCTCCCTTCTAGACTGTGAGCCCGTTGTTGGGTAGGGACCATCCCTATATGTTGCCAACTTGTACATCCCAAGCGCTTAGTACAGTGCTCTGCACACAGTAAGCGCTCAATAAATACAAATGAATGAATGAAATCCAGGTTGGTGAATTCCAGTCTTATTAACCAAGGTCAGATAAGAGAAGCAGCATGGCTTAGTGGATAGAGCCCGGGAGTCAGAAGGTCCTGGGTTCTAATCCCAGCTCTGCCACTTGTCTGCTTGGGCAAATCACTTCACTTCTCGGTGCCTCAGTCCCCTCATCAGTCAAATGGGGATTAAGTGAGTCCCAAGTGGGACGGGGATTGTGTCAAGCCTGATTACCTTGTATCTAACCCCCAGCGCTTAGTACAGTAAGCGCTTAACATACACCACAACTATTATTACTTTGTATTCTCACACATGTGCAGGAGGTTCTGGACACAGCTGCCCTCCGGTTTCCATGCCAGGAAAGTGTGGGGCGGGGTGGGCAAGACCCAGTGCCATCTCCTCGCCTGGCTGCTCAGTGGGCAGAGAGCATGTCATAGAGAATGAATAACCCAGAAAGCCCGGCCCACACAAGCGAAAGGTTTCTCTTTAGGAGGAGTCTGCCTTGTGAGGAGACTATCCCTGGAGCAAAGAGCCCTCCGGCCGGACGGGACTCCAAGTTGACACAGCCCAACGACCCGTGTTCATTCTGCGGGGGGGATTTTGGGGAATCCCTTCTCTCTCAGGACTCCTCGCCCAGAGCCGCTGCCTGCTCTCAAGGGTCTTGTGTTCCCGCCCACTCACTGCCCCAGAATCCACTGAAACCTCCACCGACGGAAGCCCCAAGAGAACAGGAACCAGTGGAGCGGTGTTCGAGTGCGAGACGAACATCCTTTTTTTTCTTTTTTTAATAAACTAACGCCTTTTACAGAAAAGCTCATGAAAGCCAGCAGACCGTTTCATTAGAGTTAGGGAGGACTGAAAGCGGAGAGGGAAAGAACAAATTGCCCATAAAGTTTGAGAACCGATGGACACTCGAGAACAAGTGGGGCAATATGTAAGGCCTTTGGGTCCCATTTTTCTCCTGCAGCTCTCCAAAGAGCAAAAAAGAAGTTTGCATGGAAAAGGACCTAATCGTATAACAAATACCCTAACAACAACAACAATGAGCTAGACTCTACGCTCATTATGGGCAAGGAACATGTCTGCTAATTCTGTTGTACTGTACTCTCCCAAGCACTTAAAACCTGTTTGTGGGCAGGAAATACATCCGTTTATTGTTATATTGGGCCCTCCCAAGTGCTTAGTACAGTGCTCTGCAGACAGTAAGTGCTAAATAAACACGACTGACTGTCTGCTCTGCACATAGTAAGTGCTCAATAAATACCACTGACTGATTGAGCACCTCACTATTTGGAAAAGCCCCTGCTGAAAGCTCCAGCCCAGAATTGACAGACCACATTCGACACTGCGGTCCATAACCCACTCTTCAGAGAGAGCCGACCAGATTCACCTGCCGGGGCTTCCGGACCAAAAGCTGCTCATCAGTTGAAAAGTCCAAGCCCGGCCCCTCAGCCAGAGGCAGTGGCGAAGAGGAGGGGTGGACGAGGGGTCAGGCCATCGCTCAGAGAACGTAACAGGCGCAGGATGCGCCTCGCTGCGGATGGGACGTGACCACCGGCAGCCCAGCCGGGGATCCCGGTCCCAGGTCTGCGCCAGAACCGGGCACTCCCCGCGATGGGCTTCCGGTCAAACACCGATGCCCCCCGGGACTCTCAGAACACCATCGTGGCACCAGGTAAGTGAGAAAGCTGGCTCGGGCAGAAATGGGCTCCATCTGGGGCAGGTGGCCGCCGCACTCCTCCGGGAATCGCAGGGGGCTGGCACACCATCATCATCATCATCATCAATCGTATTTATTGAGCGCTTACTATGTGCAGAGCACTGTACTAAGCGCTTGGGAAGTACAAATTGGCAACATATAGAGACGGTCCCTACCCAACAGTGGGCTCACAGTCTAAAAGGGGGAGACAGAGAACAAAACCAAACATACTAACAAAACAAAATAAATAGAATAGATATGTACAGGTAAAATAAATAAATAAATAGAGTAATAAATATGTACAAACATATATACATATATACAGGTGTATATGTATATATACATATATACATACATACAAATACATATACATACATGCATACATATGTACATATATACATGCATGTGTGTATATATGTATATGTGTGTGTATATATGTGTGTGTGTGTGTGTGTGTGTATACATGTACGTACATACATACATATATATAGTGTATACATATATACACCACAGCCTGCCCAGGACCTCGGCTCCAGTCAAAACAGAGCCTGGGGGCCTCCTGGCCTACGTGCCGTGGGCCAACAGCAGCCTACCCCAGCTCAGGGCCAGGCAGAGGCGCCGAGGTATCCAGTCGAAAAGGACCTCAGCCCCGAGCCCCCGCATTGAGAAATTAATGCTGGCTCCGGGGCCAGCACGACACCACTCATGCTCTCTGATCCCCGCCCAGAGGGTTCCCTCTGAGACTCAGAGCAAGGCCAAGGAGTAGACGGGCGGCGGGGATGGGCGGCCCCCGGCCAACTACACATACAGTGGAGAGTCGGACTACGAAATGGAAGGACGGCTCCTCAAAAACTCTACCGTCAAAATGCTCGATCCGAGAGGCCACGGGTCCCGCTCCCAACCCAGAGCAGGCCAGGCTGCTCAATCTGCCCCATCGGCCTCCGGCAGCTGGGGCTGGGACAGGAGCCGGGCTGAGGACCCTTTGCTCTGGGGCTCAGGACCACCCTTCCCCACAGCCAAACACTTAACAGAGTGCTCTGCCCATAGAAAGCGCTCGATGAAGAAATGGATAAATCCAAACAGGCCTTCAACTCCCGTCGGAATTCTCCCGAAGTCCTCAAGCCGTGAGATCGGGACGCACTGGGTGTCAGCCTTCATACCTAATCCACCCAACTGGACAAACCTTGTTCTCAAGCAATCTCGGAGGCGGGGCCGTCCACGGTGACCCCCTCCAGCGAGAGTGCCACTGCTCACCCCCTGCCAGGCACAAGGAGCTAAGGAAACCCAGTGGCCCTCTTTCCTTCCAAGTCCAAATTCCATTGTTAAAATAATAATGATAATAATGGTATTTGTTAAGTGCTTACTACATGCCAAGCACTGTTCTGAGTGCTGGGGGGGATACAAGGTAATCAGGTTGTCACACATGGGGCTCACAGTCTTAATCCCCATTTTACAGATGAGGTAACTGAGGCACAGAGTAGTTAAAAGACTTGCCCAAAGTTACACAGCTGACAAGTGGCATAGCTGGGATTAGAACCCATGACCTCTGACTCCCAAACCCGGGATCTTTCCACTAAGCCATGCTGCTTCTCTATGGTTCCAAGGTGAGTTTTCAAGAGGTCCTCCTGTTCCTATTCGGGGTCCCCTGAGTGCCCGGGCCAGGTCTTTCTACCCACATGTGCGGGCAAACACTCACCATGTTCCCACTAGTCATCAGGGCAGCAGACGCTCAGCCCTCAAGAAACAAAATTTGGGGAGGACTGGGCATCCAGCATTCGTTCATTCATTCATTCTATCATATTTACTGGGCACTTACTGTGTGCAAAGCTCTGTAGTAAGCACTTGGGGAAGTACAATATAACAACAGACACATTCCCTGCCCACAACAGGCTTATGAGAAGCAGCGTGGCTCAGTGGAAAGAGCAAGGGCTTTGGAGTCAGAGGTCATGGGTTCGAATCCTGACTCCACCACATGTCTGCTGTGTGACTTTGGGCACATCACTTAACTTCTCTAAGCCTCAGTTACCTCATCTGTAAAATGGGGATTAAGACTGTGAGCCCCACGTGGGACAACTTGATCGCCCTGTATCCCCCCCCAGCGCTTAGAACAGTGCTCTGCACATAGTAAGCGCTTAACAAATGCCATCATTATTATTATTATTATTATTAAGCTCACAGTCTACAGGGGGGAAACAGATTTTAATATACATACTTACATTAATTAATAAGTTACAGATATATACATATGTGCTGTGGGGATGGGAGGGAGGATGAATGAAGGGGGCAGGGGGTGGCGTTTCTGGAGGGAGAGCTGGTAGGAGGAGGGGGTGGTCCACAGAGTCAATCAATCAATCAATCAATCGTATTTATTGAGCGCTTACTGTGTGCAGAGCACTGTACTAATCGCTTGGGAAGTACAAGTTGGCAACATATAGAGATGGTCCCTACCCAACAGTGGGCTCACAGTCTAGAAGGGAGTCGATGGCAGCTGAGAGTTCTAGGAGGATCGGGGAGGATTTAAGCCCCCTGGCCTGGACCGTGAGGCGGTCACTGGTGAAGGAGCACACCGGCAATGGCCCCGCTCCACAGACGCACACACCGTCAGATCACTTGATCCAGGAATCTCACCACCAGCAGCACCGCGTAGGGTGACACCGTGTAAAGTGAGACGCCACGGATACCCCAGGCAGATCCTGAAAATTATGGAGCGTCTAGGCACTGGACCATTCCAAACCCTTAAGATGCCCCACAGACACAAAAGGCACCATCGCCGCTCAGAAAACAACCACCATGGTTTGTCTAAATACTGCGAGCCCTCAAAGGCCCCCCTCAATCCTACATCAAACTCCCAGGTTCCCATTCACGGCAGCCGGAACTGGGGAAGACACAGGGCCGAGAGCGACAACCGACGTGTGTGTGGCAAGGGGTTCGGGAACGAGAAGGGAAAAGACATCAACACCTAGGAACAAAAGCCAGGAGGGAGAAAAGGCAAAGGAATGTACACAAACTCAAATAGCTACAGTCAAGGCGCCGAGTCCTCACTCCCCATTCCCTTCTGTGTCACCCTGACTTGTTCCCTTCATTCATTCCCCTTCCCAGCCCCACAGCACTTACCTCCATAACTGTCATTTATTTATTTCTATTAATGTCCATCTCCCCCTCTAGACTGTAAGCTCGCTGTGGGTAAGGAATGTGTATGTTTATTGTTACATTCTACTCTCTCGAGAGCTTAGTACAGGTGTTTGCACACAGTAAGCGCTCAATAAATACAACTGAATGAATGAATGAGTCCTAGCAAAGAGTATAATGTCTGCTTGGCTTCCATCTGGTCCCATTCCTAGGGGTGGGGAGCTACCACCGGAGTGGTGCCAGCAGGAGCTGGGGGCAAGGAGGGGGTGTGAGATTTCAGGAGGCCCGCGGTCAATCCGATGTCCCCTAATCTCAGGCCACGATTTCCTCCCACTGAGGCTCCGCACTGTCTAGAAGGAGGGAGGAGGCTCATCGGGCTCTGAGGCCTGGGGCCAGCTTACCGTAACGGGCGATCATCTCGCTCCATTCTGCTTTTTCTTAGGGATTCATTCAATCGTATTTATTGAGCACTTACTGTGTGCAGAGCACTGTACTAAGCGCTTGATTCCGGATCATTCCAGCAGACTGGCTGCATGCGACTTCCTCAGATAAAACCCTGTCACCTCCAAACATGTCCATCAGTGGAAAGTCAGAGAAAGAGGATGGCAAAGCCAAGTGGTCCCTGTTCAAGAGCCAGGCCCAATCGTGTGCTCAACCCCAGGGGCTGGAAACTGTTTCCCGTTGAATTTTACGGATGCTCCCAACTGGGACAGGAAGTCCGCCAGAATCAAGACACAGCTCCATCGCTCCCAGGATGCTGTGCTTCCTGTGGGCAGAGAAGATCCCAGGGACTTCGGGAGTGGACAGAGTCCTAAGAGAAGCTCGTGCAGCTAAAAAAAAAAAATCACAAAAACTACCTTCTGCCAGGATTTGGGGGTTTGGGAAAGAAGCGACAAGTTTTCTGCAGAAGAAGCGGAACCCTCGGCGGAAGCGGCGAAACTCTCAAGGAGACCGAGTAAGACCCAGAGGATGGAAAGCTCACACCGGCAAAACCATTTGAATTAGCATATCAATTCTCTATTTTCATCTAACTACAATAAAGCGAAAGTACGTTTGGTGAGCAGGCTCGTGGATCTGCCCGAAAAACCATCGTTGCTCTACAGCCACGAGAGGAGCGGATTGTTGTTCTGATGACCGTTGGCTTCTCCCAAAAGAGACTTGCATCTCATCTCTCCGTTGTCACTTTTGACCAAACGCTTCATCGCTTTCAGAGGTTGGCTTAAAGAGGACAATATCGGGCAAATCGGGTTTCAGGTTTAATCTGCAGCCTAGGTGAATTCACCGCCCGCCTATTCTAAGTCCTTCGAGGTCAATAAAGGGCCTCCTCATCCCCTGCCTTGCCCACCCCCGCCCCCGTTGTACGAGTGTCTCAAGGGAGTGGGGAGGGGGCCACAGCTGCACCGGGCCATGCCAGATGTGCGGCTTTTGTGCTGGGAACCGGCCCCTCTGGGCACCGTGCCTATGCCCCCGGCCCGTAGCCAGGCAGGACCCCGTGCAGCTGTTGGCTCTGAAGGGTTCTCAGTCAGTGGGTCAAATCTGGATTCCAACCAAATCCCTGAGGTGAAAAGTCAAACTTCATCTGCTGATGAAATCACACAAGCTGTTCCCTCTCCCGCCTCAAAGGGCCGGGCGGGAGACGGGGAGAAGGGCAAGTGGCCGGGCGGAGCGGCCTCTAATAATAATAATAATAATAATGGCATTTATTAAGCACTTATTATGTGCAAAGCACTGTTCTAAGCTCTGGGGGTATACAAGGTAAACAGGATGTCCCAGGTGGGGTTCGCAGTCTTCATCCCCATTTTACAGATGAGGTAACCGAGGCCCAGAGAAGTGAAATGACTTGCCCAAAGTCACCCAGGTGACAAGTGGCGGAGCCGGGATTTGAACCCATGACCTCTGACTCCAAAGTCCGTGCTCTTTCCACCGAGCCACAGTGCTTCTCTCTGGGGAGCAAGGGTCTCTGGGACCTTGCACGGGGGGTGGGGGGCAGCCGCTGGGGGACAACCGCCAGAATGGCTCGGCATCCGAAATGCCACAGCAGGCATTAGCTCCCAACCCAGCGGACCGGCACACAATTCTCATCTCTCCTCTCTCTCCCCCACAACCCCGATCTCTTTCTCTCTCTTCATCCCTTCCCCCTCCTCACCCAGACCCATTCTGTTCTTCCACTACAATCGAGATGGCACACTTGGCTCCTCTCAAGCCAACCTTCTTTTTTTTTGTTTTTGTTTATGATACTTATTAAGCGCTGACTAGATGTCGGACACCGTCCTAGGAGCTGGGGTAAGTACAAGTTAATTAGGTCAGACACAGTCCCTGTCCCACATGGGACTCAGAGTCTAAGGACGAGGGAGAACAGGTATTGAACCCCCATTTTACGGTTGACGGAACTGAGGCACAGAGAAGTTAAGCGACTTGCTCAAGGTCACCCAGCAAGGCCTATACTCTCCCCCTTCTAGACTGTGACCCCGTTGTTGGGTACGGACCGTCTCTATATGTTCCCGACTTGCACTTACCAAGCGCTTAGTACGGTCCTCTGCACACAGCAAGCGCTGAATAAATACGATTGAATGAATGAAAGCAATTGGCGGGGCCGGAATTAGAACCCAGGTCCTTCTGAGTCCCAGGCCTATACTCTTTCCACTAGGCCACTCTGCTGCCCAGAGCTCCCTCCCACTTCACAACTGCCTGAGTGTAGCTTGCCCCATCTTCAAACTCCTCCTGAAACCCACCTCCTCCAGGAGGCCTGCCACTTGTCTGCTGCGTGACCTTGGGCAAGTTGCTTAACTTCTCTGTGCTTCAGTTACCTCATCTGTAAAGTGGAGATTGAGAAAGTGAGCCCCATGGGGGACAACTGATTACCCTGTATCTACTCCAGCGCTTAGAACGGCGCATGGCACATAGTAAGCGCTTAACAAATACGATAATAATTATTATTACATATCGACTTTCCTAAACCTGCGCTTATTTTCCTAGTTATCCTGCAGAACTGCTGCCAATCCCAGGTGCAAAATGTTCTGCCACTCTTGCTATCATCTTCCTGACTGGAAATGGAAGCTCCCTGAGGGCAGGGACTGCCTAAATACCTAGTGCAGTACGTATTTAATTGATATTGGTATTGGCAACATAACTCCAAGAAGTTTCTATTACCATTTTCAGAGAAGAATTTCCCAAAGGGCAAAACAACCTGAGTTCAGAACCTATCTCCCAAAATACCTTGCCAAAAGTAACATAGCCTAACGCAAAGAGCAAAGGCTCGGGAGTCAGAGGATCTACAAGGATATCTACAAGGGAAGCAGCGTGGCTCAGTGGAAGTGGAGTCAGAGGTCGTGGGTTCAAATCCCGGCTCTGCCACTTGTCAGCTGTGTGACCTTGGGCAAGTCACTTAACTTCTCTGGGCCTCAGTTCCCTCATCTGGAAAATGGGGATGAAGACTGTGAGCCCCACGTGGGACAACCTGATTATCTTGTATCTACCCCAGCGCTTAGAACAGTGCTTGGCACATAGTAAGCGCTTAACAAATACCAACATTATTATTATTATTATTATCTGGTTTCTAATCCCAGCTCTGTCACTTGTCTGCTGTGTGACCCTGGGCAAGTCACTTAACTTCTCTGTGCCTCAGCTCCCTCATCTGCAAAATGGGGATTTAATACCTGTTGTCCTCCCTACTTAAACTGTGACCCCATTTGGGAACTGATTACCTTCTTTCTACCAGTATTTAGCACAGTGTTTGGAACATAGTAAGCCCTTAACAAATATCACAATTCTTCTTTTTATTATTAAACAATATTGAGGAATTACCAATTCAAGAATCTCCATTGGTACAACCCAACTATATACAACAGTTGTCAAGAGTCCACCCACTAACTTCTAAGAGGAATGATCTCAATGCCAACCTGTACTTTCCAAGCGCTTAGTACAGTGCTCTGCACACAGTAAGCGCTCAATAAATACGATTGAATGAATGAATGAATGATGCCAAGATATCTACAAACTCCAGCCGGGAATTTGGCCCAGAGAAAGCGGAGTTGGTTCGCCCCTACTCCTGGGAGGTGGGGATGAGGAAGGAGAGGCTCTGGGAAATGCTGCTCTTGAAAAGCAGAGTGGCTTAGTGGATAGAAAGACCTAGGTTCTAATCCTGGCTCCACCACTGGTCTGCCACATGACCATGGACAAATCACTTCCCTTCTCTATACCTCAGTTACCTCATCTGTAAAATGGGGATTAAGACTGTGAACCCCATGTGGGTTCACAGGAGGCCTTCCCAGACTGAGCCCCTTCCTTCCTCTCCCCCCCCCCGTCCCCCTCTCCATCCCTCCCATCTTACCTCCTTCCCTTCCCCACAGCACCTGTATATATGTATATATGTTTGTACATATTTATTACTCCATTTATTTATTTATTTATTTTACTTGTACATATCTATTCTATTTATTTTATTTTGTTAGTATGTTTGGTTTTGTTCTCTGTCTCCCCCTTTTAGACTGTGAGCCCACTGTTGGGTAGGGACTGTCTCTATATGTTGCCAATTTGTACTTCCCAAGCGCTTAGTACAGTGCTCTGCACATAGTAAGCGCTCAATAAATACAATTGATGATGATGATGATGATGTGGGACATCTCCTCCAAGAAGCCTTCCTAACTAAGCCCTCCTCTTCTCCTACTCCTTTCTGGGCCGCTCTTTACTTGCTCCTTCAATCATCCTCCCTCCCATCCCCACAGCACATACATAATTCCATTTGTTCTGATGATTCTGACACCTGTCCACATGTTTTTTGTTGTCTATCTCCCCCTTCTAAATTAATTAAATTAAATTAATAATGGCATTTATTAAGCGCTTACTATGTGCCAAGCACTGTTCTAAGCACTGGGGAGGTTACAAGGTGATAAAGTTGTCCCACAGGGGGCTCACAGTCTTAATCCCCATTTTACAGATGAGGGAACTGAGGCCCAGAGAAGTTAAGTGACTTGCCCAAAGTCACACAGCTGACAATTGGCAGAGCCGGGATTCGACTTCTAGACTGTGAGCTCACTGTTGGATAGGGACCGTCTCTATATGCTGCCCACTTGTACTTCCCAAGCGCTTAGTACAGTGCCCTGCACACAGTAAGCGCTCAATGAATACGATTGAACGAATGAATCTGTAATTTATATATTTAATCTAGTTATGCATTTATATTAATGTCTGTCTCCCTCTTTAGACTGTGAGCTTTCTGTGAGCAGGAATGTGTCTGTTGTTATACTGTATTCTCCCAAGCGCTTAGTACAGTGCTTTGCATACAGTAAGTGCTCAATAAATACGATTGAATGAATGACAGCGACTGTGTTCAACCTGATTACCTTGGAACTACCCCAGGGCTAAGAACAGTGCTTGGCAAATAGTAAGTGTTTAACATATACCGTAATTATTATTCAACCACCAACCCACTCACTGTTCCTGCATCTGATCAGTCTAGTCACCAACCCCTCGCTCATGGAGCTCCCTCCCCTCTTATATGTGACACCCCATCACTCTCCTCATCTTCAAAGCCTATTAAGAGCACATCTCCTCCAAGAGGCCTTCCCTGACTGAGCTCTCCCTTCAGTGTCACCAGTGTCACCATTTCTAGACCGTGGGCCTTTTGTTGGGTAGGGACCGTCTCTATATGTTGCCGATTTGTACTTCCCAGGCGTTTAGTACAGTGCTCTGCACACAGCAGCGCTCAATAAATGCGATTGAATGAATTACACTTGCATTTATACACTTTTTTCATCCCCACAGCTCTCAAGTCCAGATCTGTAATTCTCTCCACGTACACCGCAAGCTCCCTGTGGGCAGAGAACGTGTCTACTAACTCTGGTGTAGTGACCTCTCCTGAGTGCTTAGTACAGTGCTCTGCACACAATAAACACTCAATAAAAACCACTGAGGAGGCTGAGGGTAGGGCAGGGAGGTTTGGGGGGCCGAGATGAGGTGGGCAGGTCTCCCGCCCTCAGGGATATGGCCTAACTATGGGTTTAGACTGTGAGCCCACTGTTGGGTAGGGACTGTCTCTATATGTTGCCAATTTGTACTTCCCAAGTGCTTAGTACAGTGCTCTGCACATAGTAAGCGCTCAATAAATATGATTGATGATGATGATGATGATGATGGGAGACCCAGGCTGGGGGCACAGCGGTGCGGGAAGCCGGGATAAGGAGCAGGTCTCACGCACTAGGGGCTGGACCCGGGCTGAGGGTTAAAAAATAAATAAATAAATAAATAAATAATGGTACTTGTTAAGCACTTATGTGCCAGGCAGTATTCTAAGCACCGGGGTAATAATAATAATAATAATTGCATTTATTAATCGCTTACTATGTGCAAAGCACTGTTCTAAGCACTGGGGAGGTTACAAGGTGATCAGGGTGTCCCACGAGAGGCTCACAGTCTTCATCCCCATTTTACAGATGAGGTAACTGGGGCCCAGAGAAGTGAAGTGACTTGCCCGAAGTCACACAGCTGACAAGTGGCAGAGGCGGAATTTGAACCCATGACCGCTGACTCCAAAGCCCGGGCTCTTTCCGCTGAGCCACGCTGCTTCCCCAACTCGTAGATACGAGTTAACAGGTTGGACACAGTCCCTGTAACACATAGGGCTCACATTCTTCATCCCCATTTTACAGGTGAGGTAACTGAGACCCAGAGAAGTGAAGTGACTTGTCCAAGGGCACACAGCATGCATGTGGCAGAGCCTGCATTTGAACCCAGGTCCTTATAATAATAATAATAATAATAATGATATTTGTTAAGCGCTTACTATGTGCCAAGCACTGTTCTAAGCACTGGGGTAGATACAAGGTAATGAGGTTGCCCCCCACCATGGGGCTCATGATCTTAGAGAAGCGGCGTGGCTCAGAGGAAAGAGCCTGGGCTTGGGAGTCAGAGGTCACGGGTTCTAATCCTGACTCCACCACTTAGCTGTGTGACTTTGGGCAAGTCACTTCGCTTCTCTAGGCCCCAGTTACCCATCTGTAAAATGAAGATTAAAACTGTGAGCCCCACGTGGGACAACCTGATCACCTTGTATCTACCCCAGCGCTCAGAACAGTGCTCTGTACATAGTAAACGCTTAACATTCATTCAATCGCATTTATTGAGCGCTTACTGTATGCAGGGCACTGTGCTAAGCTCTTGGGCAGTACAAGTCAGCAACCCACAGAGATGGTCCCTACCCAACAACGGGCTCACAGTCTAGCAGACAAATACCATCGCCTTCGATAGCGAAGACAGATAGATATCAAATAAGCCTCCGATACCTCAGCTGGTAGAGCAGAGGACTGTAGTGGTGGTTTCGCGGTCATCCTTAGGTCGCTGGTTCGTTTCCGACTTGAAGGACTTTTTTGGAGAAGCAGCGTGGCTCGGCAGAAGGAGCACGGGCTTTGGAGTCAGAGGTCATGGGTTCAAATCCCGGCTCCGCCAATTGTCAGCTGTGTGACTTTGGGAAAGTCCCTTAACTTCTCTGTGCCCCAGTTACCTCATCTGTAAAATGGGGACGAAGACTGTGAGCCCCACATGGGACAAACTGATCACTTTGTAACCTTCCCAGCACTTAGAACAGTGCTTTGCACATAGTAAGCGCTTAACAAATACCATATTTCATTCATTCACTCTATCATATTTATTGAGCGCTGACCGTGTGCAGAGCACTGTACTAAGTGCTTGGGAAGTACAAGTTGGCAACATATAGAGATGGTCCCTACCCAACAGTGGGCTCACAGTCTCGAAGACTAGAATCATTATTAGTATTATTATTACTACCATCTTTATTATTATTAATCCCCACTTTACAGACGAGGTAACTAAGGCACAGAGAAGCTGAGCCCCCTCCTCCCTCTCCCCCTCCCTATCCCCCCGCCTTACCTCCTTCCCCTCCCCACAGCACCTGTATATATGTATATATGTTTGTACGTATTTTTTACTCTATTTATTTCTTTTATTTGTACATATTTATCCTATTTATTTTATTTTGTTAATATGTTTTGTTTTGTTGTCTGTCTCCCCCTTCTAGACTGTGAGCCCACTGTTGGGTAGGGACCGTTCTCTATATGTTGCCAACTTGGACTTCCCAAGCACTTAGTCCAGTGCTCTGTACACAGTAAGCGCTCAATAAATACGATTGATTGAATGAATGAATGAATGAATGAATGAATGTTGGGTAGGGACTGTCTCTATATGTTCCCAACTTGTACTTCCCAAGTGCTTAGTCCAGTGCTCTGCACACAGTAAGCGCTCAATAAATATGATTGAATGAATGAATGAATGAATGTAGGGTAGGGACTGTCTCTCTGTGTTGCCAACTTGGACTTCCCAAGCGCCTAGTCCAGTGCTCTGCACACAGTAAGTGCTCAATAAATACGATTGAATGAATGAATGAATGAAGGTTGGGTAGGGACCATCTCTCTATGTTGCCAACCTGGACTTCCCAAGCACTTAGTCCAATGCTCTGCACACAGTAAGCGCTCAATAAATACGATTGAATGAATGAATGAATGAATGTTGGGTAGGGACCGTCTCTATATGTTCCCAACTTGGACTTCCCAAGGGCTTAGTCCAGTGCTCTGCACACAGTAAGCGCTCAATAAATATGATTAAATGATTGATTGAATGAATGAATGAATGAGTGAATGAATATTGGGTAGGGACCATCTCTCTATGTTGCCAACTTGGACTTCCCAAGCACTTAGTCCAGTGCTCTGCACACAGTAAGTGCTCAATAAATACGATTGAATGAATGAATGAATGTTGGGTAGGGACCATCTATGTAGCCAACTTGGACTTCCCAAGCGCTTAGTCCAGTGCTCTGCACACAGTAAATGCTCCATAAATACGATTGAATGAATGAATTGCCAGGGCCAGACTCTATCCCCTAAGTCACGCTGGGGGCCGGACTGGGGGTCGGGGGTCCAGGCTGGGAGTTGAGGGCAGGGCTGGGTGGAGGCCTTCCCAGACTGAGCCCCCTCTTTTCTCTCCCCCTCCTTACAGCACCTGCATATATGTTTGTACATATTTTTTACTCTATTTATTTTACTGTACATATTTATTCTATTTATTTTTTTTGTTAATATGTTTTGTTTTGTTGTCTGCCTCCCCCTTCTAGACTGTGAGCCCGCTGTTGGGTAGGGACCGTCTCTCTATGTTGCCTACTTGGACTTCCCAAGCGCTTAGTCCAGTGCTCTGCAATCAATCAATCAATCAATCGTATTTATTGAGCGCTTACTGTGTGCAGAGCACTGCACTAAGCGCTTGGGAAGTACAAGTTGGCAACATACAGAGACGGTCCCTACCCAACAGTGGGCTCACAGTCTAGAACGGGGAGACAGAGAACAAAACCAAACATATTAACAAAATAAAATAAATAGAATAGAGTGTGCCTCAATGGAAAGAGCCTGGGCTTTGGAGTCAGAGGTCACGGGTTCAAATCCCAGCTCCGCTAATTGTCAGCTGTGTGACTTTGGGTAAGTCACTTCACTTCTCCGTGCCTCAGTTCCCTCATCTATAAAATGGGGATTATTCATTCATTCAGTCGTATTTATTGAGCGCTTACTGTGTGCAGAGCACTGGACTAGGTGCTTGGGAAGTACAAGTCAGCAACATCTGGAGACAGTCCCTACCCAACAGTGGGCTCACAGTCTAGAAGGGGGAGACAGACGACAAAACATATTAACAAAATAAAATAAATAGAATAGATACGTACAAGTAAAATAAACAGAGTAACAAATATGTACAAACATACATGCATAAATACAGGTGCAGCCATCCCCTTTCCGCCGCTGCGAAGACAGGACTGTGATTAAGACTATGAGCCCCCCGTGGGACAACCTGATCACCCTGTATCCTCCCCAGCGCTTAGAACAGTGCTTTGCACATAGTAAGCGCTTAATAAATGCCATCATTTATTCTCATCATTCAAATGCCATCATTGTTCTTGCCTGTCCCGCCATCGACCCCCGGCCCACGTCGTCCCCCAGGCCTGGAATGCCCTCCCTCTGCCCATCCGCCAAGCTAGCTCTCTTCCTCCCTTCAAGGCCCTACTGAGAGCTCACCTCCTCCAGGAGGCCTTCCCAGACTGAGCCCCTTCCTTCCTCTCCCCCTCGTCCCCCTCTCCATCCCCCTCTCCATCCCCCCATCTTACCTCCTTCCCTTCCCCACAGCACCTGTATATATGTATATATGTTTGTGCATATTTATTACTCTATTTATCTTACTTGTACCCATCTATTCTAATTATTTTATTTTGTTAGTATGTTTGGTTTTGTTCTCTGTCTCCCCCTTCTAGACTGTGAGCCCACTGTTGGGTAGGGACTGTCTCTATATGTTGCCAACTTGTACTTCCCAAGCGCTTAGTACAGTGCTCTGCACACAGTAAGCGCTCAGTAAATATGCTTGCTTGATTGACTGTCTCTATGTGTTGCCGACTTGTACTTCCCAAGCGCTTAGTCCAGTGCTCTGCACACAGTAAGCCCTCAATAAATACGATTGATTGATTGATTGGAGATTTTTGAGGAGGGGAGTAACATGCCCAGAGCGTTTCTGGACAAAGACAATCCGGGCAGGAGCATGAAATATGGACTGAAGTGGGGAGATCGATCAATCAATCAATCGTATTTACTGAGCGCTTACTGTGTGCAGAGCACTGGACTAAGCGCTTGGGAGTCCAAGTTGGCAACATTGAGAGACGGCCCCTACCCAACAGCGGGCTCACAGTCTAAAAGGGGGAGACAGAGAACAAAACCAAAACCAGACATGAGGATGGGAGATCAGAGAGGAGGCTGGTGCAGTGGCTCAGAACACTGCTTTGCACATAGTAAGCGCTAAATAAATGCCATTATTATTATTATTATTATATGTACAAGGACAAGGACAAGCGGTCGGGGGCGGAGCCTCGGGGGAGGGGCGGGGCGGGGGGTCCGTCCCTCCCTCCAAAACCAAACCCAGACACGAGGATGGGGGATCAGAGAGGAGGCTGGTGCAGTGGCTTAGAACAGTGCTTTGCACATAGTAAGCACTTAATAAATGCCATCATTATTATTATTATTGTTATTATATGTACAAGCACAAGTGGAGAAGCAGCACGGCTCAGTGGAAAGAGCACGGGCTTGGGAGTCAGAGGTCATGGGTTCGAATCCCGGCTCCGCCACTTATCCTGTGTGACTTTGGGCAAGTCACTTCACTTCTCTGGGCCTCAGTTCCCTCATCTGTAAAATGGGGATGAAGACTGGGAGCCCCCCGTGGGACAACCTGATCAGCTTGTATCCCCCCCCCAGCGCTTAGAACAGTGCTTTGCACAGTGCTCTGCACATAGTAAGCGCTTAACAAATGCCATCATCATTATTATTATTATTATTACTGTGTGCAGAGCACTGTACTAAGCGCTTGGGAAGTACAGAGCCCAGGCTTTGGAGTCAGAGGTCAAGGGTTCAAATTCCGGTTCCGCCACTTGTCAGCTGGGTGACTTTGGGTAAGTCACTTCACTTCTCTGGGTCTCAGTTCCCTCATCTGGAAAATGGGGATGAAGACTGGGGGTCCCCTGGGGGACAACCTGATCACCTTGTAACCTCCCCGGCGCTTAGAACACTGCTTTGCACATGGTAAGCGCTTAATAAATGCCATTATTATTATTATTATTCCCCCTCGTCCCCCCTCCACCCCCACGTCTTACCTCCTTCCCTTCCCCACAGCACCTGTAAATATATATGTTTGTACATATTTATTACACTATTTATTTATTTTACTTGTACATATCTATTCTATTTATTTTGTTAATATGTTTGGTTTCGTTCTCTGTCTCCCCCTTCTAGACTGTGAGCCCGCTGTTGGGTAGGGTCCGTCTCTCTATGTTTCCAACTTGGCCTTCCCAAGCGCTTAGTCTGGTGCTGTGCACACAGGAAGAGCTCAATCAATACGATTGATTGATTGATAGTAAGCACTTAATAAATGCCATCATCATCATTACAAGGACAAGCGGTCATCATCATCATCATCAATCGTATTTATTGAGCGCTCACACCCTCCGCTCCTCCGCCGCTAATCTCCTCACCGTGCCTCGTTCTCGCCTGTCCCGCCATCGACCCCGGGCCTGGAATGCCCTCGCTTTGCCCATCCGCCAAGCAGGCTCTCTTCCTCCCTTCAAGGCCCTACTGAGAGCTCCCCTCCTCCAGGAGGCCTTCCCAGACTGAGCCCCTTCCCTCCTCTCCCCCTCATCCCCCCCTCCATCCCCCCATCTCACCTCCTTCCCTTCCCCACAGCACCTGTATATATGTATATATGTTTGTACATATTCATTACTCTATTTATTTATTCATTTTACTTGTACAGATCTCTTCTATTTATTTTATTTAGTTAGTATGTTTGGTTTTGTCCTCCGTCTCCCCCTTCTAGACTGTGAGCCCGCTGTTGGGTAGGGACTGTCTCTCTATGTTGCCAATTTGTACTTCCCAAGCGCTCAGTACAGTGCTCTGCACATAGTAAGCGCTCAATAAATACGATTGATGATGATGATGATGATGATGTCGGGTAGGGACCGTCTCTCGATGTTGCCAACTTGGACTTCCCAAGCGCTTAGTCCGGCGCTGTGCACACAGGAAGCGCTCAATCAATACGACTGATTGATTGATAGTGAGCGCTTAACAAATGCCATCATCATCATCATTACAAGGACGAGCGATCATCATCACCATCAATCGTATTTATTGAGCGCTTACTGTGTGCAGAGCGCTGGACTAAGCGCTTGGGAAGTACAAACTGGCAACATCCTCCTCCAGCATTTCACCTCCTCCAGGAGGCCTTCCCAGCCTGAGCCCCTTCCTTCCTCTCCCCCTCGTCCCCCTCTCCATCCCCCCATCTTACCTCCTTTCCTTCCCCACAGCACCTGTATATACGGATATACGGTTGTACATATTTATTACTCTATTTATTTATTTATCTTACTTGTACATTTCTATCCTATTTATTTTATTTTGTTGGTACGTTGGGTTCTGTTCTCTGTCTCCCCCTTCTAGACTGTGAGCCCGCTGTTGGGTAGGGACTGTCTCTATGTGATGCCAATTTGTACTTCCCAAGCGCTTACTACAGTGCTCTGCACACAGTAAGCGCTCAATATATACGGTTGATTGATTGATTTCTCTACTTATTTATGTCTTTATTTGACTTGTACACATCTATTCTATTTATTTTATTTTGTTAGTATGTTTGGTCTTGTTTTCTGTCTCCCCCTTCTAGACTGTGACCCCGCTGCTGGGTAGGGGACCGTCTCTCTATGTTGCCAACTTAGACTTCCCAAGCGCTTAGTCCAGTGCTCTGCACACAGTAAGCGCTCACTAAATACGATTATTACTCTATTTATGTCTTTATTTGACTGGTACATATCTATTCTATTTATTTCATTTTGTCAGTATGTTTGGTTTTGTTCTCTGTCTCCCCCTTCTAGACTGTGAGCACGCTGTTGGGTAGGGGACTGCCTTTATATGTTGCCAACTTGGACTTCCCAATCAATCAATCAATCAATCGTATTTATTGAGCGCTTACTATGTGCAGAGCACTGGACTAAGCGCTTGGGAAGTACAAATTGGCAACACATAGAGACGGTCCCTACCCAACAGTGGGCTCACAGTCTAAAAGGGGGGGGGGGGGGGAGACAGTCTAAAAGTCGGGGGGCGGGGCCTCGGGGGAGGGGAGGGGCGGGGCGGGGGGTCCGTCCCTCCCCCGGGGCAGTTGGGGTGTCCCTCCCGTCCCGTCCCGTCCCGTGCCCGTCCCCGGAACTCACGGTAGACGAAAGCTAGGGCCCTGAGGAGCAGGATGCGGGTGAGCCAGAAGGTGGCCGGGCCGAGGCGGAGGGGGAGGCCGGGCCGGGGCCGCTCCCGGCCGGCCGCTTTAGGCGCCTCGACCCGCTGGGAGGCCGAGGCCGCGGCCGCTCCCCCTCTCCGCTGCCTTAACGGCTCCGCCAGCGCCATGCTCGGGCCCGAGCGGAACCGCGCATGCGCCGCGGGTCCTGGCCTCGGGGCGGGGCCCCCTCTCGCCCCCGCCGCACTGCGCCTGCGCCCCCGCTCGCCCGCAGGGAGGCCTTCGGGCCCCGTCGTCGTCATCAGTAGTACGGATTGAGCACGTACCGCGTGCAGAGCATTGGACTAATCAATCAATCAATCGTATTTATTGAGCGCTTACTATGTGCAGAGCACTGTACTAAGCGCTTGGGAAGTACAGATTGGCATCACATAGAGACAGTCCCTACCCAACAGTGGGCTCACAGTCTAAAAGGGGGAGACAGAGAACAGAACCAAACATACCAACAAAGTAAAATAAGTAGGATAGAAATGTACAAGTAAAATAAATAAATGAATAAATAAATAGAGTAATAAATATGTACAACCATATATACATATATACAGGTGCTGTGGGGAAGGGAAGGAGGTAAGACGGGGGGATGGAGAGGGGGACGAGGGGGAGAGGAAGGAAGGGGCTCAGTCTGGGAAGGCCTCCTGGAGGAGGTGAGCTCTCAGCAGGGCCTTGAAGGGAGGAAGAGAGCTAGCTTGGCGGATGGGCAGAGGGATTGGGGGCATTCCAGGCCCGGGGGGATGACGTGGGCCGGGGGTCGATGGCGGGACAGGCGAGAGCGAGGTACAGTGAGGAGATTAGTGGTGGAGGAGCGGAGGGTGCGGGCTGGGCAGTAGAAGGAGAGAAGGGAGGTGAGGTAGGAGGGGGCCAGGTGATGGACAGCCTTGAAGCCCAGGGTGAGGAGTTTCTGCCTGATGCGCAGATTGATCGGTAGCCATTGGAGGTTTTTGAGGAGGGGAGTAATATGTCCAGAGCGTTTCTGGACAAAGATAATCCGGGCAGCAGCATGAAGTATGGATTGAAGTGGAGAGAGACACGAGGATGGGAGATCAGAGAGAAGGCTAGTGCAGTAGTCCAGACGGGATAGGATGAGAGCTTGAATTAGCAGGGTAGCGGTTGGGATGGAGAGGAAAGGGCGGATCTTGGCAATGTTGCGGAGCTGAGACCGGCAGGTTTTGGTGACGGCTTGGATGTGAGGGGTGAATGAGAGAGCGGAGTCGAGGATGACACCAAGCGCTTCCCCAGCTAAGCGCTGGGGAAGTCCAAGTTGGCAACATAGAGAGACGGTCAATCAATCAATCAATCGGTCATATTTATTGAGCGCTTACCGCGTGCAGAGCACTGGACTAAGCGCTTGGGAAGTCCAAGTTGGCAACATAGACGGTCAATCAATCAATCGGTCGTATTTATTGAGAGCTCACCGCGTGCAGAGCACTGGACTAAGCGCTTGGGAAGTATAAGTTGGCAACATAGACGATCAATCAATCAATCGGTTGTATTTATTGAGAGCTCACCGCGTGCAGAGCACTGGACTAAGCGCTTGGGAAGTATAAGTTGGCAACATAGACGATCAATCAATCGATCGTATTTATTGAGCGCTTACCGCGTGCAGAGCGCTGGACTAAGCGCTTGGGAAGTCCAAGTTGGCAACATCTAGAGACGGTCCCTACCCAACAGTGGGCTCACAGTCTAAGTGACGGTCCCGTCATTAATATCATCATCATCAATCGTATTCATTGAGTGCTTACCGCGTGCAGAGCGCTGGACTAAGCGCTTGGGAAGTCCAAGTTGGCAACATAGATGGTCGATCAATCAATCAATCGTATTTATTGAGCGCTTACCGCGTGCAGAGCACTGGACTAAGCGCTTGGGAAGTCCAAGTTGGCAACATCTAGGGACGGTCCCTACCCAACAGTGGGCTCACAGTCTAAGTGACGGTCCCGTCATTAATATCATCATCATCAATCGTATTCATTGAGCGCTTACCGCGTGCAGAGCGCTGGACTAAGCGCTTGGGAAGTCCAAGTTGGCAACATAGATGGTCGATCAATCAATCAATCGTATTTATTGAGCGCTTACCGCGTGCAGAGCACTGGACTAAGCGCTTGGGAAGTCCAAGTTGGCAACATCTAGGGACGGTCCCTACCCAACAGTGGGCTCACAGTCTAAGTGACGGTCCCGTCATTAATATCATCATCATCAATCGTATTCATTGAGCGCTTACCGCGTGCAGAGCGCTGGACTAAGCGCTTGGGAAGTCCAAGTTGGCAACATAGACGGTCAATCAATCAATCAATCGTATTTATTGAGCGCTTACCACGTGCAGAGCACTGGACTAAGCACTTGGGAAGTCCAAGTTGGCAACATAGAGAGACGGTCCCTACCCAACAGTGGGCTCACAGTCTAAATGACGGTCCCGTCATTAATATCATCATCATCAGTCGTATTCATTGAGCGCTTACCGCGTGCAGAGCACTGGACTAAGCACTTGGGAAGTACAAGTTGGTAACATAGACGGTCAATCAATCAATCGATCGTATTTATTGAGCGCTTACCACGTGCAGAGCGCTGGACTAAGCACTTGGGAAGTCCAAGTTGGCAACATATAAAGACGGTCCCTACCCAACAGTGGGCTCACAGTCTAAATGACGGTCCCGTCATTAATATCAACATCATCAATCATATTCATTGAGCGCTTACCGTGTGCAGAGCGCTGGACTAAGCGCTTGGGAAGTCCAAGTTGGCAACATAGACGGTCAATCAATCAATCGTATTTATTGAGCGCTTACTGCGTGCAGAGCACTGGACTAAGCGCTTGGGAAGTCCAAGTTAGCAACATATAGAGACAGTCCCTACCCAACAGTGGGCTCACAGTCTAAATGACGGTCCTGTCATTAATATCAACATCATCAACCATATTCATTGAGCGCTTACCGCGTGCAGAGCACTGGACTAAGCGCTTGGGAAGTCCAAGTTGGCAACATAGATGGTCAATCAATCAATCAATCAATCGTATTTATTGAGCGCTTACCGCGTGCAGAGCACTGGACTAAGCGCTTGGGAAGTCCAAGTTGGCAACATATAAAGACGGTCCCTACCCAACAGTGGGCTCACAGTCTAAATGACAGTCCCGTCATTAATATCATCATCATCAATCGTATTCATTGAGCGCTTACCGTGTGCAGAGCACTGGGCTAAGCACTGGGGAAGTCCAAGTTGGCAACATAGAGAGACGGTCAATCAATCAATCAATCGATCGTATTTATTGAGCGCTTACCGCATGCAGAGCACTGGACTAAGCGCTTGGGAAGTCCAAGTTGGCAACATAGAGAGACGGTCCCTACCCAACAGTGGGCTCACAGTCTAAATGACGGTCCCGTCATTAATATCAACATCATCAATCGTATTCATTGAGCGCTTACCGCGTGCAGAGCGCTGGACTAAGCGCTTGGGAAGTCCAAGTTGGCAACATAGAGAGACGGTCAATCAATCAATCGATCGTATTTATTGAGCGCTTACCACGTGCAGAGCACTGGACTAAGCGCTTGGGAAGTCCAAGTTGGCAACATCTAGAGACGGTCCCTACCCAACAGTGGGCTCACAGTCTAAATGACGGTCCCGTCATTAATATCATCATCATCATCAATCATATTCATTGAGCGCTTACCGCGTGCACAGCGCTGGACTAAGCGCTTGGGAAGTCCAAGTTGGCAACATCTAGAGACGGTCCCTACCCAACAGTGGTCTCACATAAATAAATAGAGTAATAAATATGTACAAGCATATATACATATATACAGGTGCTGTGGGGAAGGGAAGGAGGTAAGATGGGGGGATGGAGAGGGGGACGAGGGGGAGAGGAAGGGAGGGGCTCAGTCTGGGAAGGCCTCCTGGAGGAGGTGAGCTCTCAGTAGGGCCATTTTACAGATGAGGGAACTGAGGCCCAGAGAAGTTAAGTGACTTGCCCAAGATCACACAGCAGACATGTGGCGGAGTCAATCGATCAATCAATCGTATTTATTGAGCTATTACTGTGTGCAGAGCACTGTACTAAGCTCTTGGGAAGTACAAGTCGGCAACATATAGAGACAGTCCCTACCCAACAGCAGGCTCACAGTCTAGAAGGGGGAAACAGACAACAAAACCAAACATACTGACAAAATAAAATAATAGAATAGATATGTACAAGATAAATAAATAAATAAATAAATAAATAGAGTAATAAATATGTGCAAACATATATACATATATACAGGTGCTGTGGGGAAGGGAAGGAGGTAAGACGGGGGGATGGAGAGCGGGATGAGGGGGAGAGGAAGGAAGGGGCTCAGTCTGGGAAGGCCTCCTGGAAGAGGTGAGCTCTCAGTAGGGCCTTGAAGGGAGGAAGGGAGTCAGGATTCGAACCCATGACCTCTGACTCCAAAGCCCGTGCTCTTTCCACTGAGCCACGCTTCAATCAATCAATCAATCAATCAATCAATCGTATTTATTGAGTGCTTACTGTGTGAGAGCACAGTACTAAATGCTTGGGAAGTACACGTTGGCAACATATAGAGACCGTCCCTACCCAACAGTGGGCTCACAGTCTAGAAGGGGGAAGACAGAGAACAAAACCAAACATATTAACAAAATAAAATAAATAGAATAGATATGTACAAGTAAAATAAATAGAGTAATAAATACGTACAAACATATATACATATATACAGGTGCTGTGGGGAAGGGAAGGAGGTAAGGTGGGAGGGATGGGGGGAGGGGGAGAGGAAGGAGGGGGCTCAGTCTGGGAAGGCCTCCTGGAGGAGGTGAGCTCTCAGTAGGGCCTTGAAGGGAATGAATGAATGAATTCATTCATTCAATCGTATTTATTAATAATAATAATGGCATTTATTAAGCGCTTACTATGTGCAAAGCACTGGGGAAGTTACGAGGTGATCAGGTTGTCCCACAGGGGGCTCACAGCCTTAATCCCCATTTTACAGATGATGATGATGATGGTGATGGCATTTATAAAGCGCTTACTATGTGCAAAGCACTGTTCTAAGCGCTGGGGAGGTTACAAGGTAATCAGGTTGTCCCACAGGGGGCTCACAGTCTTAATCCCCATTTTACAGATGAGGTAACTGAGGCCCAGAGAAGTGAAGTGACTTGCCCAAAGTCACACAGCTGACAATTGGTGGAGCTGGGATTTGAACCCATGACCTCTGACTCCAAAGCCCAGGTTCTTTCCACTGAGCCACGCTATGAGGGACCTGAGGCACAGAGAATAATAGTAATAATAATTATGGCAATTGTTAAGCGCTTACTATGTGCAAAGCACTGTTCTAAGCACTGGGGAAGTTACAAGGTGATCAGGTTGTCCCACAGGGGGCTCACAGTCTTCATCCCCATTTTACAGATGAGGAAACTGAGGCCCAGAGAAGTGAAGTGACTTGCCCAGAGTCACACAGCTGACAAGTGGCAGAGCCGGGGTTTGAACCCATGACCTATGACTCCAAAGCCCGTGCTCTTTCCACTGAGCCACGCTGCTTCTCTATTGAGCGCTTACTGTGTGCAGAGCGCTGTAATGAGCACTTGGGAATAATAATAATAATAATAATGGTATTTATTAAGTGCTTACTATGTGCAAAGCACTGTTCTAAGCGCTGGAGGGATATAAGGTGATCAGGTTGTCCCACGGGAGGCTCCCAATCTTAATCCCATTTTACAGATGAGGTAACTGGGGCTCAGAGAAGTGAAGTGACTTGTCCAGAGTCACACAGCTGACAACTGGCGGAGCCGGGGTTTGAACCCATGACATCTGACTCCAAAGCTCATGTTTTTTCCACTAAGCCACGCTGCTTCTCTATTGAGCGCTTACTGTGTGCAGAGTGCTGTGCTGAGCACTTGGGAAGTACAAGTTGGCAACATATAGAGACGGTCCCTACCCAACAGCAGACTCACAGTCTAGAAGGGGGGGACAGACAACAAAACAAAACATATTAACAAAATAAAATAAATACAATAAATATGTACAAGCAAAATAAATAGAGTAATAAATATAAGGATGGTATTTGTTAAGTGCTTACTATGTGCAAAGCACTGTTCTAAGCGCTGGGGGAGATACAAGGTGATCAAGTTGTCCCACGTGGGGCTCACGGTCTTCATCCCCATTTTACAGATGAGGGAACTGAGGCTCTGAGAAGTGAAGTGATTTGCTCAAGGTCACACAGCAGACATGTGGTGGAGCGGGATTCGAACCCATAACCTCTGACTCCAAAGCCCGGGCTCTTGCCACTGAGCCACGCTGCTTCTCATGTACAAACATGAGAATATGTACAAACATATATACATATACATACATACATATATACAGATGCTGTGGGGAGGGGAAGGAGGTAAGGCGGTCGGGTGGGGAAGGGGAGGAGGGGGAGAGGAAGGAGGGGGCTCAGTCTGGGAAGGCCTCCTGGAGGAAGTGAGCTCTCAGTAGGGCCTTGAAGGGAGGAAGAGAGCCAGCTTGGCGGATGGGCAGAGGGAGGGCATTCCAGGCCCAGGGGAGGACGTGGGCCGGGGGTCGACGGCGGGACAGGCGAGAACGAGGTACGGTGAGGAGATTAGCGGCAGAGGAGCGGAGGGTGCGGGCTGGGCTGGAGAAGGAGAGAAGGGAGGTGAGGTAGGAGGGGTTGAGGTGATGGACAGCCTTGAACCCGAGATTGAGGAGTTTTTGCCTGATGTTTAGCCACCTGCCCCCGACGGTCGCTCCAGCCTCCATGTTCATTCATTCAATTGCATTTATTGAGTGCATACTGGGTGCAAAGCACTGGACTAAGCGCTTGAAAAGTACAAATCGGCAACATATAGAGACGGTCCCTACCCAACAACAGGCTCACAGTCTAGAAGGGGGAGACAGACAACAAAACAAGCAGACAGGTGAGCACTTACTGTGCGCCGACCACTGTACTAAGAGCTTGGAAAATCCTCACAGACGGCTCCCTCGCCATCCTCGCCAGTGTCGATCCTCTCCTTCTCGGCGGTCTCGCCTCCAGAATTTCCTGCCTCCAGAATTTCCCTATTTGGATTCATTCATTCAGTTGTATTTATTGAGTGCTTACTGTGTGCAGAGCACTGGACTAAGCGCTTGGGAAGTACAAGTTGTCAACATATAGAGAAGGTCCCTATCCAACAGCGGGCTCACAGTCTGGAAGGGTCCAACAGCAGGCTCACAGTCTGGAAGGGGGAGACAGACAACAAAACAAAACATATTAACAAAATAAAATAAATAGAATAAATATGTACGAATAAAATAAATAAATAGAGTAATAAATACGTACAAACATATATACAGGTGCTGTGGGGAGGGGAAGAAGGTAAGGCGGGGGGATGGGGTGGGGGAGAGGAAGGAGGGGGCTCAGTCTGGATATTCCGCCTGCACCTCAAACTCCAAATGTCCAAAACAGAACACCTCCTCTTCCTTCCCAATCCCTCTCATTCATGCATTCGTTCAATCGTATTTATTAATAATAATAATAATAATGGTATTAAGCTCTTACATTGTGCCAGGCACTGTTCTAAGTGCTGGAGTAGATACAAGGTAATCAGGTTGTCCCCCGTGGAACTCACAGTTTTAATCCTCATATTACAGATGGGGTAACTGAAGCACAGAGAAGTTGTGACTCTGCCCCAAATCATACAGCTGATAAGTGGCGGAGCCAGCAGTAAAACTCACGACCTCTGACTCCCAAACCCTGGCTCATTTCGTTAAGCCACACTGCTTCTTTCACATTTAAACTGCTTAATTTATAAAGCGCTTACTAATAAATAGTGGTATTTGTTAAGTGCTTACTATGTGCAGGCACTGTACTGAATGCTGAATGAATACAAGCTGCTCAGGTTGGACACAGTCCCTGTTCCACATGGGGCTCTGGGACTCAATCCCCATTTTACAGATGAGGTAACTGAGACATAGAGAAGTGAAGTGACTTACCAAGGTCACACAGCAGACAAGTGGTGGAGCCAGGATTAGAACCCATGACCTTCTGATTCCCAGGCCCATACTCTATCCACTACACCATGCTGCTTACTGCATGGAGAGCACTGTACTAAGCACTTGGGAAAATACAACACAACAATAAAGAGTGACAATCCCTGCCCTCAAGGAGGTCACAATCTAGAGGGATTCCTTCCTCCAATTTTTCCATTCACTGTTGACATATTTATTACTCTATTTATTTATTTATTTATTTATTTTACTTGTACATATCTATTCTATTTATTTTATTTTGTTAGTACGTTTGGTTTTGTTCTCTGTCTTCCCCTTTTAGACTTGTGAGCCCACTGTTGGGTAGGGACTGTCTCTATATGTTGCCAACTTGTACTTCCCAAGCGCTTAGTACAGTGCTCTGCACACAGTAAGCACTCAATAAATATGACTGATTGATTGATTGATTGATTGACAACACAGCCATCCTTCATGTCTCACAAGTCCACCACCTTGACATTATCCTCCACCAATCTCCCTCTTTCAAACTGCAAATTCGGACACCAAATCCTCAGTTCTTCCCTAGTAACATCTCTAGAATGCTCCCTTTCCCTTTCATCTGAACGCCCACCATGCTGGCCAGAACACTCGTCGTATCCTTGCTACACCTGGAAGCAGCGTGGACTGGTGGAGAGAGCCCACCTTGGGAGTCAAAAGGACCCGGGATCTAATCCCAGCCCTGCCACTTGACTGCTATGTGACCTTGGACAAGTCACCTAACTTCTGTGTGCTTCAGGTACCTCATCTGTAAAATAGAGATTAAGACACTGAGTCCCATGTGGGACAGGGACATTGTCCAACCTGATTTGCATGTAACCATCCCAGCACTTGGTACAATGCCTGGAACATAGTAAGTGCTTAACAAAGACCACAACTAAATACTACAGTTATTAATAATGATAGTATTTATTAAGCACCTACTACGTGCCAGGCACTGTTCTAGGCACTGGGTTAGATACAAGGTAATCAGGTCATCCCACGAGGGGCTCACAGACTTCCCATTTTCCCATTTTCCAGATGAAGGAACTGAGGCCCAGAGAAGTGAAGTGACTTGCCCAAAGTCACACAGCTGTTAGGTGGCAGAGCCAGGATTTGAACCCACATCCTCTGACTCTCAAGCCCGGGCTCTTGCCACTAAGTCACCTTCTTCGCTGACCTCGCTGCCTTCAGCCTCTCCCCTCTCCGGTCCCTATTTATCAATCAATCAATCAATCGTATTTATTGAGCGCTTACTGTGTGCAGAGCACTGTACTAAGCGCTTGGGAAGTACAAGTTGGCAACATATAGAGATGGTCCCTACTCAACAGTGGCTCACAGTCTAGAAGGGGGAGACAGAGAACAAAACAAAACATGTTAACAAAATAAAATAAATAGAACAGATATATACAAGTAAAATAAATAGAGTAATAAATACATACAAACATATATACATATATACGGGTGCTGTGGGGAAGGGAAGGAGGTAAGGCGGAGGGGTGGAGAGGGGGAGGAGGGGGAGAGGAAGGAGGGGGCTCAGTCTGGGAAGGCCTCCTGGAGGAGGTGAGCTCTCAGTAGGACCTTGAAGGGAGGAAGAGAGCTAGCTTGGTGGATGTGCGGAGGGAGGGCGTTTCTCTCTGCTCCCCAAATCGTTTTTCTAAAACATCATTCTGCACATGTCTCTCCACTCCTCCAGAACCTCCAATGGTTGCCCTTTCATCTCCGCGTCAAGGAGAAACTCCACCTCTGACTTCAAGGCACTCCACCAGATTGCTCCCCTCTACCTAGCTGCTCTTCTCCCACCACACCCCAGCTCACATACTTTGCTCTCAAACTAACCTACACACTGCACCTCGTCCCCACATCCCCTTCTGCTACTCCCTTGCTCATACCCATCCTCATGCCAGTAATTTATTTCCCTGAATGTTCCCCCCGCTAATTTTGTTGGCTCTCCCATAGGCTTAGTACAGTTCTTTGCAAACAGTAAGTGCTCAATAAAAATGATTACTTGATTGATCGCCTTTGTTTATAATACAATCAGTCAACCCATGGAATTCCCTGAGTGTTTACCATAAGCAATCAATTAATTGTATTTATTGAGCACTTTCAGAGCACTCTACTAAAGCACTTGGAAGAGAACAATACAACAGAGTTGGTAGACACATTCCCTGCCCACAACAGTCTAGAGAGGGAGACAGGCATTAATATAAATAAAATTATGGATAGGCACCTAACTGCTATGGGGCTGAGGGAGGGGAAAATAAAAGAAGCAAAAAAGAGTGACGCAGAAGGGAGTGGGGGAAATGAGGGCTTAGTCGGGGAAGGCATCGTGGAGGAGATGTGCCTTCAATAAGGCTTTGAAAGTGGACAGAGACTGTAAATTCGTTATGGGCAGGAACTGTATAGTAGTAGTAATAATAATAACAATAATAATAATAATGGTATTTGTTAAGCACTTTAACTATGTGTCAGGGACTGTACTAAGTGCTGGGGTGAAGACAGGCAGATCAGGTTGGAAAGTCCCTGTCCCATGTGGGGCTCACAGTCTCAATCCCCATTTTACAGATGAGGTAACTTGGGCACTGAAAAGTGAAGTGACTTACCCAAAGTCACCCAGCAGACAAGTGCCGGAGCTGGGATTAGAACCCATTATTGTACTCTCCCAAACACTTAGTACCATGCTCTGCACACAGTAAGTGTTCGATAAATACCATCATCAAAGTGGAAATGTAGTGAGTCAGTGTGTGTGTGTGTGTGTGTGTGTGTGTGTGTTCATATCTGTGATTTTTCTGCTCTTCTTATTTAAACCAAATCAAAAAGGAAGGAAGTTGGTGCTGGCAAGCAGAAGAAAGGATTGTGAAAGTTACAGCCGCTGTTCCCTTATTGGTCTTCCTCGGGATTTGGAACCGGAACAGGCTTGACCCTTGAGGGAAGGATGGGTGCTCTGGGTGTGCTGTGGGTCCAGTCCTCTCTCTCAGCGTGAGCTGAAGTAGCAGAGAGCAGACAGCCGGGACACCCAGGACCCCGGGGCACTGGGGCAGCTGGCGGTCAACAGCCGACAGAGCCTTGGGGGCTCCAAGGCTGAACCATCCCCAGCGAGCACCCAAAGTGCTGCCTCATCATCTCACACTTAAAAGAGTTTGGAATGAGGGGGAAATGCAACGGGCCTGGGACAGCGGGCCTGGTTATCAGGGGACGGACGGGCACCCCGCCTGCCCTCTTTCCAGGGTGTAGGCCTTCCTCATAATGCCGCTTTTGTCTTCCCAATTCCCACTGCGGTGGCTGCATTGTTCTCATTAGGAAAGTGCATAATGGGGCCTTCCGTGAGAGAAGAAAAATTGCCTGTTTGTTCAAAGCCCCCGGTATATTACCGGCTCTCCCTTCCCATCAGCCACTAGCTCTGCTAGATAAACTTCGGGGGACGTCAGCTAATGACTTCCTCTGTGTGGTCTTTAGGGACTTTTACAACAAATTCCACGTGAGAGTGAACCATCTGTACAACCAAGTGAATAGCAGAGCAAATCTCAAAAAAAAAGAGTAGGGGTTTGGGCCAGAGATGCGGCCTGGGAGAGTCCACCCCAAGTCTTGAAAGGCAGGTGAGCAACCGGCGGCTGAATTCATTCCTTTCCTTCCCCAGGATCTCTCTAAATCCGCTGTTGAACCGTCGCCCTCCAGAAAGCAGAAAGCAACCTAATGGAGAGAGTTGGGAAGGTGCACCTTCCCAATTTCCTGAGCTGCTTAGTTTCATCTCTACTGAACAATAGAAATTGGTAGGAAAAGAGGTTCTGTTCTAAGAGGCGAAAAAAAGAAAGGAGGAAAGCAGAAACGGTATGTTGGCCTTATTTTCTGCAAGGATGAGCACTGAGAAAGACAGGAGAGGGAGAGGAGAAGGAAAGAGAGAGGGGGAAGGAGAAGGAGAGGGAGATGGAGGGGAACAGAGGGAGGGAGGAAGGAAGCATGAGTAGGAGAGGGAGAGGAAGAGGAAGAGAGGGAGAGGAGAGGGAGCATGAGAAGGAGAAGGAGGGGGGAGGGGAAGGGAGAGGGAGAGGGAAAGGTAAAGACAGCATAAGACACGGAGAGGAAGCCAGAAAGGAAGAGAGGGAAAAGGAAAGAGAAGGAGCATGAGAAGGAGAATGGGAGGGGAAGGGAGAGGGAAAGGGAAGAGAGCATGAGGGGGAGAGGGAGCCAGAAAGGAACAGAGAGAGAAGGAGCATGAGAAGTGGAGGGAGAGAGAGGATTGAAAGAGGAAAAAGAAGCGGGAATAAGGAAGGAGAGGAAATAAGACAGGAGAGGGAAAGTTTAACTGTAAGAAGTGGCGTGGCTCAGTGGAAAGAGCCCGGGCTTGGGAATCAGAGGACGTGGGTTCGAATCCAGGCTCTGCCCATTGTCAGCTGGGTGACTTTGGGAAAGTCACTTCACTTCTCTGGGCCTCAGTTCACTCATCTGGAAAATGGGGATTTAGACTTTGAGCCCCACAGGGGACAACCTGATCACCTTATATTCTCCCCAGTGCTTAGTACAGCGCTTTGCACATAGTAAGCACTTAACAAATGCCATTATTATTATTCAGTGCTTAGAACAGTGCTGCGCACATAGTAAGCGCTTAACAAATACCATTAAAAAAACCTGTAGATCTGATGTTGCTACAGAATTGTTCCCTGGTTCAGGGCACGTGGAAAGGAAGAATACACGTGGTTTGGAGGTAAGGCTCTTGTGTGCTACCCAACAGGCGGCATTTTGTCATGTTCGGTTATGTTGTTAATAGAAGTGAATCTGAAAGCCCAAGAGGGAGGGGATTTGAAGAGTTAGACTACTGTAGGAGGTGGATTAATGAAGTCAATGTGTGGCCCCTACTGCCCCCTCTCCCCTCCTCCTTCTCCTCCTTTTCCACCACCTCCTCCTCCTTCCCGAGGCACCCGCACATGCACTCACAGACACACATACACACCCGCACCCCCAACCCCTGCACCCGCGCATGCGTGTGTACACACACACACACACACACACACACACACACACACACACACACACACACACACACTCTTTGGCCGCCCTCCCAGCAGCTGCACAAAGACATCACAGAGGAATGAATCTTTACTGTCAGCACCCAATCCAGCTGTCCCTCGATTCCTGATCCAGCTGCCCTTGGCACCCTCGCCTAGCTCTCCTTGGCATCTCAAACCAGGCGTCCCTGGCACACCATTACAGCTGTCTCTGGCACCAAAAAGGACACGACATGTGTCGGGAGCTAATCTCCCAGACTCCATTTTGCCTCATTTTCCATTTCAGTAAGACCCTGAAAACAATTCAGTTGGAAAAAAGGGCAACATTCAAATCTTTCATTTCCTTGGGAAAAGGTGTTTTCGGGAAAATATCTATGCAGTGAGCAAGTGATCTGGGGTATGATTGTGGTATTTGCTAAGCACTTACTTTATGCCAAGCACTGTTCTAAGCACTGGGGTAGATACAGTATAGTCAGACCAGACACAGTCCCTGTCTGACATGGAGCTCACAATTTAAATGGGAGGGAGAACAGGTAACTCATCCCCATTTTACAGATGAGGAAACTGAGGCACAGACATGCTAAGACACTTACCCAAGTTCACACAGTACGCAAGTGTTAGAGCTGGATTAGAACCCGGGTCTCCTGACTCCCAGAGAATGGACTCTTCCCACTAGGCCACAGGGATTTGGGGGAAGGGTCCTGTGGTGGGGCACTCAGAAGGGAAGTTGGGGGGTGGAGGGGCACAGTGGAAGGTGAAAAAGCTGCCTCGTCCATGGCCAATTCACCCAACACAGAGAGCAGAAACCCATGTGCTGTATTCTCCCCTTCTAGATTGTAAATTCCATGTGGGCCAATAATATATCTGTTATATTGATATAGTGTACTCTCCCAAATGCTTAGTACAGTGCTCTGCACACAGTAAGTGCTCAATAAATACAATTGACCGACTGTATTCAAGGTCTGGGGAACAATGGCTCATGACCACATGACAGCAAATTCCTTGTCCTGTGCTGTAACTCTTGGGGACCTAAGCCACCGGCCAAACTTGGCCTGGGGCTACACCAGCAAAATTCATCCACGTTGCCCCTGGAAAACTACCGTTTGCTTTCTTCTCTTCACAGCAAGGACCCCTGAAGACTGTCCTAATTAAAATCTCATTAAACCACATTCACACAAATAAATATTTAAGGGGCCTAAGCAGCAGTGGATAGAGCTCTGGTCTAGGAGTCAAAAGGACCTAGTTTCTAATCCCGGCTCCATCACTTGTCTGCTGTATGACTCTGGGCAAGTCACTTAACTTATCCGTGCCTCAGTTCCCTCACCTGTAAAATGGGGATTAAAGACTGTGAGCCCCATGTGGGAATGGTCTCTGTTCAACCTTATTAGCTTGTGTCTACCCTAGCACTTGGAACAGTGCCTGGCACATAGTAATCACTTAAAAATACTATTTAAAAAAAGATATTATGTCCATAGCATTTTATTCACTATGAGGACAGAGGGAACTGGAAGAAGCAGATCGACCTAGTGGAAAGAGCATGGGCTTGTGATTTGGAGGACCTGGGTTCTAATCCCAGCTCTGCCACATGTCTGCTGTGTGACCTTGAGCAAGTCGCTTCATTTCTCTGGGCCTCAGTTACCTCATCTATAAAGTGGGGGTTAAATCTTACCCCCTCCTACTTAGGCCGAGAGTCCCATGAGGGACAGGGATTGTGTCCAACCCGATTAACTTGTATCTACCCCAGAGCTTAGAACAGTGTTTGCCACATAGTAAATGCTTAACAATTACCATAATTATTATTGTTATTATTATTATCCTCATTATTGTCATTATGTGTCTAGCTGGGCCAGTCATCTTCTCTTTGGCCAACTTTCTGGAGGTCAGGCCCTCAGGAGATGGCAAGGCCTGAGTCCCAGGAGTCCCAAGAATCCCAGTCCTCTCTTGGTTCTCTTCCTAGCTCTCTGCCCGTTCATTCTCAGTCTCTTTTGCAGGCTCATTCATTTATTCATTCATTCACTCAATCGTATTTATTGAGCGCTCACTGTGTGCAAAGCACTGTTCTAAGCACTTGGGAAAGTACAATATAGCAATAAACAGACATATTCCCTGCCCACAATAAGCTTATAGTCTAGAGTTTCTACAGTTTAGGGAAGCAACATGGCTTAGTGGCCATGGAAGTCAGCTTAGAAGTCAGAGGATGTGAGTTCTAATCCCGGCTCTGCCACCTGTCTGCTGTGTGACCTTGGGCAAGCCACTTAGCTTCTGTAAAATGGGGATGAAGACTGTGAGCCCCATGTGGGACAACCTGATTACCTTGTATCTATCCCTGTGCTTAGAACAGTACTTGGTACATAGTAAGTGCTTTAACAAATGCCATAATTTTTTATTTCTTTTTAGAGGGGGAGGCAGATGTTAATATGAATAATGATAATAATAATAATAATGGCATTTATTAAGTGCTTACTATGTGCAAAGCACTGTTCTAAGCACTGGGGCGGTTACAAGGTGATCAGGTTGTCCCGGGGGGACTCACAGTCTTAACTCCCATTTTACAGATGAGGTAACAGAGGCACAGTGAAGTTAAGTGACTTGCCCAAAGTCACACAGCTGACAGTTGGCGGAGCCAGGATTTGAACCCATGACCTCTGACTCCAAAGCCCGTGCTCTTTCCACTGAGCTATGCTGCTTCTCAAAAATAAATACATACACTAATGTAAATAAATACATTACAAATATGTACATAAGTGCTGTGGGGCTGGGAGGGGGCATGAATAAAGGGAGCAAGTCAGGGTGATACAGGTTCCTCCTCTGCCTCCCACCCTCTAACGGGGGAGTGCCTCAAGGCTCAGTTCTGGGTCCCCTTCCATTCTCCATCCACACCCACTCCCTTGGAGAATTCATTCACTCCCATACTTCAACTCCCATCTCTATGTGAATGATTCCCAAATCTACCACTCCAGCCTTGACCTCTCCCCTTCTCTGCAGTCTCACATTTCCTCCTGTCTTCAAGACATCTCTACTCGGATGCCCCACCAACACCTCCAACTTAACATGTCCAAAACAGAATTCCTCATCTTCCCTCCCAAACCTTGCCCTCCCCTTGTCTTTCCCACCACTGTAGAAAACACCACTATTCTCCCTGCCTCATAAATTCGTAAACTTGGCGCTACCCTTGATTTCTATCTCTCATTCAGTCCACATATTCGATCTGTCCCCAAATCCTCTCTGTTCTGCTTTCACAAAATTTGTAAAATCTTCCCTTTCCTCTACATCCAAACTGCTACTACACTTATCCAAGCACTTATCATATCCCTCCTTGACTCCTGAATCAGCCTCCTCTCTAACCTCCCTGCCGCCGGTTTTTCCCCACTCCATTCCTTACTTCACACTTCTGCCCAGCTCATTTTTATAAAAAAAAAATCAGTCCACATCCCCCCACTCCTCAAGAACCTCCAGTGTTTGCCCTTCCACCTCCTCATCAAACAGAAACTCTTTACCATCGACTTTAAAACACTCAATCGGTTCAGCCTCTCCTACCTTACCTTGCTGACTTCACTCCTCCTATTACAACCTACTCACTGCACCTCAATCACTGTCTATCTTGCCACTGCCCCCTTTCCTGGAACTCCTCCCCCTCCACATACAACACACCACCACTCTCCCCATCTTCAAAGCCTTATTAAGGTCATGTGTCCTCCAAGAAGTTTTCTCCAGTTAAGCCTTTTTTTCCCCTACTCCCTCTCCCTTCTTCATTGCCTGTGCCCTTGGATCTGAACCCTTCGAACGCTTGATGTTCACCTCACCTTATGCCCCACAGCACTTATATACATAGCTGTAATTTGTTTATTTATATTAATGCCTTTCTCCCTCCTCTATCCTGTAAACTTCTTGTCGGTAGGGAACATATCTACCAGCTCTGTTGTACTGTCCTCTCCCAAGCCCCTAGTACAGTGTTCTGCAAAGAGTAAGCAATCAATAAATGCCATTGATTGACTGATGACGAACCTGATTTCTCTCAGAAATTTCCCCTGAATTCTCAAGGGGCAATGACTACTTAGAAGGACAGTAGAGGTGGAGCTTGGGGTGGGACAGTGGCTAAACTGTCTCCCTCTAGACTGTAAGCTTGCTGTGGACAGGGAAGGTGTCTGTTTATCGTTGTACTGTATTTTCCTAAGTGGTTAGTACAGTGCTCTGCACACAGGAAGTGCTCAATAAATATGATTGAATGAGTGAATGAATGAATGGATCTTTGGAATGGGGCACTGGAGGCAAGGATCTTTGTGGTCAAGCACAGGGGGACAGTAGAAGAAATGAGAAAAGGAGGGAGGCTGGAAGAGGAAGGAGGAAGGAGGAAAAAGAAGGGGAGAAGAGAAAGGAAAAGGGAGAGACCAGGGAAGAAGAGGAAGCCAAAAGCAGAAAAGGAGGAGCATCTCCTCTTCCACCACCTCTGCCGGTCCTCTTGACCTCAACGGGCATGTCGGGCTATGGGGCAAGTGATTCCCCTCCCCTCCATCCCAAAGCCATGAGAGCCACATCCTCACCCACCTGCCAGAGATGGGACCACTCACCATGGGGTTGCAGCCTCAGAGCCATTGCCGTCCTAAGTGGCATGCTACTCAAAGCATTACCAAGCCTCAATCAATCATCAATCAGTGGAATTTGAGCACCCACTGACTGCAAAGCACTATACACCAGAAGAAAAAGACCTGTTCCCTCCCCTCAAAGAGCTTACAACCTAATTAATAATAATAATAATAATTGTTAGTATTATTCTGATGGCATTTATTAAGCTCTGGCTATGTGCTAAGCAGTGGGGTCAATGCAAGGCTACCAGATTGGATGCAGCCTGTGCCCTACATAGAGCTCACAGGCTATTTTAATCCCATTTGGTGGGAAACGGAGGCACAGATAGATTCATTGAACTGCCCAATGTCAGTACCAGCCAGTGGCAGGGCTGAGATTAGAACCCGGGACTCCTGAGTGCAGGTCCATGCCAAGGATACCATGCTGCCTCCCTGAGCCATGCTGATGGGGGAGAGTGACAGACCAAATGATTTACAAAAAAAGGAAGCAAGAGGAAGGACCTGAATATTAGGGAAACCACTGGACTGGGCTCCAGCAAAGAATTCTCTGCCCCTGCCTGCCAAGAGGGCCATGGATTGCAGCAAGTGCCAGGTTTTCACTCCTGACCCGGACATTTGGGAGAGAAATGATTTGCAAGGCTTTTGTTCATCTTTCCACAATTATGTTTGACATTTTTTATTAATATTAGTCTTCAGCTCATTTTTTTTGGTATTTGTTAAGTGCTACGTGCAAAGCACTGTTCTAAATGCTGGAGAGGATACAAGGTGATCAGGTTGTACCACGTGGGGCTCACAATCTTAATCCCCTTTTTACAGATGAGTTAACTGAGGTGCAGAGAAGTTAAGTGACTTGCTCAAAGTCACACAGCTGACAAGCGGCAGACGCTGGATTTGAACCCATTACCTCTGGCTCCCAAGCCTGTGCTCTTTCCACTAAGCCACGCTGCTTCTCTGATCTAAGAGAATTGTAGAGTGCAAACTCTTTGCAGGCAGAGTGCTTCTGTTATACTCTTCTAAGCTTTTAGCACAGTGCTCTGCATCTAATAGATGTTTGGTCAATACCAAGACTGCTGCTGCTGCCACTACTATTGCTACTACTGCCACCATAAGAAGCCACCTTGGCTTGTCCAGGAGTTAACACTGGTGGAATCCATCAATCAGTGATATTTACTGAATCTACACCTGCAAATAGCCCTGAATGAAAGGCTGAACACCCCAGGAGAGAGCAGATGTTGTAGACCCTCTAGACTGTTAATAATAACAACAATAATAATAATGATGGCATTTATTAAGTGCTTACTATGTGCAAAGCACTGTTCTAAGCACTGGGGAGGGTACAAGGTGATCAGGTTGTACCACAGGGGGCTCACAGTCTTAATCCCCATTTTACAGATGAGGCAACTGAGAAGTGAAGTGACTTGCCCAAAGTCACCCAGCTGACAATTGGCAGAGTCGGGATTTGAACCCATGACCTCTGACTCCAAAGCCCGGGCTCTTTTCCACTGAGCCACGCTGCTTCTGTTAGTGCCCTGTGGGCAGAGAATGTGTCTGTTTATTGTTATACTGTACTTTTCCAAGCGCTTAGCAAGTTGCTCTGCACACAGTAAGTGTGCAATAAATATGATTGAATGAATGAGACCCTAACCACCTGAACTCTGAGGCTGGGGTTGGGGTGTGGAGGGGTGCCTCACAGCTAAGAGTAACAATGGCATTGCTTGAGTGCCCACTAGGGCAGTGCACTGCCCTAGGCAGGTGGGAAATGATGAGTTCCTTGATCACAAGAAGAGTTTACTCTGATGGGGAAGACAGACATAAAAAATATGTATAAATCCAGTAATTGAAGTTAGTAATTGAAGGTACAATTGAATAAAATATATACAAAAGTGCTCAAGATGGGTATAAGTGTGTAAGTGCTGAAGACTGCTGGTATACCAATTTGGATGCTGGGAAGTAGAGAGTGTCAGGGTAGATGGAACCACCTTCCTTCATGTCTCACAAGCCCATAACCTTGGCGTTATCCTTGAGTCCTCTATCTCATTCAACCCAACTATTCAATCCAACACTAAATCCTGTCGGTCCCACCTTCAAAACATTGCTAAAATCTACCCTTTCCTCTCCATCCAAACCACTTCCACATTAATACAATCACTCATCCTGTCCCGCATGGATTACTGCATCAGCCTCCTTGCTGATCTCTCAGCCTCCCGTCTCTCCCCACTCCAGTCCATACTTCTCTCTGCCACCCAGATCATTTTTCGACAGAAACATTCAGGACATGTCACCCCTCTCCTCAAAAAACTCCAGTCGTTGCCCATCCACCTCTGCATCAAACAAAACTCCTCGCCACTGGCTTTAAAGCAGTCCAAAACCTTGCCCACTCCTACCTCACCTCACTACTCTCCTTCTACATTCCAGTTTGCACACTTTGCTTCTCTAGTGCTAATCTTCTCAGTGTGCCTCGTTCTCGCCTGTCTCGCTGTCGACTCCTGGTCCACATCCCGCCTCTTGCTTAGCACACCCTCCTTCCCTCAAATCTGCCAGACCATTACTCTCTCCCGCTTCAAAGCCTTATTGAAGGCACTTCTCCTCCAAGAGAAGCAGCGTGGCTCAGTGGAAAAAGCACGGGCTTTGGAGTCAGAGGTCATAGGTTCAAATCCCGGCTCCACCAATTGTCAGCTGTGTGACTTTGGGCAAGTCATTTCACTTCTCTGTGACTCAGTTACCTCATCTATAAAATGGGGATTAAGACTGTGAGCCCCCCCATGGGACAACCTGATCACCTTGTAACCTCCCCAGCGCTTAGAACAGTGCTTTGCACATAGTAAGCACTTAATAAATGCCATAAAAAGAGGCCTTCCCAGACTAGCCCCCGTTTTCCTCTCCTCCCACTCCCTACTGCGTTGCCCTGACTTGCTCCCTTTGTTCATCCCCCCTCACAGCACCTATGTACATATCTGTAATTTTATCTGCATTAATATTTTCTCCCACCCTCCAGACTGTAAGTGCATTGTAGGCAGGGAATGTGTCTGCTTATTGTTGCATTGTGCTTTCCCAAGCACTCAGTACAGTGCACTGCACACAATAAGCGCTCCATAAATATGACCGACTGAGTGAATGAATGAATGAATGAATGAATAGTCTTGGAAACCCAACGTGTTGTGCAGGTGACCCTGGGGAGCCGTGGTATTGTGGGTCAAGCAGAACAAGTTCCGCAGAAAGATGGGCCTCTTCCCCCAGAGCGACGACCCGTGGGCGGCCCACATCTCTCGGGAGCCTGGAGAAGCAGCGTGGCTTAGTGGAAAGAGCCCAGGTTTGGGAGTCAGAGGTCATGGGTTCTAATTCCGACACCACCACTAATCAGCTGTATGACTTTGGGCAAGTCACTTAACTTCTCTGTGCTTCAGTGACCTCATCTGTAAAATGGGGATTAAGACTGTGAACCCCAGGTGGGACAGCCTGATTACCTTGTACTACCCGGGTGCTTAGAACAGTGCTGGGCACATAGTAAGCGCTTAACAAATGCCATCGTTATTATGATCTCCCCGGGCCAGAGCAAGGTCTATCCGCGACTCTGAGGGAGAGGAGGGGCGGGAACGCGAGAAGGGAGGGCCGAAAAAAGAGAAGCGGCCTTGCAAGGGCGGTGAGGGGCAGGAGAGGAGAGGAGGGACCTTCCCCCAGGCCCAGCCAGGACCCTTAACTTGCCCCCTGCGGACGGTTCCCTTCGCGTGGGACATGGCCCGGGCCCGGGGGGCTCCCCCGAGACCCCCCGTGAACTTTCATTCATTCATTTATTCAATCGTATTGATTGAGCGCTTACTGTGCGCAGAGCACTGTACTAAGCGCTTGGGAAGTACAAGTCGGCAACACATAGAGACGGTCCCTACCCAACAGCAGGCTCACAGTCTAGGAGGAGACAGACAACAAAACATATTAACAAAATAAAACAAATAGAATAAATATGCACAAATAAAATAGAGTAATAAATACGTACAAACATATATACAGGTGCTGTGGGGAGGGGAAGGAGGTAAGGCGGGGGGGTGGGGAGGGAGAGAAGGGAGAGAGGAAGGAGGGGGCTCAGTCTGGGAAGGCCTCCTGGAGGAGGTGAGCTCTCAGTAGGGCTTTGAAGGGAGGAAGAGAGCTTCAAAGAGACCGTCCTGCCGGGGCCCGGGCAGTGCTCGGGGTGGCCGGCCCGGCTTCTCCCCTGCGGGCCGAGAAGGCAGCCCCTGGCCCTCGGACCCCCTCCGGGCTGCGGCCACCGGGCCGGGACTCGGGCTGTGCGGGGCCCGCCCTGCCCGGGACCCCCGGCCGGGGACCTGTGCTGTCCGCGGGGCCCCCGTCCATTCCCCATCTACACCCACTCCCTTGGAAAACTCACTCACTCCTGTGGCTTCAACTACCACCTCTATGCAGATGAACAGTGAGATGCCCCCCTCCCCTAAGTGAGACCCCCCCAAATCCGTGCCCCTTTTATTTTGTTAGTATGTTTGGTTTTGTTCTCTGTCTCCCCCTTCTAGACTGTGAGCCCACTGTTGGGTAGGGACTGTCTCTATATGTTGCCAACTTGGACTTCCCAAGCGCTTAGTGCAGTGCTCTGCACACAGTAGGCGCTCAATAAATGCGATTGATTGATTGATTCCTTCCTCTCCCCCTCGTCCCCCTCTCCACCCCCCATCTTACCTCCTTCCCTTCCCCACAGCACCTGTATATATGTATGTACTTATTTATTACTTTATTTATTTTACTTGTACATATCTATTCTATTTATTTTATTTTGTTAATATGTTTGGTTTTGTTCTCTGTCTCCCCCTTCTAGACTGTGAGCCCACTGTTGGGTAGGGACCGTCTCTATATGTTGCCAGCTTGTACTTCCCAAGTGCTTAGTACAGTGCTCTGCACACAGTAAGCGCTCAATAAATACGATTGATTGATTGATTGATTGATTGATTGATTCCCACATCTACATCTCCAGCCCTGACCGCTCTCCTTCTCGGCAGTCTTGCATTTCATTCATTTCATTCATTCATTCAATTGTATTTATTGAGCGCTTACTGTGTGGAGAACACTGTACTAAGCGCTTGGGAAGTACAAGTTGGCAACATATAGAGACGGTCCCTACCCAACAACGGGCTCACAGTCTAGAAGGCGTTTCCTCCTGCCTTCAGGATGTGGCTACCTGGGAGTCCCGCAGACCTCTCAAACTCAACATACCCAAAACAAAACCCAAACCCTGTTGTCATCATCATCATCAATCGTATTTATTGAGCGCTTATTGTGTGCAGAGCACTGTACTAAGCGCTTGGGAAGTACAAGTTGGCAACATATAGAGATAGTCCCTACCCAACAGTGGGCTCACAGTCTCACCCTTGACTTTCCCTCATTGTTTCACAAACCTGTAAACTTGGGGTTATCATTCATTCATGTATTTCAAACGTATTTATTGAGCATTTACTGTGTGCAGAGCACTGTACTAAGCGCTTGGGAAAGTACAGTACAACATTAAACAGACTCATTTCCTGCTCACAAGTAGCTTACTGTCTAGAGGCGGGGAGACAGACATCAATGTAAATAAATAAAATTACAGCTACATATATAAGTGCTGCGGAGTTGGGAGGGAGAAAGAGCAAAGGGAGCAAATCAAGGTGACGCAGAAAGGAGTGGGAGATGAAGAAAGGTGGGGCTTAGTTTGGGAAGACTTCTTGGAGGAGATGTGCCTTCAGTAAAGCCCTGAAGGGGCGGGGAGAGTAATTGTCTGGCAGATTTGAGGAGGGCGAGCGTTCCAGGCTGGAGGTAGGATGTGGGCCAGGGGTTCGTGGCAAGACAGTTGAGATTGAGGCACAGTACGAAGGTTAGCACTAGAGTGAAGTATGCAGGCTGGGTTGTATGCAGCTCTCAGAAGGGCTTTGAAGGGAGGAAGAGAGCTAGCTTGGCAAATGTGTGGAGGGAGGGCATTCCAGGCCAGGGGGAGGACGTGGGCCGGGGGTCGACGGTGGGACAGGCGAGAACGAGGCACAGTGAGGAGGTTAGTGGCAGAGGAGCGGAGGGTGTGGGCTGGGCTGGAGAAGGAGAGAAGGGAGGTGAGGTAGGAAGGGGTGAGGTGATGGACAGCCTTGAAGCCGAGAGTGAGGAGTTTTTGCTCGATGCGTAGGTTGACAGGCAGCCACTGGAGATTTTGGGGGAAGGGAGTAACATGCCCAGAGCGCTTCTGCACAGAGATGATCTGGGCAGCAGCGTGAAGTATAGACTGAAGTCGGAAGAGACAGGAGGATGGGAGATCAGAGAGGAGGCTGATGCGGTAATCCAGTCGGGATAAGATGAGAGATTGAACCAGCAAGGTAGTGGTTTGGATGGAGAGGAAAGGGCGGATCTTGGCGATGTAGCGGAGGTGAGACTAGCAGGTTTTGGTGACAGATTGGACGTGAGGGGTGAACGAGAGAGCGGAGTCGAGGATGACACCAAGGTTGCGGGCTTGTGAGACGGGAAGGATGGTAGTGCCGTCTACAGGGATGGGAAAGTCAGGGAGAGGGCAGGGTTTGGGAGGGAAGATATGAAGTTCAGTCTTGGACATACTGAGTTTGAGATGGCGGGCAGACATCCAGATGGAGATGTCCTGAAGGCAGGAGGAGACATGAGCCTGAAGGGAGGGAGAGAGAGCAGGGGCAGAGATGTAGATTTGTAAGTCAGAGGACCTAATCCTGGCTCTGCCACTTATCTGCTGCGTGACCTTGGGTAAGTCACTTTAACTTCTCAGTGCCTCAGTTTCCTAACTAATCAATCATATTTATTGAACACTTACTGTGTGCTGAGAACTGTACTAAATACTTGGGAGAGTACATTATAACAGAGTTGGTAGACATGTTCCCTGCCCACAACGAGCTTACAGTCTAGAGGGGGAGACAGACATTAAAATGAATAAATTATGGATACGTGCATAAGTGCTGTGGGGCTGAGGGAGGGATGAATAAAGGGTGCAAATCCAAATCCAAGGGCAAGGCAGAAAGGAGTGGGAGGAGGGAAATGAGGACTTAGGGAAGGTCTCTAGGAGATGTGCCTTCAATAAGGCTTTGAAGGTGGGGAGAGTCATTGTGTGTCTGATATGAAGAGGGAGGGTGTTCCAGGCCAGAGGCGGGACGCGAGTAAGAGGTCGGCAGCGAGATGGAATAGATTGAGGCATAATGAGTAAGTAGGTTCAGGGGTCACATACAGTCCCCATCTGTAAACTAGGGACTAAATCCCACCCCTTCCTACCTTAAATTGTGGGCCTTACAAGAGACAGGAACTGGGCCAAACCTTGTGTCTACCCCAGCACTTAGTACAGTGAGGGCACGCAGTAAGCACACTTATAACAAGTACCATATATACATTATTATCATTATATCTCCTCCAGGAAGCTTCTCCTGACAAATTTCTCATCTCCCCCCACCCTATTCCCACACAATTCCACTACCTCTGCACTGGAGTCCCTACTTCCTAAGCACTTAGGTACACCTGCCCCCCCCCCACAACACACACACACAACATTCTGTTGCTATTGATGCCTATTTGTTTTGTTTTGTTGTCTGTCTCCCCATTTCTAGGCTGTGAGCCCGTTGTGGGGTAGAGATTGTCTCTACCTGTTGGCAAATTGTACTTTCCAAGCGCTTAGTATAGAGCTCTGCACACAGTAAGAGCTCAATAAATACGACTAAATGAATGAACATTTTACATTATCTGTACAACATGTACATTTTGGTACATGTTGCTTCTCCCTACTGTAATTTTAATATCCATCTCTCCTGATACACTGTAAATGCCTCGAGGACAGGGATAGTTTCTACTTACTCTAGTATACCCTTTCAATAATAATGATGGCATTTGTTAAGCGCTTACTATGTGTAAAGCGCTGGGGGGATACAAGGTAATCGGGTTGTCCCACATAGGGCTCACAGTCTTAATTCCCCATTTTACAGATGAGGTAACTGAGGAACAGAGAAGTTAAGTGATTTGCCCAAATTCACACAGCTGACAAGTGGCGGAGTCGGGATTAGAACTCACGACCTCTGACTCCAAAGCCCGTGCTCTTTCCACTAAGCCACGCTGCTTTCCAAGCGGCCTGGTCCTTGCCGCCTCACCATCACCCTGCCCACCCTGCCCGCCGTGGGGGAGCCCAGGACCGGCTGCTCCCACGCCCGAGGGGTCTCCGCCACTCGGGCTCAGGCGGGGGCCACCCAGACACGGCCTCCTCCGCCCCCCGGGGCCCGGGACCACGGACCCCAAAGGCGAGCCCAGCTAGGCCGCCCCTGCCACGCCTTCCCTGCGAGGACCAAATAATAACTATGGTATTCACTCAAGCCACCCCCGACCCCGCCAGCCTCTCCAACGCTCCCCCAGAGGACACCCCTCCAATAATAATAATGATTATTATTATGGTATTTGTTAAGCGCATAACAATGTGCAAGGCACTGCACTAAGCACTGGGGTGAATACAAGCAGATCGGGTTGGACACAGTCACTGTCCCACATAGGGCTCCCAGGCTCGATCCCCATTTTACAGATGAGGGAACTGAGGCCCAGAGAAGTGAAGTGATTCATTCATTCATTCATTCAATCATATTTATTGAGCGCTTACTGTGTGCAGAGCACTGTACTAAGCACTTGGGAAGTACAAGTTGGCAACATCTAGAGACGGTCCCTACCCAACAACAGGCTGACAGTCTAGAAGGGGGAGACAGACAACAAAACATGTGGACAGGTGTCATCAGAATAAATAGAAATAGATGCACATCATTAACAAAATAAATATAATAGTAAATATGTACAAGTAAAATAGAGTAATAAATTCATTCATTCAATCATATTTATTGAGCGCTTACTGTGTGCAGAGCACTGTACTAAGCGCTTGGGAATCAATCAATCAATCAATCGTATTTATTGAGCGCTTACTGTGTGCACAGCACTGTACTAAGTGCTTGGGAAGTACAAGTTGGCAACATATAGAGATGGTCCCTACCCAACAGTGGGCACACAGTCTAGAAGGGGGAGACAGACAACAAAACAAAACATGTGAACAGGTGTCAAGTCGTCAGAATAAATAGAGTTAAAGCTAAATGCACATCATGAACAAAATAAATAGAATAGTAAATTTGTACAAGTAAAATAAATAGAGTGATAAACCTGTACAAACATATATACAGGTGCTGTGGGGAGGGGAAGGAGGTAGGGTGGGGGGGATGGGGAGGAGGAGAGGAAAAAGGGGGCTCAGTCTGATTCGCCCAAGGTCACACAGCAGAAAAATAATAATAATATTAATAAATAATGGCATTTATTAAGCGCTTACTATATGCAAAGCACTGTTCCAAGCGCTGGGGAGGTTACAAAGTGATCAGGTTGCCCCAAGGGGCTCACAGTCTTCATCCCCATTTTACAGATGAGGCAACTGAGGCCCAGAAAAGTGAAGTGACTTGTCCAAAGTCACACAGCTGACAAGTGGCAGAGCTGGGACTTGAACCCCTGACCCCTGACTCCAAAGCCCGTGCTCTTTCCATCGAGCCACGCTGCTTCAAGTGGCAGAGCCGGGATTAGAAACCACGACCTTCTGATTCCCAGGCCCGAGCTCTAGCCACTACGCCGTGCTGCCGGACCCCCTCCAGCCCCCCAACCCCCTCCACCACCTCACCTCACTCCACCCCAGCAGGTGCTCGCCCCCTCCACCCCCCTCCGCGCAATCAATCAATCAATCGTATTTATTGAGCGCTTACTGTGTGCAGAGCACTGTACTAAGCGCTTGGGAAGTCCAAGTTGGCAACATATAGAGACAGTCCCTACCCAACAGTGGGCTCACAGTCTAAAAGGGGGAGACAGAGAACAAAACCAAACATACTAACAAAATAAAATAAATAGAATAGATATGTACAAGTAAAATAAATAAATAGAGTAATAAATATGTACAAACATATATACATATATACAGGTGCTGTGGGGAAGGGAAGGAGGTAAGATGGGGGGATGGAGAAGGGGACGAGGGGGAGAGGAAGGAAGGGGCTCAGTCTGGGAAGGCCTCCTGGAGGAGGTGAGCTCTCAGTAGGGCCTTGAAGGGAGGAAGAGAGCTAGCTTGGCGGGTGGGCAGAGGGATTGGGGGCATTCCAGGCCCGGGGGAGGACATCATGGGCCGGGGGTCGACGGCGGGACAGGCGAGAGCGAGGCCCGGTGAGGAGATCAGCGGTGGCAGAGGAGCGGAGGGTGCGGGCTGGGCTGGAGAAGGAGAGAAGGGAGGTGAGGGAGGAGGGGGCGAGGGGATGGATGGACAGCCTGGAAGCCCAGGGTGGGGAGTTTCTGCCTGATTTGCAGATTGATTGGTAGCCACTGGTAGCAAGCCCCCAGGGTCCGGTCCCCCCGGACGGGGCAGCCCGGCCAGGCCCCGAGACCCCCCAGCCCGGTCGGAAAACTCCCGGCTCCCGAACGGGAGGAGAAGGAGGAGACTGGATCCGCGGGGCCCGAACCTCCCGGTGGCCGCCCGGGCCCGGGAAGCTTCTACCAGGGGGCAGCTCCGTCCCGGCCGGAGCCGCCCCGCTCCTCGCAACGGCCAAACTTTGGCGGGAGGGGAGCGGGGAATCGGGGAGCGGGGAGCAGGGAGCGGGGAGCCGGGAACCGGGGAGCGGGAAGGAGAGGGAGGGGAGGGGAGGGGACGGGCGGGAGCTCCTGCTGCTGCTGCTGCTGCGGCTGCGGCTGCTGCTGCGGCTCGTCCTGCTCCTCCAGGACTCAATCAATCAATCAATCAATCAATCAATCAATCTATCAATCGTATTTATTGAGCGCTTACTGTGTGCAGAGCACTGGACTAAGCGCTTGGGAAGTCCAAGTTGGCAACATATAGAGACAGTCCCTACCCAACAGTGGGCTCACAGTCTAAAAGGGGGAGACGGAGAACAAAACCAAACATACTAACAAAATAAAACAAATAGAATAGATCTGTACAAGTAAAATAAATAAATAAATAAATAGAGTAATAAATATGTACAAACATATATACAGGTGCTGTGGGGAAGGGAAGGAGGTAAGATGGGGGGATGGAGAGGGGGACGAGGGGGAGAGGAAGGAGGGGGCTCAGTCTGGGAAGGAGTCGGGGGGAGGAGGGACCCCTGCCCCGCCCTCTATGTAGATCAATCAATCAATCAATCAATCGTATTTATGGAGCGCTTACTGTGTGCAGAGCACTGGACTAAGCGCTTGGGAAGTCCAAGTTGGCAACATATAGAGACAGTCCCTACCCAACAGCGGGCTCACAGTCTACAAGGGGGAGACGGAGAACAAAACCAAACATACTAACAAAATAAAATAGAGTAGATATGTACAAGTAAAATAAATAAATAGAGTAATAAATATGTACAAACATATATACAGGTGCTGTGGGGAAGGCAAGGAGGTAAGATGGGGGGATGGAAAAGGGGGCGAGGGGGAGAGGAAGGAGGGGGCTCAGTGTGGGAAGGCCTCCTGGAGGAGGTGAGCTCTCAGTAGAGGTCCCGCGCGGGGGCCAATGGCGAGGAAGGAAAGGGGGTGTCGCCCGCCCTCTATGTAGATGAGCTCCCGCGCGGGGACCAATGGCGAGGAAGGGAGAGAGAGAGAGAGAGAGAGAGAGAGAGAGAGAGAGAGAGAGAGAGTGTGTGTGTGTGTGTGTGTGTGTGTGTGTGTGTGTGTGTGTGTGTGTGTGTGTGTGTGTGTGTGTGTGTGTGTGTGTGTGTACGTTCCCCCCGCCCTCTACGTAGATGAGCTCCCGCACGGGGACCAATGGCGAGGAAGGGAGAGGGTGTGTGCATGTTCCCCCCGCCCTCTATGTAGATGAGCTCCCGCGCGGGGACCAATGGCGAGGAAGGGAGTGTGTGTGTGAGTGTGTGTGTGTGTGTGTGTGTGTGTTCCCCCCGCCCTCTATGTAGATGAGCTCCCGCACGGGGACCAATGGCGAGCAAGGGAGAGGGTTTGTGTATGTTCCCCCCGCCCTGTATGTAGATGAGCTCCCGCGCGGGGACCAATGGTGAGGAAGGGAGGGGTGTGTGTGTGTGTGTGTGTGTGTGTGTGTGTGTGTGTGTGTGTGTGTGTGTGTGTGTGTGTGTGCTCACCCCCGCCTTCTATGTAGATGAGCTCCCGCGCGGGGACCAATGGCGAGGAAGGGAGTGGGTGTGTGTGTTCCCCCGCCCTGTATGTAGATGAGCTCCCGCGCGGGGACCAATGGCGAGGAAGGGAGTGGGTGTGTGTATGTTCCCCCCCGCCCTGTATGTAGATGAGCTCCCGCGCGGGGACCAATGGCGAGGAAGGGAGTGGGTGTGTCCCCCGGCCGCCTCTTAAAGAAAGTTGGGGCGGCCGCCTGGCCGCCAGCCGCCGAGTCGGGGGCGAGGACCGGCACCGGGACGGGGACGGGGACGGGATCGGGATCGGGGACCGGGATCGGGACGGGGCCCGGGACGGAGCCGAGGACGGGGACGCGCCTCGGACCCGGACCCGAGAGAGCGCGTTGGTTGCCGGACAGTTCATCCCGCACGGGGACCCTCGTCCGCCCTCCCGCAGCCTCCGCCGCCCGGGACCGGGGTCTCCGGGAAGAGTAGCGGGGCGGCCCCGGGCGCGGGCGCCCGCGGTCGGATGTCCCCGCAGACGTGATCGGTGACTTCCCGCCGCCCGCCCTCCTTCCTTCCTTCCTTCCTTCCTTCCTTCCGTCCTTGTCCCCCCTTGTCGGGGCGGGTGGGATGCTGGCCATGCCGGAGGAGCGCGCCCAGGCCGGGGAGCGGCCGTGCAGCCCGGCGGGCCGGCCCGGCTCGCTGGCCCCCGCCGGGGACGAGGACGAGGACTCGGACGGGCCGCCGTCCCCCCGCGGGGCCGGGCGGGGCGGAGCGCCGGGGGCGGGGGCGGGGGCGGGGGGCGCCGGGGCTCCCGGCCGGGAGGAGGACGGGGAGGAGGAGGACGGGGAGGAGGAGGACGGGGGGGGCCCGGGGGGCCCGTCGTCGGGGGTCCCGGCGGACGAGCGGTTCCCGGCCTGCATCCGCGACGCGGTGTCGCAGGTGCTGAAGGGCTACGACTGGAGCCTGGTGCCGATGCCCGCCCGCGGGGGCCCGGGCGGCCCCGGCGGGCCCGGAGGCCTCAAGGCCAAGCCGCACGTCAAGCGGCCCATGAACGCCTTCATGGTGTGGGCCCAGGCCGCCCGACGAAAGCTGGCTGACCAGTACCCGCACCTGCACAACGCAGAGCTCAGCAAGACCTTGGGCAAGCTCTGGCGGTGAGTGGGCGGCGGGGCGGGGCGGGCGGACGGACGGGGGGGCCCAGGCGATAACCACAATAATAATAAGGATGGCATTTGTTAAGCGCTTACTATGTGCAGAGCACTGATCTAAGCGCTGGGGGGGATACAAGGTGATCAAGTTGTCCCACGCGGGGCTCGCGGTCTTCACCCCCATTTTTACAGATGAGGGAACTGAGGCTCAGAGAAGTTGCCCAAGGTCACACAGCAGACTTGGGGCGGAGCCGGGATTCGAACCCGTGACCTCCGACTCCAAAGCCCGGGCTCTTTCCACTGAGCCACGCTGCTTCTGATGCATCTGCGTCTGCCAGATGATAACCATAATAATAATAATAATAATATCTCCCCCTTTTAGACTGTGAGCCCACTGTTGGGTAGGGACTGCCTCTCTATGTTGCCAACTTGGACTTCCCAAGCGCTTAGTCCAGTGCTCTGCATCATCATCATCAATCGTATTTATGGAGCGCTTACTGTGTGCAGAGCACTGGACTAAGCGCTTGGAAAGTACAAGTCGGCATCATATAGAGACGGTCCCTACCCAACAGTGGGCTCACGGTCTAAAAGGGGGAGACAGAGAACAAAGCCAAACATACTAACAAAATAAAATAAACTCTGCACACAGTAAGCGCTCAATAATCAATTAATCAATCAATCGTATTTATTGAGCGATTACTGTGTGCACAGCACTGGACTAAGCGCTTGGGAAGTACAAGATGGCAACATATAGAGACGGTCCCTACCCAACAGTGGGCTCACAGTCTAAAAGGTTCACAGTCTAAAATAAATGCGATTGATTGATTAAGCGCTTACTCTGCGCCAAGCGCTAGGGTGGATGCAAGGATACCGGGTTGTCCCACGCGGGGCTCACGGCCTTAATCCGCATTTGCCAGGCGAGGTAACTGAGGCGCGGCCAAGTGAAGTGGCTTGCCCGAGGTCACACAGCAGACAAGCGGCGGAGGCGGGATTAGAACCCACGTCCTCCGACTCCCGGGCCCGGCCGCTAAGACCCCCTGCTTCAGGGTGCGAAGCAGCGGGGGGGGCGAGCGCCGGCTCCCCTCCGAGGGCCGGGCTGGAGGGGGGTCCCCGCCCTCTCAATCAATCAATCAATCGTATTTATTGAGCGCTTACTGTGTGCAGAGCACTGTATTAAGCGCTTGGAAAGTGCAAGTTGGCAACATATAGAGATGCTCCCTACCCAACAGTGGGCTCACAGTCTAGAAGGGGGAGACAGAGAACCAAACCAAACATACTAACAAAATAAAATAAATAGAATAGAGGGATGGGACGGCCTTAGAGCGGACACTCCGCCACCGTCTGGGCCGGAGACGGGCTCCGGTCCTGCTCCCTCCCTCCCCCCCAGCCGGCCACGATGGTGCGGACACCGCCGGTTCCGCCACAGCCCTTGGGGGCCCCATCCGCCAGTCCCAGGGGCCCCGAGACCCATCTGTAGCCCCCCCCCCGCCCCGACCCCCTGCCGCCCACGGCCGACACGGAGACCCCTGGACCCCGCCCTGTACCTCGGGGAGCTGCTTGGACCGATTTGGGGCCGGGGACGTTCATCCTAGCAATTTTTTGCGAGAACAGCTGGGGCCCGTTTAAATGGGATTGGGCCCCGAATAGAGAGTGCTGGGTCCGGGAAAGTCTGTCTGGTCCAGTGGGAGGAGTTGGTATCAAAGGGCGAGGAACGGCTTTGCCCTTCCTCACGGTTCTCCCGCTCCCCAGCAACAGGAATCCACAGGGCCGAGCCTCCCCTTCTCCCCGACCCTGGGCTACCGGACCCAAACGGTCCAGTGGCCCCTCCGGCTTGCCGGTCCCCCGGCCTTGGCACAAGGCACAGTGCCCAAATTGGGAGGGAGGTGGGCCCGGGGAGACCCTCAGGTGCAGAATGGACCCCGTTGGGTAATGAGCAGGGCCACCAGAGATGCGGGAACTTGCTAAGCCTTCCTGCATCCCGACTCCACGTTGGACCGCTCTTCCTCCTTGGGACCCCTTCCCCTTTTAGACTGTGAGCCCACTGTTGGGTAGGGACTGTCTCTATATGTTGCCAATTTGTACTTCCCAAGCGCTCAGTACAGTGCTCTGCACATAGTAAGCGCTCAATAAATACGATTGATGATGATCCCTTCCCCCGTTCTGCCCCTTGACCTGTGGGAGGTCCTGCCTGCCTGCCAGCCGTTCTGCCTGCAGGAAGCTGCCTTTTTAAAAATGCTTTTAAGGGGGCTTGGGTCATTAAAAACCTCCTGCTGCTGGTTCTCCGTGGTGCCCCGTGCCTGGGACCGCAGCGTGGCTGGGCTGGCTCCAGGCCGCGGCGGCCGAGTTTCATAGGAATGCTGGCTGTACCCACAAGCCCCCTGTGCCCACCGGCCCCCTGTGTACGTATGGGCACGGAACGAGTCCAGGAAGATGGCACGGCCTCATTCACAGGGCACCCCGTTGCACCTGACCTCAGCGAGGCATCTGTCTGGGAGCCCAGTTGTTCTGTATTCTTGATTCATCATTTTTAAAAACATTTCTCCCACCATCCAGACTTCGAGGGCCGTTATTTTCTAGAGCAAAACCCCCAGACTGCTGGGGTCTTCACCTCTGGGCTCGGCACTGCACCGCTCTTGTTCTAGAGTGAGACTGGGGTGGGTGCCACCCCGAGCACACTGTTCCGAGTGTGCTCGGCATCCCCCGGCCGCTGGCAGAGAAACAAGTAGGTTCTCGTCGCTTCTGACTCTGGAAACGGCCAAACAATTACTCACCGTGGGTAGGATGGGCAGCAGCCCATCAGGGAGCAGGAGAGAGTTTATAATAAAAACAATATTTGGCCCAATTAATAGTAATACTATGTGCCAAGCACTGTTCCCCCTTTTAAACTGTGAGCCCACTGTTGGGTAGGGACTGTCTCTATATGTTGCCAACTTGGACTTCCCAAGTGCTTAGTACAGTGCTCTACACACAGTAAGTGCTCAGTAAATATGACTGATTGATTGATTGATTGATTTCTAAACGCTGGGGTAGAGACAAATAATCAGGTCAGACACAGTCCCTGTCCCACAAGGGATTCGCCATCTAAGGGGGAGGATGGCAAGTATTAAATCCCCGTTTTCCAGATGAAGGAACTGAGGCCCAGAGAAATGAAGTGACTCACCCAAGGCCCCACAGCAGGCAAGTGGTGGAGGCAGAATTAGAACCCAGGCCCCCTGACTCTCAGGCCTGTGCTCTTTCTACTAGTCCGAGCTGTGGGGGACCCGGGCAAGGGGGCAGCCTGTCTTGGTCGGAAGGGTAGATCCGGGAAGGCGGGGGGCTCTGGGGCGGCCCGGTGGCCGGGCCTGGTGGCCGGGCCTGACCGGGGCTTCCCGGCTTCCCTCCCCCTGTGTCTGTTTGCGGGCAGCCTGCTGAGTGAGAACGAGAAGCGGCCCTTCGTGGAGGAAGCCGAGCGGCTCAGGGTGCAACACAAGAAAGACCACCCGGATTACAAATACCAACCGCGGAGGCGCAAGAGCACCAAGGCAGGCCAGAGCGACTCCGACTCCGGGGCCGAGCTCGGCCACCCTCCGGGCACTCAGCTGTACAAGGCCGACGCGGGCCTCGGAGCCCTGGGAGACGCCCACCACCACGGCGACCACCCAGGTGCGAGAGCTGCCCCTTCTCCCCCGAGGAGCCAGTCCGAGGAGGCGGGAGCGGGTCTGGGGAGGTCAGCCCCGGTGGCCCACTCCACCGTGGTCGCGGACCCGCCGGCGGGTTGGGGGGGAGGATTCCGGCCCTTCTGCACATGCAGGGTCCGGGGTCTCAGGCCCGAGCCTCATCCATCACCCGAGATAGCCCTCGCGAGCCTCAGCTTCACTCCAAATAATACCAGTGATAATTGATGTCGTTTAGTACTCGCCCAAGCCCTTAGTACCATGCTCTGAATACTTCTGATTGAGCGACAGGTCGAACACAGTCCCCGTTCCACGTGGGGCTCAGTCTAAGTAGGAGGGAGATGAGGGATTGAATCCCTGTTTTACTGATGAGGAGGGCACTGTGGCATAGAAAAGTTAAGTGATTTGCCCAAGGTCACACAGCAGGCAAGTGACGGAGCCAGGATTAGAACCCAGGTCCTCTGATTCCCAGGCCTGGGCTCTTTCCAGTAGGCTGGGCTGCTTGCCGATCTTGTGCCGATCCCCTCTTCCCTCTTCATCTGGGCAGTGAATTAGTCCGGAATCTGTCTCCCCAGCTTGATTGCACGCTCCTTTGGGGTAGGGTTGGGGGTCTTCCAACTCTGAGGCCTCCCAAGGGCCCAGTGTGGCACTCTGCACGTATGGGGTGAGCAGTCAGTGCCATGGCCCTGTCCGCGTCCAGCACTCAATAAATACAACTGGTTGACTGATTGACGAGCTTGGTCCGCCTACTGTGTAAATAACGAGGGGCCGGCTCTGGCCGGGATGGAGGAGATGCAGGTTAATTCTCAAATGGTCGCTTGTCCTTAGGACAGCAGAAGATCTCCCATGGCCGTGGGGCCAAAGCCGGGCAGGGACCCGGAGGCCACCCAATCGTCACTATGCCAGGTTGGCAGATGCCGACGGCGGTGCTGCTCTCTGGCCTCCTCCAACTGCACACTCAAATGCCCTGTCGGAGAGAAACTGGAAATGATTTCTTTCTTCTTTGTACTGGCCCGGCACTGATTTTTGAAGTTGAATCACAATTGTAGTAATAATAATAATAATAATGACGATGGTATTTGTTAAGAACTTACTATGTGCCAAGTCTAATCTAATCAGGTTGCCCCACGTGGACCTCCATCAATCAATCAATCAATCATATTTATTGAGCGCTTACTGTGTGCAGAGCACTGGGCTAAGCGCTTGGGAAGGACAAGCTGGCAACATATAGAGACAGTCCCTACCCAACAGTGGGCTCACAGTCTTAGAAGGGGGAGACAGAGAACAAAGACCTCGGAGTCTTAATCCCCATTTTACAGTTGAGGTGACTGAGGCACAGAGAAGTTAAGTGACTAGGCCAGAGTCACCCAGCTGACAAGTGGCGGGGGACCGAATTAGAACCCACAACCTCCGACTCCCGGGCTTTTAAGCTCTTATTACGTGCCGAGCGTTGGACTTCTTGTAAGAGGAGAAGATCTAGAGTCCTTTTTCCGGGTGATATTGCAATAAGCCATTCCAGGAGAAACGGGGGTTGCCACCTTTGTCACAGAGGAAAGCACGCCATCCAAACGGGCAAGCCGGGTACCCCTGCTGCTGCTTCTCCCCCTCCTCCTCCTCCTCCTCCTCCTCTCTTCCTCTTCCCTGCCTCCCTCCCGGTCCCCCGGGCAGCCGTGAAATGCCCTGTTGTTGCAGGCCAGGCACCAAACGGGCAAGCCGGGTACCCCTGCTGCTGCTGCTGCTTCTCCCCCTCCTCCTCCTCCTCCTCCTCCTCCTCCTCCTCCTCCTCCTCCTCCTCTCTTCCTCTTCCCTGCCTCCCTCCCGGTCCCCCGGGCAGCCGTGAAATGCCCTGTTGTTGCAGGCCAGGCACCAAACGGGCAAGCCGGGTACCCCTGCTGCTGCTGCTGCTGCTTCTCCCCCTCCTCCTCCTCCCCCTCCTCCTCCTCCTCCTCCTCCTCCTCTCTTCCTCTTCCCTGCCTCCCTCCCGGTCCCCCGGGGCAGCCGTGAAATGCCCTGTTGTTGCAGGCCAGGCGCACGGCCCGCCCACCCCGCCCACCACCCCGAAGACCGACGTCCAGCAGCACCCCGGCGGCAAGCCGGAGCTGAAGCCCGAAGGGCGCCGCCTGGTGGACAGCGGCCGCCAGAACATCGACTTCAGCAACGTGGACATCTCGGAGCTGAGCAGCGAGGTCATCAACAACATGGAGACCTTCGACGTGCACGAGTTTGACCAGTACCTCCCCCTCAACGGCCACTCGGCCCTGCCCTCGGACCACGGCGCCTCGGCGGGCTCCTACGGGCCGGCCTACCCGCACCCGGCCGCCGCGGGGCCCGGGCCCTCGCCCGCCTGGACGCTCAAGAACGCGGCCTCCGCCTCCTCCGCGGCCTCCCCGGAAGCGAGCCAGCAGCGGCCGCACATCAAGACGGAGCAGCTGAGCCCCAGCCACTACAGCGACCAACCGCACGGCTCCCCGGCGCCCTCGGACTACGGCTCTTTCAGCGCCCAGGCCTGCGTCGCCACCGCCCCCTCGCCCGCCGCCTTCACCGGCTCCCAGTGCGACTACACCGACCTGCAGAGCTCCGGCTACTACAGCCCGTACCCGGGCTACCCCTCCGGCCTCTATCAGTACCCCTACTTCCACTCCTCCCGCCGCCCGTACGCCACCCCCATCCTCAACGGGCTGTCGCTGCCTCCCGCCCACAGCCCCTCCGGCAGCTGGGACCAGCCCGTCTACACCACTCTGACGCGGCCCTAGGCGGCGACCCCGCTATGGGGAGGGGAGCCCTCCACCTCAAGTCTCGGGTGCGGGTCGAGCACCCCTTGCCGAGGACGGATCGGAGAACCGTGGGCCTGGGGGCCGACTGAGCTTCACAGGGAGACTGATGTGTGTGGCTGGGGGGCCCCCTTTGTCCCGCCCCTCGACAGACGGGGCACCGTGGGCTCCGGCCCGGGTCCCGGGACCACCCCTGTGACACCAGGGGCCGATCTCGGGCCACCTCAGCCACCGGGAGGCCTAAAGCGGATGCTGGACTGGCTTCTCTGCGGGCAGAGGGGCGGGACTCTGGCGAGCGGCTGCAGCCGAAGCTGAGGGCACCCCCGGGGCCCGGCCGGCCACCCGCTGGGGAGACACAGCCTCCAGTTGACCTGGGCCCGGAATCCCCGAGCAACATTTAGTTGCGGGGTCCCGGCCTCTTCTGAGGCTGCGAAGACATCTCCGTTAGTTGTGTATTCGTGGTCTGGATCGCTGTGTCTTCCGTGCTGTACTTCATGCAGAAAGTCGACTTCGGACAGAGTCCAGGTCGGAACCCCATCGTGAGGCAGGGACGCGACCTCCGGCCGCCGTGCCTCGAGGTCGGATGCAGAGCGTGGCTCCGACAGCGCCCTGCCAGCCAAGCAGAGGGCAGGTTGTACCTGAGGGTCAGCTGCCCGACCACCAGCGCTCTGGAGGGGTGACGGGCCAGGACCAGCCCGGGCCCTCTGTGGGGCACTCTGTCCAGGGGTGGCCTGGACACTGAGAGGGAGGGGGCAGGAGCAGCTGGGCCGCTTCCAGGGGGGTTTCACCACGAGGAGATCTCACCCCCTCTCCACCCATTCCAAGAGCCTCGAAGGGTGACGCTCCCCCCCCCCCCCCCCCCCCCGACTCCCCGGAGCAGGCCTGACCGCTGGACGGGAGCCAGGAGTTCCGGGGTTACTGGAAGCCCATGTCCCCCTGGGGTGTTAGGGACCAGACGTCCGTCGCCCTCAAGCTGTGAAACTAAAACCTTCCCACTCAACTGTGTTTGGGTAGTTCGGGTCGGACTAACATTTCACTGGTTTCTCTTGCCTGCCCTCCCCCCTACACCCCACTGTATGCTGAGCGTAGAACAACCAAACACTTGTTTGTCACTTGTGTGCCTTCTCACACTCCGCGAAATCGAAACGCATTTGAGAAGTTTCCTCCTTCTTCCTTTTTCTACTTTTCCTACCTTTTTCTACAATTATTTTTTTGCCTGTTTCCTGCTGCGGGGGGGAGATTAGCAATTTTTATGCAATCTATTTTTCGGTATACAGTTTTGAAAGACTTTAGCTGGCACTCATCTGCTCTGTCTCACTAGTTTCTGACCAAGCAATGCTAACTTTTGTACAGATCGATTTGATAAAATTAAAACAAGCTTTCTATCTCTCCCGCGCTGTGTTTCTGGGGTGAAGACGAAGCCTTCACAGTAGGCCTGGAAGGCGGAGATTCATTTGACTGTCCACGGGAAGAGTGGGCCCCCCCACCCAGGGTTTCCACCCCACGGCCGGGAAGACACGGGGCATCCCGGGCCCGAGTGCAGTAACCTCAGCCGCCACCCCGGGTTTCGGTGGGTGGGGCAGCCCTGCACCTCAGAATTTCTGATGCCAGGATGGTGCTTGCTTCCTCCCACCACTTCCAAACCTCCATATGCTGGGGGGCTCTGTGCCCATGAGGGCTCAGAAATGTGGTGGGGCCCTCCTCCCTCCCCTTGGGTGTTCACCTGTGTCAGCAGTTGGGTGTCTGGTGGAGGTCGAGGAGCCGAGTGGGAGAGCAAACCGGGACATTGGACCCCTCTGCCCTGTGGGTCAGAGCAGCCAACCTCAGAACTCACCCCCACTGAGGACTAGCCGGCCCTACCCCCCCGCCAGACAGTTGGGCCCCAGCATTCCCAGCACAGCCTCGGTGGCGCGAGGCGGAGGGAAGAGAGGGAGAAGGATTGTTTAGGTGCAGTACAATACATCCAAGAGGCAGGGACTGGTGGGTAGCCAAGGGTGATGAGATAATAATAATAATAGTGGTATTCATTAAGCACTTACTATATGCCAAGCACTGTACTAAATGCTGGAGTAGATACAAGGTAACTGGGTTGGACACAGTCCCTGTCTCACATGGGTTTCACAGTCGTAATCCCCATTTTACAAATGAGGTAACTGAAGCAAAGAGAAGTGGAATGATTTGCCCAAGGTCACACCGCAGAGAAGTGGCAGAGTCAGGATTAGAACCTAGGTCCTTCTGAAATGTGCCAGTGCCACTGGGGTTGGACTGCAATGCCACCCCAGAGCGGCCAGTGAGCACCTCCTGGCCTCAACCCATGGGCCAGGGCCCACTAGCCTCCCTGTCCAGCTCTTCAGCCAGCGGTCCCTCCCTGCCTCTCCTCTGGCTCTCACGGGCTGGCCAGCTGGCACCTGCTCCAACCCGGGACCCCTCTGCATGCCAGGAACCGAGTTCTGGGAGAGCTGGGCTGGATTTAGGTTTCCTTTGGCAGGGAGAGAGAACTGCCAGGCCTCCAGACCACAGCGAGGCTGGGCCTGTGCATGAGTCCTTGTGAGGGTAGGGGGGAGAGAAGGGGAGGGAAGGACGAGCTCCATGGCAGCTGAATGTAATCCACCGCTTGGTGTTCATTGGATTTGGCACTGGGCAGGGTCTGGATCACCGCAGAGCGAGCAGCAAGCAGTACCAGCCAAACCAACCTCACCAGCTGCACCAAGCTTTCCAGCCATACCAACCTCTCCAGCTGTGCCAATTTCACCAGCCATGCCAACCTCACTAGCTGCACCTACTGCACCGCCCTCACCAACCCTGCCAGTAGTGTCAACCTCCCTCTCCTACAAAGCCTCACAAACCAAGCACATTGTGCCCTTGCAACCAGGCCCATCCCAGGCAAAGTCTTGGCACACTGATAAAACCAACAAGGCTCCAGGTTTGTCCAAGCCCTGGCTACTAATCCTTCGTCTGTTCCCTGGGGTCAGTCTATTCTGAAACTTCCAGTTTGACCCAAGCCCATCCTTCCAGCGGGTGGCCAGCTTGGCGTGATGAGAAGCCACCAAAATGGGCCCTCTTAGCCGCACCCCCAAACTCTCCCTGTCCCACAGTGCCCAGTTTCCTTCTCCCTGTTCTCCTGCATGGTCTTTCCTCTCTCACTGCCCTAGGGGCCTCCTCTTCCTCTTCCTTTACCTACTCTCCCTCCTCCTCCTCTTCCACAGCCTCCCCCTCCTCCTCCTTCTCCCAGCCCATGCCCCGGGCATAGTCTTTTGGCAACAGATGGATTAGCCAGGAGAACAGCACCTGCCCCCTCCACCCCCCATCTCGATGCAGGCTGGGGCCCACTGCCCTGCTCCACACTAAAGCAGCTCCCAGGCCCATTGTAGGTGGGAGGGGCACACAGAACTTCCTTTCTGCCCTCCATACTCAATCCCTGCCCCGCCCCCTGCCCCTACTCCACTGTTCTGATGGGGCTTGGAAAATTCTTCCTCACCCTTTACTTAGTCTCTCATGCTGCAGCCACACCCATTAGTTTAAAGTCAGCAAGCGAATCAGAGTTCAAGTCACCTCTGACCAGTCAATCGATCAATCAATCGGTCAGTGGTATTTATTGAGCACTCACTGGGTGCAGAGCACTGTGCTAAGTGCTTGGGAGAATCAAATGCAGCAGAGGTGATAGATGCCTTCCATCCGAATTTGCACCTTGCCAATCATCCAGAGAAGCCCTAGCCGGCCTGTGGGACAGTGACTCATTCATGACCCGAGCAAGCATGACATCCAGGCTTCGCCTCATGGCCCCGGGGTCAGGGCTGGGCCGCAGAAGAGGAAATCATTTGTAAGATTCCCCAATGGGTACCCTCTCGCCCAAGCCCCTGTCCCTGAATTCCACATAGAAAAAAAGACTGGGAGCTCTTAGGGGAGGCCGAGAACCCTGAGGAAGACAGAGAGCCCCTGGGGGAGCCTCGGAGCCCCAGGGAAGACTGGGAGCTCCTGGGGGAGCCCGGGAGCCCCAGGGAAGACTGAGATCGTGTTTAATCTGATTCCCTCATACCCAATCAGTGACAAGCTTAGAGCTTGACAGAGAGCATGTGCTCAATAAATTATTCAGTCGGCCACCAAATCCTGTCAGTTCTACCTTCACAACATCTCCAGGAGGAATCTGCCTTTCCTCCCCACCCAAACTGGTCAAAGCCCTTATCCTATTCCACTCTGACTCCTGCATCAGCCTCCTCACTGACTTCCCAGCCTTCTGTCTCTCCTCACTCCAGTCCATACTTCATTCTGCTGTCTGGATCGCTTTTCTAGAAAACCACCAGGTGTACCAAAACCTCACATGGTTGCCCAGCCAGCATCACACCAAAGAGAAACTCCTTGCCATCGTCTCTGAGGCACTCGATCAGCTCTCCTTCTCCTTATCTTACCTCACTGATCCCCTACACAACCCAGCCTGCACACTCCACTCCTCTAACCCCAGGCTACACCCTATAGCCTTACCTTTTCTCTCTCACTGTCAATCCTTCCTCATGCCCTCCCTCCTGCCTGGAACTCTCTCCCTCTTCCTATCCAACAGACCATCATTAACCACATCTTCAAGGCTTTTCTAAAATCAAATCTCCTCTAGAAGCCCTTCCCTCACACTCGTTCATTCTATACCACCTAAAGACTGGAGTCCATACCTCCCCAAGCACTTAGGTACTCACCCTACCCCCAACCCCCCAACACTTATGTCCATAACCTTATATTCTGCTGTTTCCCCTGCCTGTAATTCATTTTATTCTCTGCCTCCCCTCTAGACTGTAAGCTTCTTGTGTGCAGGGATGATGTCTATCAACTCTGTTGCACTGTACTCTCCCAGGTACAGTGCTCTGCACACAGTAAGTGCTCAATAAATACGATTGAATGAATGAATCAATCAATCGTATTTATTGAGCGCTTACTGTGTGCAGAGCACTGTACTAAGCGCTTGAATGAAGTACTTAGTTCATTGCCGTGCATACGGTAAGTGCTCAATTTGCATCGTAGATTGATTGCTGAGGGAGAGTGAATGGTGATAAGGGTGGGTTCTGTGACCCATGGCCCCTGAGGGGTCCTGCCTGTCACCACAGCCTCAAGGACTGTGCGACCTTAGGTTCTGTCCAGGGCTCAGTGGGGAGCAGAGTCAGAAATGAGCCAATCAATCGATCTTATTTATTAATCAATCATCTTTATTGAGTGCTTACTGTGTGCAGAGCACTGTACTAAGTTCTTGGGAGAGGACAATATAGCAGGGTTGGTAGACATGTTGCCTTACAGGCTAGAGGGGGAGACCAACGTTAATATAAATACAGAAATTACAGATAGTCAATTATGGCTATCCTCAAAGGCTGGGTCCCCCGCCCTTGTCTGCCACAACAAAGGGCCACGAGAGGACTGGACATGGCCACATTTCTCACCTGGCTTCCTCTTCCTCTGCCCCTACAACTGCCACTGGGGTGTCCCTCCAACCCTGGCCTGGCTGCCTCACCCATTGCCATGTCCCGTCCAGGACACAGCCACAGAATGTGGCCAGCCACAGGGGGCCAGGCTTTGGGCACCGGTCGAGGACAAGTGAAAGCCATTTTCCTTTCCCACCCTAGAGAGGCCTCTTCTAAACTGAGGCAAATCCTGTAGGAATGACTTTCAAAGCAAATGAAGGTCTCAGTGTGGCTGTGGACTCTCTCACCTGAGGCCAGGCTGCTGGACCTGCTCAGGCACAGATCCCGTGGTTTGGGACTGGCTGAGGCACTGGGGGGCTTTGGGACACCTTGCACCCCACCCCCCTTCCCTCCACCCCATCCCGCCTCTCTCTATCCACCTCTGCCTGTCTCTATCTCTGCTTCTCTCCATCTGGCTCTGCCTACTGGTCTCTGCATTTCTCTGTTCCTCTCTATGTCTGCTTCTCCCCATCTGTCTCTTCCTGCCTAGCTCTGTTTTTTGGTCCCTGCTTCTCTCCCTTTGTCTCTGCCTGCCTCTCTCTGCCTGTCTCTGTCTGTCTCCATGTCTGCTTCTCCCCTGCCTTCCTAACTCTGTTTTTTGTCTCTGCTTCTCTGCCTGTCTCTGTCTTTTTTCCCCCATCCTTGTCAGCTTCTGTCTCTCTCTCCACCTTGTTTATCTCTTGGTTTCTGGACTATCTCTGTCCACCTCTACCTCACTCCCTCCATCTCTGACTGTTGCCATCTGTCTCTTCCTGGGTGTCATTCTGTTTGTTTTTCCTATGTGTCCATCTCAGTCTGTTTGACCATTTCTGTGTCTCTGATTCTGTGTCTTTTTTATGGTACTACGTTCATTCATTCAATCATTCAATTGTATTTATTGAGCGCTTACTGTGTGCAGAGCACTGTACTAAGCCCTTGGGAAGTACAAGTTGGCAACATATAGATACGGTCCCTACCCAACAGCGGGCTCACAGTCTAGAAGGGGGAGAAAAAGAACAAAACATATTAACAAAATAAAATAACTAGAATAAATATGTACAAATAAAATAAATAGAGTAATAAATACGTACAAACATATATACAGGTGCTGTGGGGAGGGGAAGGAGGTAAGGTGGGGGGATGAGGAGGGGGAGGAGGGGGAGAGGAAGGAGGGGGCTCAGTCTGGGGGCTATGTGCCAAGCACTGCTCTAAGCACTGGCATGGATACAAGATATTCAGGTCGGACAGAGTCCCTGTCCCATATGGGGCTCATGGTCTTAATTCCCATTTTATAGACGAGGTAACTGAGGGACAGAGAAGTTAAGTGACTTGTCCAAGGTCACCCAGCAGGAAAGTGGCAGAGGCAGAATTAGAACCTAGGTCCCCTGACTCTCAGGCCTGGACACTTTCTGTTAGGCCATGCAGCTTCCCTGTGTCTCTCTGTCTCGTTCTCCCTCTGCCTCAGTGCCTCTGGCTCTGACTTGCTCTCAAGCTCTCAGGCCGATGACGGGTGTGAGAGCTTGTGGGGTGCTTTATCTGTGGCCACAGCAAAACTCTGGACATTGGAAGGGTTAAACGTCTGTCCGCATCTCTCTGGAGGGTGAGTGAATCTTCAGCAGTGAGCACAATGTGACAAATGTGCAGCAGGCAGCTGCAGGGCTGCACGGGTGCCTGGCTGCAAATGCTCCACTACTACTGTAAGGTACTCCACTGTCCTCTCCTAAGCATTTAGTGCAGCGCTTTGCACAAGTAAGCCCTCAATAAATACCATCGATTGATTGACCATCTCTAGCAATTGCATTGTACTTCCTAAAGCACTTCATACCAACTCTGCACACAGTAAGTGCTCAATAGATCTCATGGACTGACTAATACTGCTCCTGCTACAACTTCCTGGGTCCCCACCACGCACCCTCTTAGACTTCATCAATCGTATTTATTGAGCGCTTACTATGTGCAGAGCACTGTACTAAGCGCTTGGGAAGTACAAATTACTTGGACTTGGCATGAGGATCCTGGACCAACCTCTCCCCCTGCACCATCCTGGCAGCTGGATGCCTCATGCCCATCCTCCTCACGCTAAGGAGGGCCTCAACCCCAACTCTAGCCCTTGCCCGATAAGAACGACTCAGCCCCATGGCCCCTAACCTGGATCCCTCACCCCATTGGAGCCCCCTGGACATCCCTTCATCCCCCTAGTCACTCAGGACTCCCCAAGCCCAGCCTGCAGTTACCCAGCCTGTGGTTCCCCCAGGCAGGGATGGAAAGGGGAGAGTCAGGGGTGCCAGATGGCCCATGCTGGGTCCCTGGGGGTGAATTAGGGATAGAGAAGCAAGAGTTGGAGTGTTGGACAGACTGTGCTAGACCACTGTGGGAGAGGCAGGGATGAAAAGGGGAGAATCAGGGGTGTTGGTTGGTCTGTGTTGGGTCACTGAGGGAAGAATTGGGGATGGAGAGGAAGACTCAGGAGTGTTGGATGCCCTATTTCTAAATCCCTAACTGTGAAAGTGGACATCCACAAGGGTAACTATTGTTGTTATTATTACTATTATTATATAATATTAGATAATATAATAATAATAATAACCAAGCACCTTGTTCTTGCATGCTGCAAAGAGAAGTAGCAAAGACCGGTTCTATGCAAATGACTAGGAAATAAAAGTCTACTTGCTATTAAACACCAATGGCCTCCGCAGAACCTTGCAGCCCCCAAGACCTCGGACAGAGGTGAGGCTTTCAGAAATCTGCATTGAGAGTCTCAAATCTCATTTAGAGATAGGCGTGACAGGAAGTGGGAGGCTGAAGTAGAAGGGATGCAGGGCTCCGCGGATTGACAGAAAACTTTACTTTGTTGAAGGTGTGATATGGCCCCACATATGCCACTGCTGCTCCTCTGAAGAACCAAGATGGCTCCAGTCCTGCCCCAGACAAGAGCAGAGACCTGAAAAGGTAGCGAGAGGGTGGAGACACCCTCCTCCACCTGCCTGCCTGCTCCTAATGAAGACAAGGCCTAGCAAAACATACGAAACCCGAGAAGTAGCATGGCCTAACGGATAGACCATCAGCCTGGGAGTCAGAAGGAACTGGGTTCTAATGTTGGCTCTGCCACTTGTATTCTGTGTGACCTTGGGCATGCCACTTGACTTCTTTGTGCCTTGGTTTCCTCAACTGTAAAATGGGGATTCAGACGGTGAGCTCCACGTGGGACATGGACTGTGTTCTACCTGATTAACGTGAATCTATTCTCAAGCTTAGTAGAGTGCCTAACATAAAGTAAGTGTTTAAGAAATGCCTTTTAAAAAAAACCTCCTTTATGTGAAGGCCTGGCCCTTGTCCCAGCTATTGGAGACATCGCCACGGCAGCTGGAGCTGTGACATATGGAAGTGCACCAGCCCCTGGTTGCTTACCTGTGGACTTCTTCCATCATGGAGGAGGCAGCCTGCTTAAGCACTTGCACGAACTGTTCCTGGACATATGGAGAGAGTCCACAGGACCTCAAGATGCCATCATCATCACCATCTCCAAAAAGAAAGGCAACACATTCATTCATTCATTCAATCATATTTATTGAGCACTTACTGTGTGCAGAGCACTATACTAAGCACTTGGGAAGTACAAGTTGGCAACATATAGAGACGGTCCCTACCCAGCAACGGGCTCACAGTCTAGAAGGGGGAGACAGACAACAAAACAAAACAAAACATGTGGACAGGTGTCAAGTCATCAGAATAAATAGAAATAAAGCTAGACGCACATCATTAACAAAATAAATAGAATAGTAAATATGTACAAGTAAAAGAAATAGGGTAATAAATCTGTACAAATATATACAAATGCTGTGGGGAGAATGAGAATGAGATTGCAGTAATTATCGAGGCGCCCTGTCGCTCCCCATTGGCACCAAGATCCTAGCAGTAGAGCTTGCGAAAGCATTTGATTCCAGTGTAGATCTGGACTCTGGAAATTTCCATGAGAAGAGATTGATGGATAAGATGACAGCTTGGGCCTCAAATACTTCCGAAGCCATCCAGTCCATCCCTCTGCCCACAAACTGGGTAGCTTGTCCCCAAGCTGATGAAAACCAATAAATTTTACAACATATCCAGGAGGAGAGTCCCTCCTGGACCTGTCCCTTGGGAACCCAATGGTCTTCTCCCTCACCCTTCTGTGCTGCCCTTGTACTTGGATTACCTCCTTCAATTCACCCCTCCCATAGCCGCATGCCACTTACGTACATATCTGTAATTTATTTATTTATATTAATGCCTGTGTCCTCCTCTAGATTTAAAGCTTGTTGTGGGCAGGGAAATTGTCTACCAGCTCTGTTATATTTTAATACTGTAGTTACCCAAGTGCTTAATACAGTGCTCTGCACACAATAAACACTCAATAAATAATATCAATAATAATAATAATTATTATGGTGTTAATTGTTTACTACGTGCCAAGCACTGTTCTAAGCGCTAGGGTAGATACTTAAATACGCCAATCACACTTCCCCCCCATTCAAAGCCCTACTGAAGGCTCACCTCCTCCAAGAAACCTTCCCAGACTAAGCCCCCCTTTTCCTCAGCTCCCCCTCCCCTCTGTGTTACCCCAACTTGCCCCTTTGCTCTACCCCTCTCTCCACCCCACAGCACTTGTGTATATATGCACATATCTATAATTCTATTTATTTACATTAATGCCTGTTTACTTGTTTTAATGTGTTTATGTCTATAATTCTATTTATTTATATTGATGCAATTGATGCCTGTTCACTTGTTTTGATGTCTGTCTCCCCGCTTCTAGACTGTAAGCCCATTATGGGCAGGGATTGTCTCTCTTTATTGCTGAATTGTACTTTCCAAGCACTTAGAACAATGCTGTGCACAAAATAGTAGTGCTCAATAGATACAACTGAATGAAAAAATGAAAGGTAATCAGATTGTCCCTCGTGGGGCTCACAGTCTTAATCCCCATTTTACAGATGAGGAAGCTGAGGCATAGAGAAGTTAAGAGGCTTGCCCAAGGTCACACAGTGGCAAGTAGCGGAGCTGGGATTAGAACCTACGTCCTCTGACTCCCAAGCCCGTGCTCTTTCTACTAAGCCACATTGCTTCTCTATTGAGCATTGACCATTGATTGATTGAGAGAGGGTGGAAAGGGCCAGGGAAGCAAGGTGGGTAGAGATGGGGTTGGGGGACACAGGGAGACCTGAATGGGACTGCTTATGGGACTTTGAGGTGGATGAGACTAGGGATCAGCCCTCCATCATCATCATCATCAATCGTATTTATTGAGCACTTACTGTGTGCAGAGCACTGTACTAAGCGCTTGGGAAGTACAAGTTGGCAACATATAGAGACAGTCCCTACCCAACAGTGGGCTCACAGTCTAAAAGGGGGAGACAGAGAACAAAACCAAACATACTAACAAAATAAAATAAATAGAATTGATATGTACAAGTAAAATAAATAAATAAATAAATAAATAGAGTAATAAATATGTACAAGCATATATACATATATACAGGTGCTGTGGGGAAGGGAAGGAGGTAAGATGGGGGGACAGAGAGGGGGACGAGGGGGAGAGGAAGGAAGGAGCTCAGTCTGGGAAGGCCTCCTGGAGGAGGTGAGCTCTCAGTAGGGTCTTGAAGGGAGGAAGAGAGCTAGCTTGGTGGATGGGCAGAGGGAGGGCATTCCAGGCCAGGGGGATGACGTGGGCCGGGGGTCGATGGTGGGACAGGCGAGAACGAGGTACGGTGAGGAGATTAGCAGCAGAGGAGCGGAGGGTGCGGGCTGGGCTGGAGAAGGAGAGAAGGGAGGTGAGGTAGGAGGGGGCGAGATGATGGACAGCCTTGAAGCCCAGGGTGGGGAGTTGTGTTCCAGGGCCAGTGAAGGTGGTTGTGTCCAGAGGAGAAATCTCAGGAGAGGAGCTGAGGCCGGCAGCTCCCTGCATGGCCCTGGAGGCATGGCCCGCTCCGTTTTAAGTAAGATCCCTTTCATCCTGGACCTATTCCTTTCCAGCTCTCTACTCCTTCTCGCCCTAACTGAAACTTGGCTGTCTCCAGACGACACGGTCTCTTCTGCTGCTCTCTGCAGTGCAGGCCTCTTCTTCTCCCATTCCCCCAGACTCACCGGAAAAGGAGGAGGTGTCGGTTTCCTTCTCGCCCCCCAATGTCGCTTTCACACTATCCCTCCTCCCCCTTCCCTTTCCTTCCCTTCCTTTGAAGCCCACATTATTCGCCTCTACCACCCCCTCCAGATTCTTGTAGCGGTCATCTACCGCCCTCCGGGCCCCACTTCCAATTTCTTTAACGACTTTGACCCCTTCCTCACCTTCCTTCTCTCCTTCTCCATGCCCACTCTGATCCTCGGAGACTTCAATATCCACAAGGATATCCCTAACGACTCCTCTGCCGCCCGCCTTCTATCTCTCCTTGACGCGGCCAACCTCTTCCTCCACCCCACCTCACCCACTCACCAACTTGGTCATACCCTCGACCTCATCATCTCCTACCGCTGCACTGTGTCCACCCTCACCAACTCTGAAATCCCTCTCTCTGATCATAATCTTCTCACCTGCCTCCTCACTCACACTCCTTTCCCCTGTAAATCCGTATTACTCCCTCACAGAGATCTCCGCTCTCTGGACTCCACCCATCTTTCGGAGTGCCTCACGCCCCACCTCGCCGCCCTCTCCTCTCTACCCAGTCTTGATGATCAGATTACTGCTCTCAACTCTACCCTTTCTACTCAGCTAGACTCACTCGCTCCCCTTTCCCTTCACCGCTCTCGCACCACTAACCCACAGCCCTGGATCACTGCCACTGTCCGCCTCCTTCGCTCTTATGCTCGAGCTGCCGAACGCTGCTGGCGGAAGTCTAAACACCATGCCAACCTCGTTCACTTCAAGTTTATCCTTTCCTGCCTTAACTCAGCCCTCTCTTCTGCCAGACAAAACTATTTCTCCTCCCTTATTGACACCCATGCCCATCACCCCCGCCAGCTCTTCTGTACACTCAACTCCCTTCTCAGGCCCCCGGTTCCTCCCCCTCCTCCTTCCCTCACCCCCAACGATCTGGCCTCCTACTTCATTAACAAAATTAAATCCATCAGGTCCGACCTCCCCAAAGTCTCTTCCCCCCTTTCTCCATCCCCCCGGCTCTCAACACTCTCTGCTACTCTCCCATCCTTCCCAGCAGTATCCTCAGAGGAGCTCTCCTCCCTCCTCTCAAGTGCTACTCCGGCCACCTGTGCTTCTGACCCCATTCCCTCTCATCTCATTAAATCTCTCGCTCCATCTCTTCTCCCCTCCTTAACTTCCATCTTCAACCGCTCACTCTCCACTGGTTCCTTCCCCTCTGCCTTCAAACATGCCCATGTCTCCCCCATCCTAAAAAAACCCTCTCTTGACCCCACCTCACCTTCTAGTTATCGTCCCATTTCCCTCCTACCATTCCTTTCCAAACTCCTTGAACGAGTTGTCTACACGCGCTGCCTAGAATTCCTCAATAACAACTCTCTCCTCGACCCCCTCCAGTCTGGCTTCCATCCCCTACATTCCACGGAAACTGCCCTCTCAAAGGTCACCAATGACCTCCTGCTTGCCAAATCCAACGGCTCATACTCTGTCCTAATCCTCCTCGACCTCTCAGCTGCCTTTGACACTGTGGACCACCCCCTTCTTCTCAACACGCTATCTGACCTTGGCTTCACAGACTCCGTCCTCTCCTGGTTCTCCTCTTCCCTCTCCGATCATTCTTTCTCAGTCTCTTTTGCAGGCTCCTCCTCCCCCTCCCATTCTCTCACTGTGGGGGTTCCCCAAGGTTCAGTGCTTGGTCCCCTTCTGTGCTCGATCTATACGCACTCTCTTGGTGACCTCATTCGCTCCCACGGCTTCAACTATCATCTCTATGCTGATGACACCCAGATCTACATCTCTGCCCCTGCTCTCTCCCCCTCTCTCCAGGCTCGCATTTCCTCCTGCCTTCAGGACATCTCCATTTGGATGTCTGCCCGCCACCTAAAGCTCAACATGTCGAAGACTGAACTCCTTGTCTTCCCTCCCAAACCTTGCCCTCTCCCTGACTTTCCCATCTCTGTTGACGGCACTACCATCCTTCCTGTCTCACAAGCCCGCAACCTGGGTGTCATCCTCGACTCCGCTCTCTCATTCACCCCTCACATCCAAGCCATGACCAAAACCTGCCGGTCTCAGCTCCACAACATTGCCAAGATCCGCCCTTTCCTCTCCATCCCAACCGCTACCCTGCTCATTCAAGCTCTCATCCTATCCCGTCTGGACTACTGCATCAGCCTTCTCTCTGATCTCCCATCCTCGTGTCTCTCTCCACTTCAATCCATACTTCATGCTGCTGCCCGGATTATCTTTGTCCAGAAACGCTCTGGGCATATCACTCCCCTCCTCAAAAATCTCCAGTGGCTACCAATCAATCTGCGCATCAGGCAGAAACTCCTCACCCTGGGCTTCAAGGCTCTCCATCACCTTGCCCCCTCCTACCTCACCTCCCTTCTCTCCTTCTACAGCCCAGTCCGCACTCTCCGCTTCTCCACTGCTGATCTCCTCGCCGTACCACGCTCTCGCCTGTCCCGCCATCGACCCCCGGCCCACGTCATCCCCCGGGCCTGGAATGCCCTCCCTCTGCCCATCCGCCAAGCTAGATCTCTTCCTCCCTTCAAGGCCCTGCTGAGAGCTCACCTCCTACAGGAGGCCTTCCCAGACTGAGCCCCTTCCTTCCTCTCCCCCTCGTCCCCCTCTCCATCCCCCCATCTTACCTCCCTCCCTTCCCCACAGCACCTGTATATATGTATATATGTTTGTACATATTTTTTGACTCTATTTATTTATTTAATTTATTTGTACATATCTATTCTATTTATTTTATTTTGTTAGTATGTTTGGTCTCTGTCTCCCCCTTTTAGACTGTGAGCCCACTGTTGGGTAGGGACTGTCTCTATATGTTGCCAATTTGTACTTCCCAAGCGCTTAGTACAGTGCTCTGCACATAGTAAGCGCTCAATAAATACGATTGATGATGATGAAGAGAAGGGGTATCTCTTTCCCGGGGGGGCAGTGCCTTGAAGAGGGGTGGGGGAGAGAGGGTGTCTTTCCTGGAGGTAAGTTAGAACCCTGGGCCTGGGGGCGCACTGGGCCAGCAGGAAACAAGTCAGCTCCAGAGAGCAAGGGCCGGGAGGGGTTAGAAGTGCCGGACAAGGCCTTGGTGGTTGAAAGGGTCCGCTGAGGCTGGTGGAGCTGGGTGGGGAAGCTGGGGCAGGGCACAGCTGGGGGAGGGCAGAGAGGGAGGAGAGGCAGATCTACCACCTCTATGCAGCTCATACCCAAATCTACATCTCCAGCCCTGATCTCTCTCCCTCTCTCCAGTCTCTCATTTCCTCCTGCCTTCAGGACACATCTACTTGGATGTCCACCCATCACCTCAAACTTAACATGTCCAAAACAGAACGCCTTATCTTCCCACCCAAACCCTGTTCTCCCTATGACTTTCCCATCACGGTAGATGACACCACCATCCTTCCTGTCTCACAAGCCCTTAACCTTGGTGTTATCCTTGACTCCTCTCTGTCATTCAAGTCCTGTCAGTCCCACCTTTACAACATTGCAAAAATCTGCCCTCTCATCTCCAGCCAAACTGCTACCACATCAATACAATCCCTCATTCTACCCCACCTGGATTACTGCATCAGCCTCCTTGCTGACCTCCCAGCCTCAGCATCATCATCAATTGTATTTATTGAGCACTTACTGTGTGCAGAGCACTGTACTAAGCGCTTGGGAAGTACAAGTTGGCAACATATAGAGACAGTCCCTACCCAATAGTGGGTTCACAGTCTAAAAGGGGGAGACAGAGAGCAAAACCAAACATACCAAGACAATAAAATAAATAGAATAGATATGTACAGTAAAATAAATAGAGAAATAAATATGTACAAACATATATACATATATACAGGTGCTGTGGGGAAGGGAAGGAGGTAAGATGGGGGGGATGGAGAGGGGGATGAGGGGGAGAGGAAGGAAGGGGCTCAGTATGGGAAGGCCTCCTGGAGGAGGTGAGCTCTCAGTAGGGCCTTGAAGGGAGGAAGAGAGCTAGCTTGGCAGATGGGCAGAGGGAGGGCATTCCAGGCCCGGGGGAGGATGTGGGCCGGGGGTCGATGGCGGGACAGGCGAGAACGAGGTACGTTGAGATTAGCAGCAGAGGAGCGGAGGGTGTGGGGTGGGCTGTAGAAGGAGAGAAGGGAGGTGAGGTAGGAGGGGGAAGCCTCCTGTCTCTCCCCACTCAAGGCCATACTTCACTCTGCTGACCGGATCATTTTTCCACAAAAACATTCAGGACATGTCATCCCAGTCCCCCAAAAAACTCCTGTGGTTTTCCATCCACCTCCACATCAAACAAAAACTCCTTATCATTGGCTTTAAAGCACTCCACCACCTTGCCCCCTCCTACCTCACCTCACTTCTCTCCTTCTATAACCCAGCCTACATACTTCACTGAGCCCCCTCCTTCCTCTCCCCCTTATCCCCCTCCCCCTCCCCCCGCCTTACCTGCTTCCCCTGCCCACAGCACCTGTATATATGTTTGTACCTATTTATTACTCTATTTATTTTACTTGTACATATTTACTATTCTATTTATTTTATTTTGTTAATATGTTTTGTTTTGTTGTCTGTCTCCCCCTTCTAGACTGTGAGCCCACTGTTGGGTAGGGACCGCCTCTATATGTTGCCAACTTGTACTTCCCAGGTGCTTAGTACATTGCTCTGCACACAGTAAGTGCTCAATAAATACAATTGAATAAATGAATGAATAATGCCAACTCTCTCACTGTGCCTCAATCTCGCCAGTCTCGCTGCTGACCCCTAACCCCTAGCTACATCTGGTCTGGAACACTCTTTCTTCTCAAATCCAACAGACAAGTACTCTCCCCAACTTCAGAGCGTTATTGAAGGCACATCTCCTCCAAGAGGCCTTCCCAAACTAAGCACCCCCTTTCTTCATCCTCATCTTGTCCTGACTTACTCCCTTTGTTCATCCCCACTCCCAACCCCACAGCACTTTTGTATTCATCTGTAATTTATTTATTTGTATTGATGGCACTCATTCATTTATTCATTCAGTCATTTATTGAGTGCTTACTGTGTGCAGAACACTATATTAAGCACTTGGAAAGTACAATTCAGCAACAAATAGAGAAAATCCCTACCCAACAATGAGCTCACAGTCTAGAAGAGGGGAGACAGACAACAAAACAAAACTAAGCAAGTAGACAGGCATCAATAGCATCAGTATAAATAAAATTATAGATATATATGCATCATTAATAAAATAAATAGAATAATAGATAAGTATATATATATACACACAAGTGCTGTGGGACAGGAAGGTGGTTAGAGCAGAGCGAGGGAGTCAGGGAGATCTGGAGGGGAGGAGGAGCATAGGAAAAGGGGTCTAGAGGTCTCCCCACCTCTAGACTGTAAGCTCATTGTGGGCAGGGACTATGTCTGTTTATTGTTGTATTTTACTTTCCCAAGCGCTTAGTACAGTGCTCTGCACACAGTAAGCGGTCAATAAAAACAATTGAATGAATGAATAATTGAATCTGGGCAGTGGAAGAGCAGGAAAGGAGAGCAGAGCTGGGACAGGGGCAGAGGGGCAGAGGGAGGGCACAGCCAGAGCTTTGGGACAGGGTCCTTGGGGGAACTCAACTGTATATTTCTTTGTTCCCCTCCCCCAGGGTCATCGGACTTTGGACCTCAGGACCTCCCTCTGTCTCCTTCCCCCAGATCCGCCCCCGGGTCATCCCTCGTGCCCTCCCCCTCCTCTGCCCCCAGCACTCCTGCTTCTTCATATCCTGCAACCGCAGGCAGGGGCAAGGGAGCTGTTACCTCCCATGGGAACCACGGGAACCTGCAGAGACACCCTCCTCCCGCCACCCACCCTCCACATCTGGACCTGATCCCGGAGTATGAGCTTTCAGAATTGTTGCTGGGGCAGGAACCAAGGAACCAGGTTGGGGGCTCCTGCAAAAAACACATACACACAAAAACACACACATACACACCCATCACCGCCGCCCCCCCTCTTAAAATCATTTTGAGCAATCCAGGCTGAGGAGTTGGGGATTTGAGGATTTATGTTCTCCCTCATTCTGGGGCCAGGGAAGCCCAGGGTGCCTTGGAAAAGGGCTAAAAAACCAGGCTGAACCAGGAAAGTGGAGGAGTTGGACAGATGGGAGGATGGGGGACAGGAGGAGGGAGATCACCACCCCTCACTGCTGAGATACAGAGGTGCCCGGCCTGGAAGGGAGAAACCCATATTGAAATGTTCTATGTGTCAATGCACGTTTCCCCGGGGGCTGGAGTCTGTTCAACCAGGAAATCAGATGTCAAAGGTCAGACTCCTGGGAGGGAGAAGTGGACAGGGGGAAAGAGGGAGGAGGGAAACCCGTTTGTATAAAGAATCCCCCAACGCTGGTGTGGGTGTGCACACGCACGCACACACACACACACACACACACACACACACACACACACATGCACATGCACACACACACACCCTCCTCACCCCTCAACTGTAATAAAATGAGCCCTTGGTGCCCCCATAGCAGTGGCTTCGGTCAACATGTCCAGACCAGCTGTCCATCTGTTTGTCTGCCTGGGCGGCAGCAGTAACACACCCAGCGCGGCCCCACACACAGCTCCATAGAGCACCTGTCACTTTCTCCCAGCGGGTGGACCAGCTTGCCCCAGCCACTCAGGGGGTTAACGGAGTCCCTCAGAGGCCATGGGAGGGAGCAGCCACATTCATTCATTCATTCATTCATTCAATCGTATTTATTGAGCACTTACTGTGTGCAGAGCACTGTACTAAGTGCTTGGAAAGTACAATTCAGCAATAAAGAGAGGCAATCCCTGTCCACACAGGGCTTACAGTCTAGAAGGGGGAAGACAAACATCAAAACAAGTAAACAGACATCAATATAAATAAATAAAATTATACATATATACATAAATACATAAGTGCTGTGGGGTGGGGAAGGGGGGAAGAGCAAAGGGAAGCGCCATGGCTCAGTGGAAAGAGCACGGGCTTTGGAGTCAGAGGTCATGTGTTCCAATCCCGACTCCGCTAATTGTTAGCTGTATGACTTTGGACAAGTCACTTAACTTCTCTGTGCCACAGTTACCTCATCTGTAAAATAGGGATTAAGATTGTGAGCCCCACGTGGGACAACCTGATCACCTTGTAACCTCCCCAGTGCTTAGAACAGTGCTTTGCACTTAGCGCTTAATAAATGCCATCATTATTATTATTATTAAAGGGAGTGAGTTGAGGTGATGCGGATGGGAGGGGGAGCTGAGGAAAAGGGGGGTGTAGTCTGGGAAGGCCTCTTGGAGGAGGTGAGCCTTCAGTAGGGCTTTGAAGGGGGGAAGAGTGATCTTTTGGTGAATTTGAGGGGGAAGGGCATTCCGGGCCAGAGGTAGGACGTGGGCCAGGGGTCGATGACAGGACAGGTGAGATCGAGGCACGGTGAGAAGGTTAGCACCAGAAGAGCAGAGTGTGCGGGCTGGGCTGTAGAAGGAGAGAAGGGCTGAGGGAAGAAGGGGCAAGGTGATAAAAAGTGTTGAAGCCAATAGTGAAGAGTTTCTGTTGGATACGGAGGTTTATAGACACACTGCTTGATACGTGGTTCTCCTCGTGTCACACCCAGGAAAAGGCCACCCCAGCATGTCAGGCCAACAGGGTGATCCACCTCAGACAGGAACAGAATCGTGGGGCAGTGCAGCCTGGCAGAGAGAGTGTGGGGTCGGGGGGAAACTGGGACCGTGAGGGACAGCTGGTAGGCCTCGGCCCAAGCAAGGACAGTTGGGGCTCCCAAATACTCTTGTCCAGGAGAACAAATGCCATGAGGCCTGTCTGACCATTCTTCACTATCTCAACCAGTCCCAGTCCCGGTGAGTTTCCCGTATAATTAAAAAAAATAATAATGATGGCATTTATTAAGCACTTACTATGTGCAAAGCACTGTTCCAAGTGCTGAGGAGATTACAAGGTGATCAGGATGTCCCACGGGGGGGCTCACCATCTTAATCCCCATTTTTACAGATGAGGGAACTGAGGCACAGAAAAGTTAAGTGACTTGCCCAAAGTCACACAGCTGACAATTGGCAGAGCTGGGATTTGAACCCATGACCTCTGACTCCAAAACCCGTGCTCTTTCCACTGAGCCACGCTGCTTCTCATGTGAACTGATCCCAGGCCCGGTGAATTGGATTGGTCAATGTCTGCAGCCTCTGTGATGGGGCTCAGCCCTCCCAGGCTGGCCCATCCCACAACACTCCTGCATCCAGACCAACCCCCCGTATGGACCCCAACTCCCCTTATCCACTTCCCACCCCCAGCCACCACCAGCCAGACCTGCTGCTGCAGCCCAGGGCACCGCGTCAGTGGAAGGGACAGGAGTGGGTGACTCCGGGTTCTTGTTTCCTTCACGGGTACATCTAGACAAAGACCAAACATGCTTTTGCTTTTCAATACTGGCACAAAATATCCAGGCTCTGCATCTTGGCCAGCCCATCCTCTCAGGATTGGGCTGGGTTTCGACGGACCTCGAAAGGGCTCCGTGCCCAGAATGCTGGTTCCCCACTTCCCTCTCTGAGGGCTAATTCATCACGGAAGTCATCCTGATCTAACTGGGATAATTACGGTAGTTTTCCGGCCTCCGCTAAGGAAATACGACAACTAACTAGCCCACACTCCACTCCAAGCACTGTGCTGAAGCTGGGGATGGTATGAAAGAATTAAGTCAGGCACAGTCCCTGTCCCCGACGGGGTTCCCAGCATGGTGAAGTGGCTAGAGCCCGGGTCTGGGAGTCAGAAGGTCATGGGTTCTAATCCCGGCTCTGCCGAGTGTCTGCTGTGTCACCCTGGACAAGTCACTTCTCTGTGCTTCAGTTATTTTACCTGTAAAATGGGGATTAAGACTCTGAGCCCCATAGGGGAGACGGACTGTGTCCAACTCAATTTGCTTGTATCCACCCCTGTGCTTAGTACAGTGCCTAGCACATAGTAAGCGCTTAATACATACCACCATTATTATTATTTTATAATTAGGGAAACTGAGGCCCAGGGCGGTTCAGTGGCTTGCCCAAGGTCACAGAGCAGTCCAGGAGCGGGGCCAGGACTAGAACCTGAGTCTTCAATCTCTGGGAACCTTGGGATCATCCCCAAGACTGAGAGGCCGGGCTGGGAGCAGGGGACTCGGGGGCATCGACCCCCATGGCTGTGTGGTCGGGGTAAACGGCCACTGCAGAGCTCAGGGCCCCAGACTGGGATCACTGCCATGCAGGCCACATCAGTGCTGGAGTCCAGAGGGGTGAGGGCCCCCAAGCCCAGGACCCCAAGGGAACTGGTGGAAACTGAGACCGTTCCATGTGGCTCCCACCCTCCTGGGTTCAGAGCTGAGGAATCCTCTCCTCCTCTTCCTCCACCTCCCTGCTGCTCCCCAGGTGTCTCAGCATGGGGGAGTGGGGAACAGGCCACCCTCCCTCCCTCCCTCCCTCCAGGGCACTGAGACCCCACCCTGGACCTGAGTCTCCAGGGGGGGCCTATGGGGGCAGAGATGGATGAAAGGGAGAGGAGAAGGGAAAGAGGGGAAGGAGGGAAGGAAAGAAGGTGACATAGAGGGAGGAAGAAGAAAGGAGACAGAGAGAGACTGAGGGGCAAGGATGAGAGGTCATCATGGGGGTTAAGAAAGAGAGAGAAAGGAAGGGAGGGAGGGACAGATGGAGAAAGAGCAAGAAGGAGAGATGGGGATGACAGAGGGGAGGGAAGAGGACGTGTGAGCAGCGGGCACTAGGTGATTTCAAAGTTTCATCAGAGTCAACGGTAACTCCCGCGAGGCGGCTGAGACTGTGGCCCTCCTGGCCGTGGGCACCAGCTCCAACTAATCTGGGTTTCCTGGGAGCAGAGGGAACCAAGAGTTGGGGGCCTGTTTGCCCTGAAAAGCCAGGAGGGAATGGGGAGGGTCTGGGGTTGAGTTGCTGCTGAGTTTGAACTGGATAGTTACAGCATGCCTGCAGTGCTATCACTGTGCCAAACACTGTGCTGAGAGGCCGGGGTGGATACAAAATAATCAGAGGTGATAGTTGCTGTGCTCCCCAGAGTTCACAATCCAAGAGGGAGGAAGGAGAACAGGGATCTTCTCTCCCCCACCCCACCCCCATCTTACTAAGAAGAAGAGTGAAACCGGAGAAGTTCAGTGACTTTCCTTACGTCACTCAGCAGGCTGGAGCTAGAGCCCGGGTCTCCTGGCCCCCCCAGGCCTGTGCTCTCTCTGCTAGGCCTCACTTCATACTGCTGCAGGATCTGAGGATACCTGGGTTCCAGAGATCCCATAGACCCAAGGAGTGAGCCTACAGACAGCTGGAGAGCAGGCCCAGAACCCTTCCTATACAGGCCTCTTCAGCAAAGGTGGGTCACTGGTTGGTGTCTTAGGGCAGAGGATCAGCAGGATGGACTGGTTACCTCAGTCCAAGGGCTTGGTGTGTATCTAAGCCAAGAAAGTTGCAGCAAACATTGTGACTCGGTAGATCAGAGTGGGCAAGGGCTATGCTGCCGGGGTGGGGAGGCTAGAGGAGGCAGAGATTTTATGAGGTCAGAGGTTGTGAGAGGTCAGGGCCCATGTGAGGTCAGAGAGGTGAGGCTAGCCAGAGAAATCAGGGGCTGCAGGAGGTCAGAGATCAGGGTCAGACAAGGCTAGAGAGGTCAGGGGGGCACCTGTGAGTCAGGGTACAGGTGACTCTGGTGTTTAACCATCGTCCTTGGGTGAGCAGGGATTGGCCACCCCAGGGGAAGCCAGGGTGTCCTGGGTCAGAACCTGTATCTTCCTGCTCCAGGGAGGGTAATGGAATCTCCCGTCAGGAGCCACGGAAAACTTGGCCTAAGACTGTGGAACGCAGACCCTGCCTGTGCCCAGACCTCTGTGACGCCGTTGGAGGTTTATGCAACATTGCCTACCCCCTCCCATCTCCATGTGGTGCACACAGCACGTATGGTACACAGCACACATGGTGCACGTCACACACATGGCATGTGACACAGCACACATCACACAGCAGACCATGAATGTGATGCACACATGGCACACAAGGCACACACATGGCCACATGGTGCACACTGTACCAGCCCCCCGGCCCCACCCTTCCATGGGTCCGGAGTCAGTCATTCACACCCTGGTGCCCATCTCCTACTCAGGCTCAACCCCACCACAGCTGGCTCCAAGTCTGACACGTCCTGTGGCCTATTGCTCTTCCATCCTCGGCTCCTGGCTCATGTCCCCAGTACCTGCATGGTCAGCCATGTGGAGCATGTGTGCACACATCTGCTTCACACACTAGTATTTAACCACTTATTCACCTGAGTCCTTTTGGGGGACCATCTGGGTCAAAAAACAGTGTGTGTTGGGGGAGGAGGGAGGTGACAGTAAAAGAGCAGAGAAACATCATCACCTGGTGAGCTTACTTCAAGTCCCAGCTCAGCCCTGGGACTACTGTGTGTGGCCCAGGGCAAGTCGCTGATTGGCTCTGGGCCTCAGTTTCCTCCTCTGTAAAATGGGAAACAGATCCTGCTCTTCCTCTCTCTCTGACTGTGCCCAGTTTGATGACCCTGGACCCTCCAAGCCCTTGGCATGCTTCTGGGCACACATGCATGGACTGATGGTCAGAGTAAGCTCTGAGCCTATGCCAACATTGATATCATCATTGGACAGAAACATCCCAGCCTCTGCACAGTAAGCGGAAAGTTTCACAATTGAGCCCAGGATATTTTCATCCAGAATCCTTCTGGGGACTGAGAGGAGGTCCTATGGCCATGGCTTTCCTGGAACAAATGCCCAGAGTCTGGCCCTGGGCCTGCCGGAGCCTTGGGCAGCTGGAGGTTCTCAGCTCCAGGCTGTGATCTGAGGGTGGGTTAGCTCGATGAGCCAAGTCTCCATGGCCACAGAGGACGAGGGAACTGGGGCTCTGAGCAGAGGCCCCTTGGGCCTCCCAGGCTCCCTCCATGGACCTGAGCAACTCCATTCACCCTTTTCCTTCAACTGGGCAGCTCTGTGGGGGCTGGGACCCCCGGGTCAACTGGCAGTGACTCCACCCTACCACCGACCAGCACGGGTCCCAGATCTGGGTCAATACCTCTTCAGTGGCTGCCCTACCCTGCCAGCCAGTGGCCACCAAAACAGGCAGGCGAAGACCTCGATGAGAGGGTTGGAAGTCAATCAATCATACTTATTGAGTGCTTACTGTGCGCAGAATACTGTACTAAGCCCTTGGGAGAGTACAATATAACAATGGCTGCCCACGACCAGCTTACTGTCAGCACTGCCCACTCCCCTCCACGACCCTCTACAAAGACTGTGACAGCTGGGCGGCGGTAACTGGGGGCAGGGTAGACCCCTGGGACTGGCAGCGGGAGGTCAGTCATTTGTTCAGAAGCTGTGCCCAACGCAGTGATGAGAGGTGGGCGGGACTTTGGCCGAGAGCCAGGAGAGAGCAAACTCGTTAGACGAAGTTCACGAAACAGGGGGGGTGCCTGTGATGGGAGTGGACTGGTGGGGGACATTTCCAAGGGATGCAGTAATGTCAGAAGCACCGGTCTCCCTAGTACCAAGGTACCAGGGGCCAGGGCAGCCAGGGATAAAGAATGTTTATCAGGAGGCCAGGACCAGCGCTCCCTCCCCGGGGCTGCTTATCGGCCCTATGTCCCCACCGCCCTGGGGAGGGGGTGGCTGACGGGTGAGCAAGGGCAGCCACGTCTCAAATACGGAGTTGGGGGAGGTGAAGTTTGCCCCAGGAGGAAGCCCTCCATCCAGGCCTGGCAGATAAGGCCAGATTCAGAGAGGCAGCAGGTTCTCAGTCTGCCTTTCTCTGACACAGCCGGGGCCCATCTGCAGGATCAGACCCCTCCCCTCTCCTTCCCCCATCCGGACAACTCTTCCCTGTTCCCCCACCACTCCTGGCTCCTGGATGAAGCATGCCTTGTCCATGCCTCTATCCTACTTATTTTATTTCTATCCTACTTATTTTATTTTGTTGGTATGTTTGGTTCTGTTCTCTGTCTCCCCCTTTTAGACTGTGAGCCCACTGTTGGGTAGGGACTGTCTCTATGTGATGCCAATTTGTACTTCCCAAGCGCTTAGTACAGTGCTCTGCACATAGTAAGCGCTCAATAAATACGATTGATTGATTGATTGATTGATTGTCTCCTGAGAGACAGCGTCAGAGAAGGGAATCCCCTACTGCTCCTTCAAGGACCGATTCCGCTCCCACCGGCTGGGAATCCTGGCCGCCTGGGTGTCCCTCTGTCCTTCTCCTCCAGGATCCCAGCCTCCTGGGTCTCTGCCCCACTCCAGAGACTATGGGCTACCTCACCTGGCCCCGAGTGGGTCACGGCCAGGGCCGGGCTGCTGTGGCGGGGGTGGGGCGTGGGGGTGGGTTGTCTGCGTTCAGTCAGCTCACCCCCTGACCTCACCTCCCTGATCTCCTACTACAATCCAGCCCACGCACATTGCTCCTCTAACGCCAACTTGCTCACTGTGCCTGAATCTCATCCATTTCACTGCCGACCCCCACCCACATCCTCCCTCTTGTCTGGAACTCTCTCCCCTTGCACATCTGGCAGACCACCGCTCTCTCCACCTTCAAAGCCCTCTTAGGATCACATTTCCTGCAAGACATCTTCTCAGACTAAGCTGTCACTTCCCTGTCTCAGCGCTCCCTTCTCCCTCACCTCTTCACTTGGGTTTGTTCCCCTTAAGCCCCTTGATACTTAGCCCATCCCAGCTCCACATCATTTGGGTACATATCCTTACACTCTGTCTTTCCCAACCTGGAATTTATTTTAATGCCTGTCTCCTCTTCCAGGCTACAAGCTCCTGTGGCCAGGAATCATGTTTGCAATTCAGTTGGATTGTCCTCTTCCGAGTACTTAGTATAGTGCTCTGCACACAGTAAGCACTAAATAAAGACAACTGATGGATTGACCAGGAAGGAGTGGACACAGGGCACCCGAATTCATTGCCCGGTTATTCCTCTCTGGAGCCAGGAGCCACCTAGAGCTGTGGCAGGGGCAGGAAACTGAAGTGGCCTGGTCCGTGCCAGAGGGGGTGAGGCGGAGGCCGGGGTGCACCAGGGGCAGAGGAGAGGGTCACCCACCCCTACTAATAGAAGAAACGATAGAGCTCATTCAGGAAGGCCCTGCATCAAGCACTAGGCCGAGCCCCGGGTCAGATCCGGGACAACCAGGTTCCACACATCCCCTGGGTCCCACAGGGCTCACAGTCTCGGTGGGAGAGAGGAAAGGAAAGTGGGAGAAAGAGAGAGGGTGGAATGGGTGGGGGGCGGTGCCCATTTCACAGAGAAGGAAACGGGGGCCCAGGAAGGTTTGCTGACCTGGCCAAGGTAACACGCAGCAGGTCAGCAGGTTAGAGATAGGCCCAGCATTAGAACCCAGGTCTCCTGACTCCCAGTCCCGGGCTTTCTCCACTAGGTCCCTCTGGTCCCCTCAACCCGCTGGCTCACAGAGGGAAGCCTGGGCCAGGAAAAGTGTGGAGGTAGGCAGTCCAAGGCAGGCAATGACCCAGCTGCGAGTGGGGGGCACCAGGATTGGTGGCAGCCTCGAGGTGGGAATCTGTGGCAGGGGGATCCACGGAGGGGGCAGTCTGGCAGGGGTATCCGTGGCGGGAAGGTTGGGCAGTGTGGCGGGGGGGACCCTTGGCTCTGTTTCTTCTTTAAATTCCCAAACTGACAGGAGGCTGGGGAGTGGGCGAGGGGGTGGCAGGATCCCTGATTAGCTCTGCACTAACAAGTTCGACCCCTGACCCCCGACTTCGACAGACAGAAAATCTCCCACTCCACCCCCAGCCCCTCGGCGTCTCCCCGGCGGGTCCGGCCTCCTTATCCATTTGCTCTTTGGCTCTGGGTACAGCCCAGCCCAACTGAGGGAAGGAGGTACACCCTCCCCTCATTGTGCCCCTTTCCCGGCACACAGATAGATCCTATCCCACACAGAAGCTAAGGTGCAGCGGTGGCTGGGAGTGGGTCCAGCAGTGAGGGGGACATGCAGGAATTTCCCTCCATGCCTAGGGAGAAATGGGGGAAGGGTGTACCTCTGGGGTTTCTGGGCCGGCTGGCTGGCCCACAACTCAGAGCTGTCCTGCACTTGGGCAGAGGAGGCCTGATGCCACAGCTGCAACAGCAGCAGCACCTCACCCAGAGCCCCTGGCAGGCCGGGGCACAGCGGGAGGAGGGGTGGGAGTCACGGGTCAGCTGCGGTTCCACCAGGGAGACTGATGGGCCAGCAGGATCCAGTGGCAAGACAAGATCATGATCGACGGAGTTCTGGAAACTCCTCGGTCTCTCAGCAACGAAGCACTACTCACCTCAACACGGCTACAGTGCAGGGGACATGGGAAGAGGATGAGTGACAACAGGAGACCCAAGCAGCTGCTCTGCAGAGAGCTGGAATTGGGAAAGTGAAAGCCAAGAAGTTAGAGGGAGTGTTTTAAAAACACAGTAAAACCAGACCTCAGACTGTGCTGCACCCCAGCAGAAAACCAGGAGTCAGGTGCTGAGAACAGATTATTGTGGTACCCTGCCAGCAAGAAGAGGGGTGGCACCTTGAATAAAAGCTTCATGAAGATTGAGAGACAAGGAGAAGCGCTGTGGTCTAATGGAAAGAGCCCAGGCCTGAGAATCAGAAGACCTGGGTTCTAATCCTGGTTCCACCACTTGTCTGCTGTGTGACTTTGAACTATTCACTTCACTTCTCTGGGCCTCAGTTATCTCATCTGTAAAAATGAAGATTAAGACTGAGTCCCACATGGGACAGGGACTGTGTCCAACCTGCTTAGCTTGTACCTACCCCAGCGCTTAGAATAGTGCCTGGCCCATTGTAAGTGCTTAACAAATACCATTATTATTATTTGTTTTTTTAAAAGGAGGCTGAATAGGAAACAACATCATGAGCTGCACGCAGACATGACAACACAAAAAAAGACAGTCTGTATGTGTGCACAATGAAGCTGGGACTGTGGGTCTCACATTGGCCTTTTCAGCTCCCCACACACACTCCTAGATTATGTCACCAATGGTGGCATCTTCTTCAACTATGAGGGACCATTGTCTCCCCGTCTAGACTGTGAGCTCCTTGTGGGCAGGAGACTTGTCTACCAACTCTGTTGTACTGTTCTCTCCCAAGAGCCTAGTATAATGCTTGGCTTACTGTAAGTATGATTGATAGATTAATTGTAAGTCAACAAGTTTGAGGGGTGTCCACACCTCCCATCTCCCCCGATTTTCTCAGCAAGGGAAACGTGGCATGCGACAAGTGGCCAGAGAGGCCATGAGCCTAGCACAATCTGCAGTGCCCCAGGACAAAGCGGCCCCTGCCTGCTCTGAATCCCAGCAGCTGAGCCAGCTGCCCAGTTGTCTGCCTGCCGGCCACTGCCCGGGATTCACCCTCCCTCTCCCGGGGTCCCCGCCCGGCCAGCACATCTTGCATCCTGAGCTATGGGGGTCTCTGGCAGGTGACAGAGCCTCTGCCCCTGCCGGTGGCCCCCGCAAACCCAGATGGGCAGATCCCACGCAGGGAGGCTCCACCCCAGGGATTGACAGGGTGGCGGGGAGAGGGGCGTGCTGCCAGGGGCGGGGGTTGGGCACACTGCCTGGGGCTCTGCACCACCCCTGCCCCTCACCCCCGATCCCACACCGCTGCTCCCTGCGGCCCGACAGCTGCAGACGGTCCGGATTGGGGTTTAACGGAGCCCCCGCCAGTTGCCGTTCCCCCCATCCCCTCTCCCGCCATGGAATGAAGGTCAGAGGTTAACAGGCCCAATCCTCAGCCCAATTCTGCTGGTCAGAATTGGTCCCAAGCCCTTCTGCTGCCCCGCCCTCCAGACCCCCTCCCCTTTGGAGCCAGTGGCTGGATTGGGCAGTGATTGGGGAGCACTCTCCTCCTCCTCCCCCTCTCCACCCCTGCTCCCCACACTTCAAGCCTCTGCAGGAGCCCTCTTGCTCCCTTTTCCAGGTTTTAATAATCCTCCAGGGCCGCGGGAAACGCAGGATTTCCTCTTCAGACTGGACTTATGTTCCCCAGCTGTGCCTGAGCACATGTGTGAGGAAATTAGAAACGAAATCAGCTGATCCAGGGCAGATTAGAAGGGGAAACACCCGCCCCCCACCCCACCCCCATCAACACACACACATGCTGCTGGGAGGGGGATGAGGCCCCAGGAATTTGGGGATCACCACAAAACTGCCCTGCCTTTGTCACCCGGGTACCCAGTCTACCAGCCACCTTGTTGGTCAGAGCTCACCCCTTCCAGCCCCCTTGTCCTGGCTGGAGCCTTATCTCCATCCCCTGCCTGTATCCTGGATGGGAGACGGGGAAGAGGAGTGCAAAAAAGGGGAGGGGGTGAAAACAAAAGCCCCACGGATTAAACCCAAGACCTTCACACCTTCAACAATTGCTATTAATTAGTAACGGTTGTTATGCACTTACTGTGTGTCCAGTGCTGTGCTAAGTGCTAGGAGACAGGAGAGTGTGATGGGACAAAGCAAACATGGGGCTCACAGTCTGACAGGGAGGGAGGATGAAAGGGAAGAGGTCTTATCCCCATTACAGGGGGGGAAATGGAGGTGCAGAGCAGTTCAGTGACTTGCCCAATGTCACCTAGCAGGCCAATGGCAAGGCTGGGCTAGAAGCTGGGTGACTGGCCTGATTCCCTGCCCTGGACTCTCTCCCCAGGAGGTGGTGTTGATGCCCCCATGTCAGTTAAGACTAGTGTTATTTCCCCTCACCCTTCATCCTCCTATGGGGCTGGATTGAAGGTCAGCAGGGGGAAGGGTCCGGAGGAGGGAGAACTTGAAGGCCCCATTTCCTACAGGTTCTCTGGTCTCCTGGCCCCTGCCCCGCCCACCCTGAGAGCTGACCAACTCCCCTGTCCAGTGATTCGAACCCTCCGGCCAGATGTTGCCCATCCTAGAGCCCCGGCGCCCCCTCCCCACCACTGCTGCAGCCCACTGGTCAAGGGGAAGGGGGGAAGAGAGAGAGAGAGAGAGAGCACATATACACACACACAGGGTCAGGCCAGGTTGTCCGGTCTGTTCAGGAGCTGTTCCCCCTCTCCCCTCACCCTAGGGCCCAGCTGCTGGGGGAGATCAACATCTCTGAGCCGGCCTGAACGTGCAGCTGTTGGCTGGGCTCTACCCCTCCAGCGGCAGCTGGGCCCACGGGATGCCAGGGGCCAGGCAGGGTGGATGGGCACCTGCTCTAGCAGCCCCCTGGCCGAGGGGGGAGGTCAGAGGGGGCTGGGGGAAGAGGGGCAGGGGGTGGACAGGCCACGTCCTCTGAGCCTCGGGTACCCCTTTACCAGGGGTCTGGGATGTCTGTCTAGGGGGGCTGGTGAGGGGGAAGGTGGGACGACTCCCCCTCCACCCCTCCCCACTCACTTACCCAATAAACACCAGTGGCCCAGGATCAGGGACAATTCATTAACCCCTTCCAGTCCAAAAGCAACCCTCCCCTTACTCCTTGCAGGATGGGCTCAACTCAGCTCCCCCATTCTCCCTCCCAACACACTCCCCTGGAGCCCCCAACCTGGTTGCCACATCTGGGATGACAGGAAGCACTGTGACCTATAGGAAAGAGCAAAGGAACATGCCATAGCGGTTAGAGCTTGGGCCTGGGAATCGGAATGACCTGGGTGCTAATCTCAGCTGTGCCACTTTTCTGCTTGTGTGACTTTGGGCAAGTCACTTCCCTTCTCTAGGCCTCAGTTCTCTCATCTGTAAAATAGGGATTAAGAGTGTGAGCCCCACATTAGACAGGGACTGTGTCCAACCTGATTAACTTGTATCCACCCCACACTGCTTGGCTCATAGTAAACGCTTGACAAGCACCTTAATTATCAGGTAGACGATCTGGGTTCTAGTTCTGGCTGGATCACCTTGGGCAAGGTACTTCTCTCTGACTCAGTTTCCTCAACTGTAAAATGGAGATCCAATTCATGTTCCCCCTCCTCCTTAGACTATGAGTCCCAGGTGGGACAGCAGCTGGGTCCCACCTGATTATGGGCACCCAGTCTGGCCCCAGTCCCCACCTGCGGAGCCCAGTCCAGCCCCAGACCCCACCTGGCAGGCATCTAGTCTGGTCCCTGGCCCCGTCCAAGCCATGATTGATGGCTGAAATGGAGGAAACTTGAGTGACCAGTCTAGTGCCCACCAGCCTTCAGGATTTACAGCCCTCCTATCTCCCAAAGGCATGGGGCCTCATGGCCGGACAAGGTGATCAGAAACAGCATGGCCTAGTGGATAGAGCGCAGGTCTCGGAATCAGAAGGACCTGGGTTCGAATCCAGCGTCCACCACTTGTCCGCTGAGTGACTGGCAAATCACTTCACTTCTCTATACCTCGGTTACCTCATCTGTAAAACGGGGATTGAGACTATGAGCCCTATGTGGGACAGATACTGTGTCCAACCCGATTATCTTATATCTATCCCAGCGTTTAGGACAGAACTTAACATGTAATAAATGCTTAACAAATACCACAGGAAAAAAAACAGTAGTTAAGTGTTCATACTTACTGAATACAAGGCACTAGACTGCAAGGTCGTTGTGGGCAGGGAATGTGCCTACCAACTTTATTGCATTGTACTCTCCCAAGTGCTTAATACAGTGCTCTGCACACTGTAAGTACTCAATATATATGATTCAAAGGGATTGACTGACTTCTAACTGCTTGGGAGGGTCCCATAGAAGCCGGACTCAGGGTTCCTGCCCCTGGGATGGGACAGCAATGTGGGAGATGGGCAGGGGAGCAGGAATCAGAACAGGGATACAGCAAGGGGTTATCAGGATCAAAAAACTGAATGTGCTGCAGAATAGTTAATAATAATAATTCTAAAACCCTTACCATGTGTCAAGCACCATACTAAGCTTGGGGAAGATATAAGATAGTCAAGTCAGACCCAATCTTTGTCCCACATGGGACTCAAAGTCTAGTGAGGAAGGAGAGAAGGTATTGAAGCCCCACTTAATAGATGAGGAAAGTGAGGCAACCAAGGTCACCCAGCAGACAAACTGACTAAAACCCGGGTATCCCAACTCCTAAGCCCAGGCACTTTCCGTTAGACTGTGCTGTTACACACTGTTTCATGCTGTACTGCCTTCACCCACCAGGAAATCAGCGGGCGGAAGGGAAGAGAGCTGCCCGGTGACATTGCCTATGGCTAGTTGAAGGGGCTGAGAGGGTCACCATTAGTACATTCGTGCCCCTGCCCCTCCCCATGAGCTCCCAGCCCCTGCTCCAACTCTGGCCAGTCATTCATTCAGTCAATCGTATTTATTGAGCGCTTACTGCGTGCAGAGCACCGTACTAAGTGCTTGGGAAGTACAAGTTGGCAACATTATAGAGATGGTCCCTACCCAACAGTGGGCTCACAGTCTAGACGGGGGAGACAGACAACAAAACAAAACATATTAACAAAATAAAATAAATAGAACAAATATGTACAAATAAAATAAATAAATAAATAGAGTAATAAATACGCACGAACGTCTATACATATATACAGGTGGTGTGGGGAGGGGAAGGAGCAGCTTGGGAAGGCCTCCTAAGGCCTCTGCATTCATTTCATTCATTCAGTCGTATTTATTGAGCGCTTCCTGTGTGCAGAGCACTGGGCTAAGTGCTTGGGAAGTACAAGTTGGCAACATTATACAGCAGGCTCACAGTTTAGAAGGGGGAGACAGACAACAAAACAAAACATATCAACAAAATAAAATAAATAGAATAAATATGTACAAATAAAATAAATAAATAAAGTAATAAATACATACAAACATATATACATATATACAGGTGGTTTGGGGAGGGGAAGGAGCAGCCTGGGAAGGCCTCCTAGTCAATCAATCAACCAATCATACTCACTGAGCGCCCACTGTGCACAGAGCACTGCACCAAGCGCCTGAGAAGCACAAAGGTGAGCATTGCTTGGGGAGGCGGTCTGGGCACTGCCCCAAGCCAGTGGCCATCAAAGGGGAGACCAGACTATAGCCGGGACCCCGGCGTGAGGCGCGGGCTGCCGCTGGTGCCCCTGGATTCGGTCCCCTGCTTTCTGCCCCCTGGCAGGACTATATCTTGGGGAAGGGCAGCCGGCTAGGCCGCCGCCCCGGGCCGGCTGTGGTGCGCTGAAGATTTAATTCCCTTGAATTTCTGTGCATCAGGCAGAAACTCTGCGCATCAGGCAGAAAGTCCTCACCCTGGGCTTCAAGGCTGTCCATCACATCGCCCTCTCCTACCTCACCTCCCTTCTCTCCTTCTCCAGCCCAGCCCGCACCCTCTGCTCCTCTGCCACTGCTAATCTTCTCACCAGTAGGCCTTGTTCTCACCTGTCCCACCATCGACCCCCGTCCCACATCATCCCCCGGGCCTGGAATGCCCCCAGTCCCTCTGCCCATCCGCCAAGCTAGCTCTCTTCCTCCCTTCAAGGCCCTACTGAGAGCTCACCTCCTCCAGGAGGCCTTCCCACACTCAGCCCCTTCCTTCCTCTCCCCCTCGTCCCCCTCTCCATCCCCCCATCTTACCTCCTTCCCTTCCCCACAGCACCTGTATATATGTATATATGTTTGTACATATTTATTACTCTATTTATTTATTTTAATTGTACATATCTATTCTATTTATTTTATTTTGTTAGTATGTTTGGTTTTGTTCTCTGTCTCCCCCTTTTAGACTGTGAGTCCACTGTTGGGTAGGGACTGTCTCTATATGTTGCCAACTTGTACTTCCCAAGCGCTTAGTACAGTGCTCTGCACTCAGTAAGCGCTCAATAAATACGATTGATTGATTGATTGATGATTGATTGATTGATTGATTGATTGATTGATTGACGGCCGGAAGCCTCCTCCCTCCAGCAGGTGGCGCCGACGGGCCGGCGGCCTCCTCCTCCTTCTCCCGTCAGCAGGTGGCGCCGATGGGCCGGAGGCCTCCTCTTTCCAGCAGGTGGCGCCGATGGGCCGGCGGTCTCCGCCTCCTCCTCCTCCTCTCTCCAGCAGGTGGCGCCGATGGGCCTGAGGCCTCCTCTCTCCAGCAGGTGGCGCGGAAGGACCGCCGAGCGCAGGCTCGAGGGCGGAAGGTTGTATAATTAATAATAATAATAATAATAATAATAATAATAATAATAATAATAATAATAATAATAATAATAATAACATTTTATTAAGCGCTTACTATGTGCAAAGTACTGTTCTAAGCGCTGAGGAGCTTCCCTTTTTAGACTGTGAGCCCACTGTTGGGTAGGGACCGTCCCTATATGTTGCCAACTTGTACTTCCCAAGCGCTTAGTACAGTGCTCTGCACACAGTAAGCGCTCAATAAATACGATTGATTGACTGATTGATTACAAGGTAATCAGGGTGTCCCACGGGGAGCTCACAGTCTTAATCCTCCCCCTCGTCCCCCTCTCCATCCCCCTGTCTTACCTCCTTCCCTTCCCCACAGCACCTGTATATATGTATATATGTTTGTACATATTTATTACTCTATTTATTTATTTTACTTGTACATATCTATTCTATTTATTTTATTTTGTTAATATGTTTGGTTTTGTTCTCTGTCTCCCCCTTCTAGACTGTGAGCCCACTGTTGGGTAGGGACTGTCTCTATATGTTGCCAACTTGTACTTCCCAAGCGCTTAGTCCAGTGCTCTGCACACGGTAAGCGCTCAATAAATATGAATGATTGATTGATTAATCCCCATTTTCCAGATGAGGTAACTGAGGCACAGAGAAGTGAAGTGACTTGCCCAAAGCCACACAGCTGACAATTGGTGGAGCTGGGATTTGAACCCATGACCTCTTGAGTCCAAAGCCCGTGCTCTTTCCACTGAGCCACACTGCTTCTCTAGTAGTCAACAGGCGGCCTATACCCCAGTGGGTACCCTATGGCACGCCTGGGCCATGGGTGCCCCTGTGCCTATGGGCATCACCTGTGCCTATGTGTATGTGTGCATGTTGTGTCCATGTGCCTGCGCACTCGGAGCCATGGTGGTTCATGTTCACAGACTGCAGGATCCCAGATCCCAGCTCTTCCCTGGCAGGGGCTGATGAGCTCAGTGGGGCCCAATCAATCAATCAATCATATTTATTGAGCACTTACTGTGTGCAGAGCACTGTACTAAGCGCTTGGGAAGTACAAGTTGGCAACATATGGAGACAGTCCCTACCCAACAGTGGGCTCACAGTCTAGAAGGGGGAGACAAAGAACAAAACCAAACATATTAACAAAATAAAATCAATAGAATAGATATGTACAAGCAAAATAAATAAATAAATAGAGTAATAAATATGTACAAACATATATACATATATACAGGTGCTGTGGGGAAGGGAAGGAGGTAAGACGGGGGGGATGGAGAGGAAGAAAATGCCTGCAGAACAGAGCCACATCTATGCAATATTCAAAAGTGAAATGGCAACCACTGCAAACTCGCAAACACCGCAGGGTATTAGAAGGGAACAGACCATGGATTGAAATGGAAATCGGTGTGGCCTAGCGATTACAGCGCAGGCCTGGAACTCAGAAGGTCCTGGGTTCTAATCATCATCATCAATCGTATTTATTGAGTGCTTACTATGTGCAGAGCACTGTACTAAGCACTTGGGAAGTACAAATTGGCAACATATAGAGACAGTCCCTACCCAACAGTGGGCTCACAGTCTAAAAGGGGGAGACAGAGAGCAAAACCAAACATGCTAACAAAATAAAATAAATAGAATAGATATGTACAAATAAAATAAATAAATAAATAAATAAATAGAGTAATAAATATGTACAAACATATATACATATATACAGGTGCTGTGGGGAAGGGAATGAGGTAAGATGGGGGGGGATGGAGTGGGGGACGAGGGGGAGAGGAAGGAAGGGGCTCAGTCTGGGAAGGCCTCTCCACCTCTTGTCTGCTGCGTATCCTTGGGCAAGTCACTTCTCGATGCCTCAGTGACCTCATCTGTAAAATGGCGATTACGACTGTGAGTCCCATGTGGGACAGGGACTGTGTCCAGTCCCATTACCTTGTATCTACCCCAGTGCGTAATATAGTGTCTGGCACATAGTAAGCACTTAAATACCACAGTTATTATTACTAATAGAGGCCCTGGCTGAACTCTTAACCCACCGTAACTCCCGTTGGCCCCTTCCTTTCCAGCCTGGAGGGCATTTTGCAGCAGTGTCTCGGTCAGTCCGGTCGGTCCGGTCCTGGGATCACTCTGACTTTCAGATCACCATGACTCCAGGAGGCCTTCCCAGACTGAGCCCCTTCCTTCCTCTCCCCCTCGTCCCCCTCTCCATCCCCCCATCTTACCTCCTTCCCTTCCCCACAGCACCTGTATATATGTATATATGTTTGTACATATTTATTACTCTATTTATTTTACTTGTACATATCTCTTCTATTTATTTTATTTTGTTAATATGTTTGGTTTTGTTCTCTGTCTCCCCCTTTTAGACTGTGAGCCCACTGTTGGGTAGGGACTGTCTCTATGTGTTGCCAACTTGTACTTCCCAAGCGCTTAGTACAGTGCTCTGCATACAGTAAGCGCTCAATAAATATGATTGATGATGATCCTGCTCCTCTGGCCGGGGCCTGAACCATGTAGCTGGACACTGCCCTCCCTGCCCCCACACGTTGATGTGCAGACAGCATCATTACTGCAGTGATTACCGGAGGGGCCTCGGGGATGTAGGAAAGCTGTGGGCGGCCTCGGTGGAGGCCAGACCGAGCCAGCCCAAACAGCTTTTTGCAGTTTTGCAGGCAGGGGAAGGGGATGAGAAGGAGTCAGGAGGACCCCCAGTGCGAACAAGTGTGCATGTCTTCAAGCACTTGCCCTCCCTCTCCTCACTTTGCCCCATGGCTTGCTCTCCTGAAAACCAAGTTGGCTTTGGGGTGGAAGGGGATGTGGGGAAGAGGTTGGGGGCGGGGTTCATCGCAATTCCCCAGAAAATGCAGCAGTGCCTCCATGAGCAAACACAGACAGGCTCACATACCCAAGTCTCCTCTGCTCCACAGAGACTTCTGACTTTCCATTTCTTCTAATCCCCAAACTGCCGCTTGCAGCCAAACTCACTTTTCTCATCTCTATTTACTTCCCCCAGTCAGGGAATAATCAGGATTCCTCTTGGAGGCACTGAATTGAAGGGCAGGAGGCAGGGCGCTAATTAGCACCTACTGGAGGATGGGAGGGGGAGGCCGCTGAGATTTTAGAAGAATTTCTTGGTGAACTCCTGGGGACCAGGGCAGGCTCCTCTTGTGCTGCCTGCCATTATCCCCAAAGTTCTCCACAATTCAATAGGCAGCAGCCCCTTTATGAGTCAGACACACCTGCCTGTGCCTGTCTGATGGTGGCAGGGGCACCATTCATTCATTCATTCAATCGTATTTATTGAGCGCTTACTGTCTGCAGAGCACTGTACTAAGCACTTGGGAAGTCCGAGTTGGCAACATCTAGAGACAGTCCCTACCCAACAGTGGGCCCACAGTCTAGAAGGGGGAGACAGAGAACAAAACAAAACATATTAACAAAATAAAATAATTAGAATAAACATGTACAAATAAAATAATAGAGTAATACGTACAAACATATATACATATATACAGGTGCTGTGGGGAGGGGAAGGAGGTAAGGCGGGGGGATGGGGAGGGGGAGAGGAAGGAGGGGGCTCAGTCTGGGAAGGCCTCCTGGAGGAGGTGAGCTCTCAGTAGGGCCTTGAAGGGAGGAAGAGAGCTAGCTTGGTGGATGTGCAGAGGGAGGACATTCCAGGCCAGGGGGATGACGTGGGCCGGGGGTCGACGGCGGGACAGGTGAGACTGTCAGAGGCCAGTCCCCCTGCCTCTGAACGTGACCCCTGGAGCTCCCCCACTCCGGGGAGATTGGTCCCCTTGGGGAAGTTGCAGGGCAGGCCTCAAACAGAAATACCCTCTAAAGTCCATCCCTTCTGGCCCCCTAACCCAGCATGGCTTAGTGGATAGGGCACAGTCCTGGAAGTCAGAAGGACCTGGGTTCTAATCCCAGCTCTGCCCCTTGACTGCTGTGTGACCTTGGGAAAGTCACTTCACTTCTCTATGCCTTAGTTACCTCATCTGTAAAATGGAGATTAAGACTGTGAGGCCCAGGTGGGACAGGGACTGTGTCTGACTTGATTAGATTGTATCTACCCCAGTGCTTAGAACAGTGCTTGACATACAACAAGTGCTTAACAAATACCATTACTATTACAATTAATAATGATGGCATTTGCTAAGTGCTTACTATGTGCCAAGCACTATTCTAAGGGCTGGGATAGATACAAGGCAGTCAGATTGTCCCATGTGGGGCTCACAGACTTAATCCCCATTTTACAGATGAGGTAACTGAGGCACAGAGAAGTGAAGTGACTTGCCCAAGTTTATACAGCTAAGTGGCAATCCGGGATTAGAACCCACGACCGTGCTCTTTCCACTAAGCCACACTGCTTATAATTATTATAATAATATTATTATCATTACCCAGCTGGGGACTAGCACGAACCCCAGGTCAAGGACACACTGGCTATAGGGTCACCCTCACTCCTCTGCCAGATTTGTAGGCTGGGGAGCCGGGCGGCCCCGCTGGCCACAGCCAGGAGGACCAGGCCCCGGGGTCCAGGTGTTACTGCTGGGAATTGGGCTAGGGCAGCAGCAGCCTGGTAAGGGCAGGGCCTTGCCTGGAGCCCAGCAGCCCAAGGGGGTGAGGGAGCCAGGGGGCCAGCTGGACTGTGAGCCCATTGTTGGGTAGGGATTGTTTCTATCTGATGCCAAATTGTACTTTCCAAGCGCTTAGTACAGTGCTCTGCACACAGTAAGTGCTCAATAAATACAACTGAATGAATGAATGCATAATAATAAATAAATAATTATGGTATTTATTAAGCACTTACTCTGTGCCAAGCACTGGGGTAGACACAAGGTAATCAGGTTGTCCCACATGGGGCTTACAGTCTTCATCCCCATTTTACAAATGAGGTAACTGAGGCACCAAGAAGCGAAGTGACTTGCCCAAAGTCACATAGCTGACAAGTGGCAGAGTCAGGATTAGAACCCACAACCTCTGACTCCCAAGCCCGGGATCTTTCCACTAAGCCACGCTGCTGGGTAGGGACTGTCTCTATATGTTGCCAATTTGTACTTCCCAAGCGCTTAGTACAGTGCTCTGCACATAGTAAGCGCTCAATAAATACGATTGATGATGATGATGAATGAATGCCTGGCCCAGGGGGATGGGCTGGGGGGCGGGGGAGAGGCAGCAGGGCTCGCTGAAGGCATAGGAGCCAAGTCCAGCTGCGATAAAGGTGCCAGGTGTCCAGCAACGTGGCCCCATCCTGGATCTCCTGCTGCCATTAACCTCTTCTTCCTGGGAAGAAATAAAGCGATGCAGAAGGTGGAGGCTTTGGCCACCATCATCATCATCGATCATCAATATTATTCACACTTAGAGAAGCAGCGTGGCCTAGCCAATAGAGCACAGGACTGAGAGTCAGAGGACCTGGGTTCTAAACCCGGCTCCACCACTTATCTCCTGTGAGACCTTGGGCAAGTCAATTCACTTCTCTGTGCCTCAGTTACCTCATCTGTAAAATGGGGATTAAGACTATAAGCCCCAAGTGGGACATGGATTGGGTCCAACCTGGTTAGCTTTTATCAACCCCAGCACTTAATGCAGTGCCTAGCACACAGTAGGCATTTAACAAATACCATTAAAATAAGTATAATAATGTTTACTGTGATAGTTCTCAAAAGTTGGACCAAGGACTGTGCTGCGCCTGGGTTGGATACAAGATAATTAGATCGGATCCAATATTGGTACCCTGTGGGGCTCACAGCCTGAGAGGAAGTGCAGAACCCAGTCCCCATTGAACAGATGGAGAAGCTGAGGAGGCCCAGAGAGGATGAGTGACTTGCCCCAAACCACACAGCAAACCAGGAACTGAGCTGGGATTAGAACCGGGGACATCCACCACAGGCTCGCTTCCCTCGGCACTGAAAGTCAAGGAGAACTTTCAGCTGGGGGCAAAAGGCCTTCCAGAGCCAGAACCGGAGCCACGACCCTGGTCTCGGGGGTCCGGGTTGATGGGCGGTCGGGGTTGGAAGTCTCCAAGATCTTTGTGCTACTCTCTGTCTTTCTTATAATGTGGGTGCAGTCCCCAACCATTAAATGCTTCCAGGAAAACACCATCCAGATGAGACACGCACTGTCCGCTAATGTGGAAATGAATTGTTCTTCCTGAGCAGGAGCCTTTGTGGCTGCTCTGCCCACACCCCTCCCTTGCCCCTCTTGGGCCAGAAGAGAGAGAGATCCCTTAATGCAATATCAGGAGAACAAGGGCTCAAAACTCACCCATGGGTGCAGGAGCCTGGAGGCAGCAGACCATGCCACAGCCGCAGCCACAACCACAGCCACAAGCGCAGCCACAGTTGCAGTCGCCGTTGCCACAGCCTCCTCAGCCGCAGCCACGGTCTCCACGGCTACAGCTTCCACAGCCATGGCCAAGGCCACCCTGGACGGCAGCGAGCCAGGTGGGGCTGAGCACTGGCTTGGGCCTTATTTGTCAATTCCCCATCATTTGGCTTTACCACAGATCGGCCACGGGCCACCCGACCCCTGCCTCCCCTTTCATGGCACTCGGATCCCTATACCTTGATTCACCCCACCCTCAGCCCTGCAGCACTTACGTACAAATCCATAATTTACTTTAGTGTCTTTATCCCTGTACTTAGCACCGTGCGAAGCCCTTGGGAAAGTACAGTAAAATAGAGTTGGTAGACATGAATCCTGCCCATAAGGAGCTTGCAGTCTAGAGTGGGGAGACAGACATTAAAATAAATTACAATTATGGGAAATGGAAGAGTATATGGTTATGGATATAAGTGCTGTGGGGCTGGTGGGTGGAGCGAATATCAACAGCATACATGATAGTAATAATAGTAATAATGATTATGGTATTTATGAAGCACTTACTATGTGCCAGGCACTGTAGTAAGAGCAGGGGTGGATGCAAGCAAATCGGGTTGGACACGGTCCCTTTCCCACGTGGGACTCACAGCCTCAATCCCTAGTTTACAGATGAGGTAACAGGCACAGAGAAGTGAAGTGACTTGCCCAATGTCACACAGCAGACAAGTGGTGGAGCCAGGATTAGAACCCATGGCCTCTTGACTCCCAGTATCCATTAAGGTAGAGGGAGATGGAGAAATGAGGGCTTGGTCAGGCAAGCTATAATAATAATAATGATGATGATGGCATTTGTTAAGCGCTTACTATGTGCAAAGCACTGTTCTAAGAGCTGGAGGGTGGGGATATAAGGTGATCAGGTTGTCCCACGCGGGGCTCACAGTCTTAATCCCCATTTTACAGATGAGGTAACTGAGGGACAGAGAAGTTAAGTGACTTGCCCAAAGTCACACAGCTGACAAGTGACGGAGCTGGGATTAGAACCCATGATCTCTGGCTCCCAAGCCCGTGCTCTTTCCACTGAGCCCTGCTGCTTCTCACAAGCTATCCATTCCCCTCATCCCCCGCACCAAAGGTATCTGTGCTGGAGGTGACTGACTCGTGGGCTGGGGGCGGTTGGACCGAAGGTGTCCACACTGGAGGTGACTGGTGGGGTGGGAGCACGAAGGACACTTGGAGGAGAAGGGATTTTAGCAGGGCTTTGAAGGTGGGGAGAGTGGCGGACTGTCCGGTACTGATAGAGTTCAAGAGAGTTACTGGACACGATCCCTGCCCTTAGACTCAGGCCAGCCGACCTCCCTGGGGCCGATCTCCTGGAGAGAAATCTGAGGCATCTCAGAGATGACCTCTGAGCCCAGAGAAGCTTCTGTTGAAGAATTTCTTGGCCTCGGAAGGTCCCTGAACCCAGCTTCGCCGACCCAGAGCACTAAGGCCACCCAGAATTCCAGGAATGTAAACAGCTGGCCAGCGGTCTGGTTGGCTGGACGTCGCTGAGAGTCCTGGGTGGTCAGCCCCCACCCTGGGGTCTCCCTCAGCATCAGCCTTCTCTCTGATCTCCCATCCTCGTGTCTCTCCCTACTTCAATCCATACTTCATGCTGCTGCCCGGATTGTCTTTGTACAGAAACGCTCTGGGCATGTTACTCCCCTCCTCAAAAATCTCCAGTGGCTACCAATCAATCTGCGCATCAGGCAGAAACTCCTCACCCTGGGCTTCAAGGCTGTCCATCCCCTGGCCCCCTCCTACCTCACCTCCCTTCTCTCCTTCTCCAGCCCAGCCGGCACCCTCCGCTCCTCTGCCGCTAATCTCCTCACTGTACCTCGTTCTCGCCTGTCCCGCCATCGACCCCCGGCCCACATCATCCCCCAGGCCTGGAATGCCCTCCCTCTGCCCATCCGCCAAGCTAGCTCTCTTCCTCCCTTCAAGGCCCTACTGAGAGCTCACCTCCTCCAGGAGGCCCTCCCAGACTGAGCCCCTTCCTTCCTCTCCCCCTCGTCCCCCTCTCCATCCCCCCCACCTTACCTCCTTCCCTTCCCCACAGCACCTATATATATGTATATATGTTTGTACATGTTTATTACTCTATTTATTTATTTATTTATTTTACTTGTACATATCTATTCTATTTATTTTATTTTGTTAATATGTTTGGTTTTGTTCTCTGTCTCCCCCTTTTAGACTGTAAGCCCACTGTTGGGTAGGGACTGTCTTTATATGTTGCCACCTTGTACTTCCCAAGCGCTTAGTACAGTGCTTTGCACACAGTAAGCGCTCAATAAATACGATTGATTGATTGATTGATTGATTGTTCCTGTTCTGCCCATCTCCCCAACCCCACAGCCCTTATGTACATGCCCTGACATGCTACCCCTACACGCATATGCCTATGCCATCTATTTTAGTATTGGTCTCGTCATCTAGACCATGAGCCCCTTGAGAGCAGGAATCGGGTCTACCGACTCGATTGTCTTGTCCTCTCCCAGGGCAGTACTCTGCACACAGTAAGTGTTCACTACATACCACTGATGGATGGGACCTGCTGCAGGGGAGGAAGTTTAATCTAATGATTCCATCAGAATTTCCAGTGTTTAAGGGCTCATTTTGGGAGGGGGGCAGGGTTTTCGGTTGCTCTTGGCTTTTTTTCTTCGCCCCCTGTTTTCCCCAGAAAGTGGAAAAGGCCCCCCGACCCTCACTGAGCTACCCCAAGCACCAGACTCAGCGATGATAGCCCCAGCTGGGGAGGTCCCAGAGGTGTTTGTGGCCATCGAGTCTCCGAAATGTCCGGTTCTGCGATCCCAAGCTACACCTGTCCACTCTCCCAGTCGCCTGCAGTGCAGGCTGTAGGGCTGAGGTACCGGGAGGGAGAGTGTGGATGACTCGGTGCAAACCATCCCTGCTGCTGCCAACGCAGCTCCAGCGTGGGCCCCGCTGGCAGGGGAACGCCCCTTTCCCTTCTCCACCTCCCGTGTCCAAGTGATGTCATCCCAGTGGTGGGGCTGGAGAAGGGGCACAATAGCTGTTCACGGGAATGGGGCACAAATGTTCAAAGAGACACACAGCCCATGAGGCGGCCACACTGCTGGCCACATCATCTTCATAGGGAAGGGCAACTCCGCTGTCGGGTGCCATGCACTGTGCTAAGTGCTGGGTGGTACAGAATGAATACAAAGTGGGTAGAAACTACAAATTCCAACATCCTAGAGAAGTCTGGTGATTTACCCAAGGTCACAGCACAGGCAAATAGCAGAACCAGGATTAGAACCTGGGTCTCCCGACTCCCAAGCCCGGGATACCTCCATTAGGCCATACTCCTGCCCATCGTAATAAGTGCTCCCCGTTCAGGTCAGACGTGACATCACTGCAGCAGGAAAATCTTGCGGCTCACCCACTCCCCCTCGACGGGGCTGCTCCCAGCCAGAGGAGCTCCCACTCCAGCACAACACCCTGACCGAGCTCATGACCCTGGCTGGAAGCCTCCGGGACCAAAGAGCGGGGCTCGGCCCCGGCCGGGAGCCACTGGGGACAAAAGGTGGGGGGCTCGGCTGTGGCCAGCAACCACAGGGGAAGAAGCAGGGGATCGGTCCTGGACCCAGATCAACAGGCCTGGACCAAGACACCTGGCTGCTCCGGGCCTGGGCCCTCAAACATCTCACATCTCCAGCCCACTTGGCCCTGATGCCACAGCCTGCCTCCCCCATACCCAACTGCAGTTAGTGTCTGGACTCCCCATGACTGCTAACAGGGCTCCCCACACTGTGGCTGGCTCCCGGAGGGGCTGAGGCCGGACCAGGAGATTCAGTACCTCCTAGAGCGGGGACCTGCCAGAGAACACCGGTATCTCTCCTCCCGGAGGGCCTGAGGCCAGTCCAGAAGATCGAGTACCTCCCAGAGTGGGGACCTGCCCAGGGAAGCTGGGATCTCTCTCCTGGACTTTCCTGTCCCTGTAGACGACACCACCATCTTTCCCATCTCACAAGCCGGCAACCTTGGCGTTTTCCTTGTCTCCTCTCTGTCATTCAACCCACAAATTCAATCCGTCACCAAATCCTGTCGGTCTCACCTTCACAGCATTGCTAAAATCTGCCCTTTCCTCTCCATCCAAACTGCTATCGTGTTAATACAATCACTCATCCTATCCCGCCTAGATTACTGCATCTGCCTCCTTGCTGACCTCCCAACCTCCTGCCTCTCCCCACTCCAGTCCATGCTTCACTCCACTGCCTGGATCATCTTTCTGTGGGAACATTCAGGACATGTCACCCCACTCCTCAAAAATCTCCAGTGGTGGCCCATCCACCTCCGTATCAAACAAAAACTCCTCACAGTTGGCTATAAAGCACTCCATCACCTTGTCCCCTCCTACCTCACCTCACTCTCTCCTTCTACAACCCACTTCGGTCCTCTGAGGCTAACCTTCTCTCTGTGCCTCGATCTTGCCTCTCTCATTGCCGACTCCTGGCCCACGTCCTACCTCTGGCCTGCAGCTCCCTTCCTCCTCATATCCTCCAGACAATTACTCTCCACCCCTTCAAAACCTTACTGAAGGCACATCTCCTTCCCAGACTAATCCCCACTTTTCCTCATCTCCCTCACCCTTCTGCATCACCCTGACTTACTCCCTTTGCTCTTCCCTGCTCTCCCTGCCCCACAGGATTTACGTATATATCTGTAATTTTATTTATTTATATTGACGTCTGTTTATTTATATTGATGCCTGTCTCCCCCCACCCCTAGACTGTGAGCTCACTGTGGGCAGGGACGGTGACTCTTTATTGCTGTATTGTAATAATGATAATAATAACAATAAAATAATAATGGCATTTATTAAGTGCTTACTATGTGTAAAGCACTGTTCTAAGCACTGGGGAGGTAACAAATTGATCAGGTTGTCCCATGGGGGCTCACAGTCTTAATCCCAATTTTACAGGTGAGGCAACTGAGGCACAGAGAAGTTAAGCGACTTGCCCAAAGCCACACAGCTGACAATTGGCAGGGCCAGGATTTGAACCCACAACCTCTGACTCCAAAGCCCATGCTCTTTCCACTGAGCGATGCTGCTTCTCTACTGTATTGTTATTGCACTGTACTGTACTGTGTTACTGTACTCTATTGTACTTTCCCAAGCACTTAGTACAGTGCTCTGCACACCGTAAGCAGTTAATAAATATGATTGAATGAATGAAACGGTGCTGTATGTTGTGGCCAGTGACTGGGCTCCCTGCAACTGACAACATTGTTCCCCACACTACTGCCAGAAACCATGCTCCCCGAGACTGACAGAAGTGCTCCCTGTGCTATAGCTGGCACTGGTGCTCCCCGAGACTGCCACAATGTATTACTTCCCAAGCTGTGGCTGGTGGTCATGCTCCCCAGGACCAACAACAGTAGCTGGTGGCTGTGCTCCCCTTGAGGATGACAACAGTGCCCCCACAAAACTGGCAGTAGTGCTCTCTACCCTGGGGACTGCCGTGTTCCCCCAGGACCCTGTACCTGGAAAGTTGAGAAGCAGCTTGGCCTAGTGGATAGAGCACAGGCCTGTAAATCAGAAGGACCAGAGTTCTAATCCCTGCCCCACCATTTGCTTGCTGGGTGACCTAGAGCAAGCCACTTACCTTCTCTATGCCTCAGATACCTCATCTATAAAATGGGTCCAACCTGATAGTCCTGTACCTACCTCAACGCTTAGTGCCATCTCTGGCGTTTAACAAATATCATTAAAAAAAAGTTGTATTGGAACAGTGAGGAGCAGGAATACCAGGATGGTTGGGCCAGCATGAAGCAGGGCAACCAGAATGGTTGGGGGATGAGGCCGGGATGGGCCAGGACAACCAGGATGGTCAAAGGATGGGCCCAGGATGAAGCAGGGCAACTGGGATGGTAGAGGATTGAGGCTGGGAGGGAGCAGGACAACTAGGATCGTCAGAGGCTGGAGCCAGAACAGAGTGGGGCAACCAAGATGGCCAGAAGACAGGGACGGGATGGAGCAAGACAACTGGGATGGTCAAGGGACGGGGCCGGGATGGAGTGTAGCAACTAGGATAGTCAGGAGACAGGGCCGGGATGGAACAGGAAGACCAGGATGGTCGGGGGGTTGGGGGTCGGGGGATGGGGCTGGGACGGAACGGGACAACCAGGATGGTTGGGGGATGGGGCAGTGTCTATAGAAAGAGAGCCTGGGAGGACAGGAACTGTCACTTCAGAGAGACCCGGCCGACAGGGAGTGATGGAAGGATCCAGACTGGAGAAAGAGACCAGGTCCCCGAATCCTGTTCGTTGAAGCGTCCAGCTTTCAGTCCAGTCTGAGACATGACATCACTCCTCAGGGCTGCCCCTGGCCCACCCACTGCCCCTCGCCAGTGAGTCTGGCCAGTCCGGAGCTGTTTAGAGTCGGACAGAATCCAGGCGTGAGGCTGGCCAGCCGGGAGCGGGGCCTCGGGCCCCTCACAGGAGTCTCGGGGTTCCAGGAGGTGGGAGGAGGCTTCGGGGCTCCCCAGTGGAGACCCGAGATGGGAGACTAGGGGGACAAATTCTGCTCCGACAACAAGTCAGTGGGCAAGGAGGACAGCCAGAGGAAGGGATGGCGACCGGGACCTCAGGCCAGAGACTGTGTGCAAAATCTCGGGCCCGGGGATGCTGGAGAGACTGAAGCTGGGCTCTGGGCAGAGCAGTTCAATGGTTTCCTGTCTTGGAACATTTCGAGTACAATATTCCCCTACCCTTTCCCTCCTCCACCTTTCCGGCCACCATCCTGGATCGAGCCCTAATCAGATACTGAATGGACTGCATTGGCCTCTTCTCTGACCAACTTCCAGCTTCTGTCCCCACGGTCTGTCCTGGGCAAGCTCTGTCCTTTCAGGGTGTCCCATGTAGCCTCTACCCTCTTGGTCTGCCACCCCCACCTTCCCCCCAGCCTCTTCCCCGGCCCTGTCTACAGCCAGTCTCCAATTTTCAGTTTCCTCAATAAAATATGTGGTCAGGTCATTAGGGGCAAGGGATGGGGGAGGCAGAGGTCAAGGCGATCTGAGGAGGGAGTTTAAATTGTCTGGAACAACTGGAAAGGGCAGTGGGCATGGGTGTCAATAAGGATGGAGAAATATTTTGCCGGGCAGAGAAGAGGGCAGAGTTAAAGCACACAAGGATGAAGTTGAGGTGGATGAAGTTGACCTGATATCTAGATTTCCTCCAACAGTGCTCTGCGGCTTGTGCATGGGAGCAATGGAAGTGTACTACGGAGGTGATCCTGGGCTCGGGGTTAGAGGTTCGAGATCGACAAAGGGATAGGGGAGCCAATGAGTTGAGTTCAGTGGAGAAGGTGGTGTTGAGGGTGTCAATTTGGTTGTTGAGGGAAGGTTCTTTGGGTACAGAGAGCCCGAGAGTCCTGGGGGGGGTCTCCAGGTGCCACCGGGACAGTTCTCCAAAGACAACTGGGCATTTTCTTAGAACCAGAAATCAAAAACACATTGTGCCCGCGGGTGTCCTCGACTGCTCCCCAAGGCCCAGAGTACTTTTCTGAGAAGGATCGACAGGTGCTCGGAGCAGCCCTGCACCCACAGGCTCCAAATGGCACACTGCTCCCAAAGAGTGCCCACCAGATGCAGTGCTCGGCACCCAACGAGATCCAGCACAGCGTACTGCTCACAGAGGGTGCCATGTGATGCAGCACTCGGTCCCCGGCAGGCTCTAGCACGGCACACTGTTCACAGAGGGCGCCCATCTGATGTAGTGCTTGGCATCCACAGGCTCCAGCATGGGGCACTGCTCACAGAGGTTGCCCGCCCGATGCAAAGTCCCATGCTCGGCACCCAACATGCCCTAGCATGGTGCACAGCTTGTCATGGGCTCTGGGATAGTCATCCCTGGCCTAGTGGCAAGAGCCCAGGCTCTTGGGAGTCAGAGGTCGTGGGTTCTAATCCTGGCTCTGCAACTTGTCAGCTGTGTGACTTTGAGCAAGTCACTTCAATTCTCTGTGCCTCAGTTGCCCCTTCTGTAAAATGGGGATAAGGACTGTGAGCCCCACCTGGGACAACCTGATTATCTTAGAACAGTGCTTGGCACACAGTAAGCACTTAACAAATATCATCATTATTATTATTATTATCATCCCTCTCCCAACCTCACCTCAATCCCATCCCTGGTGGGGCATCCAACCCATCAATCACTCCATCAATCAAACACATGTTCCCCTCATGTGTTTGCTTAAAACTGGGGGGCTTGAGGAGGGAGGAGAACTTAAGCCCTCCTTAGTACTTTGAATGTATGTTTAGTCAGTTATACAATCGATCATTTATCCTGACTCCTCCATTTGTAAATGTTTCTAGGTTTGTCTCCTTCTTTATGGCAGGGAATATGTCTTAGGCTTCAGGCTTCTTTTGGATTTTCCCAAGCGCTCAGTAAGCTATCTTACAGTCTAGAAGGGGAGACAGGCATTAAAATAAATTATGGCTATGGACATGAGTGCTGTGGGCCTGAGGGTGGAGTGAATAAAGGGTACAGATCAAAGTCGAAGGACGAGGGCAATGCAAGGGAGAGGAGTAAGAGAAATGAGTGCTTAGCATTTTCCCCAAAATGGGTGTTCAGGAAAATGCTCCTCCAACCCAAGTGGGAGCTCGGTGGGTGCTCAGTACAGTGCCCTGCCCCTCATAGGAGCTCAGGACCTAGTTTGACTCCTGGAAGCATTTCACGAATCCTGCCCCTTCCATGTCCTCTGAGGCCTGGGCTAAGGGGCTATGCTAGCATAGCAGCTGGCTGAGCCTGGACTACGGGGACTCTTTAGGTAATCCAGGTCCGGGGCACTGGGGGGTCTGGACCATCTAGTGGCTTTGCCCGTGTAGATGCTTTTGCAGGGAATCGGAGAGCCGGATCATCTGGGCCTTCTAACCTGGTCCCGTGACAGGCTGAGGCTGTTTTGGCTTTGAGAATCCAGATCGACTTGATGATTAATCTAATTGGCTTACTAATTGCTCCGCGCCTCCCCTTGGTTGTGCCTGCTAAGAGCAAATCTGTGGCAGTGTGGAGAGAATAAAAAGAACTTAAACAGATCCTGGCAGCAGTCCAGCCCAGGCTCCTCACTGGCAGGAGGGCGGGAGCTGGAGGAGGCAGTCAGGAATGGACGGGGCATTAGGGGAAGGAGCTGGGGGATGGGGGAGCCTTCCCCCACCCCCCGGCTCCTTCCCCCTCCGTTACCCAAACGATCATATCTATTAAACACCTACTGGGTGCAGAGCACTGTACTAAGCGCTTGGGAGAGGACAATATAACAGAGTTGGTCATCATGTTGCCTGCACAGAAGGAGCTTACAGTCTAGAAGGGGAGACAGGCATTAAAATAAATTATGGCTATGGACATGAGCGCTGTGGGCCTGAGGGTGGAGTGAATAAAGGGTACAGATCAAAGTCGAAGGGCCAGGGCAATGCAAGGGAGAGGAGTAAGAGAAATGAGTGCTTAGCTGGGGAAGGCCACTTGGAGGAAATGTGATTTTAGTAAGACTTTGAAGGTGGGGAGAGCAGTGGTCTGCCATATGTGAAGAAAGTTCCAGCCTAGAGGGACTATGTGGACAAGGGGTCAGCAGTGAGATAGAGATAGAGATTCAGTGAGCAGGTTTATGTTAGAGGAGTGACGTGAACATGCTGGGTTGTAGAAAGAAGTCGAGGAGGTAAGAGAGGAGGAGGCAAAGTGACTGTGCCATAAAGCCAATGGTAAGGAGTTTCTTTTTAATTCAGAGGTTCTTGAGGAGTGGGGAGACATTGCCTGGCAAGAAGGAGATAATAAAAATAATAATAATGGCATTTATTAAGCGCTTACTATGTGCAAAGCACAGTTCTGAGTGCTGAGGAGGTTACAAGGTGATCAGGTTGTCTCACGGGGGCTCACAGTCTTCATCCCCCTTTGACAGATGAGGGAACTGAGGCCTAGAGAAGTTGTGACTTGCCCAAAGTCACACAGCTGACAACTGGCAGAACCCACGACCTCTGCCTCCAAAGCCTGTGCTCTTTCCACTGAGACACGCTGCTTCTCTGAGATCATACTTAACCTTTGAGAGGCCAGTTTCCATGGAGCGAAGGTGGGAGAAGTCAGATTGGAGGGGGTCAAGGAGTTTGGAGAGGGAAATAGGGCGACAACCAGAGGGAGTCATGGGTCAAGGGAGGGTTTTTTTTTTAGGATGGGGAGACATGAGCATGTTTGAAAGCAGTAGGGAAGAAGAGGGCTTGGATTCTAATCCCGGCTTCGCCACTTGTCTGCTGTGTAACCTCGGGCAAGCCACTTAATGTCTCTGTGCCTCGGTTACCTCATCTGTAAAATGGGGATTAAGACTGTGAGCCCCACGTGGGATAGACACAAGGTAATCGGATCAGATTTGCAGGTAGGAAGTGTGTGGGAGAGAAGGCAGGCGAGGCGGTTGTGCTCAGATAAGGGGATTTCAGAGTTGGTGAGGGTAAAGACTGTTCAGTAACTACAGATGATGAGATTGAACACATGTTCAAGGTGGTGAGTGGGTGAAGTGGGGTGGAGCAGGAAGTCAGTGGAGTTGAGGAGTGATAAGAATCAGGCAGCAGAAGAGTCATAGGGAACATTCACATGGCTATTGAATAATAATAATTATTATTATTATTATGGTAATAATAAAAATAATGGTATTTGTTAAGTGCTTACTATGTGCAAAGCACTGTTTTAAGCGCTGGGGGGATACAAGGTGATCAGGTTGTCCCACGTGGGGCACATAGTTTTAATCCCCATTTTGCAGATGAGGTAGTTACCTCAGATGAGGCACAGAGAAGTGAAGTGACTTACCCAAAGTCACACAGCTGACAAGTGGTGGACCTGGGATTAGAACCCATGACCTCTGACTCCCAAGCCCAGGCTCATTCCACTGAGCCACGCTGCTTCTGTTAAGCGCTTACTATGTGCCAAGCGATGTTCTAAGCGGCAAAGTTAATAATCCTTGTCCCACATGGGGCTCACACTTTTAATTCCTATTTTACAGATGAGGTAACAGAGGCACAGAGAAATGAAGTGACTGGCCCAGAGTCACAAAGCAGACAAGTGGCAGAGTCGGAATTAGAACCCATGACCTTCTGACCCCCAGGCCAATGCTCTATCCACTAGACCATGCTAAGAGAAGCAGCGTGGCTCAGTGGAAAGAGCCCAGGCTTTGGAGTCAGAGGTCATGGATTCAAATTCCGGCTCTGCCAATTGTCAGCTCTGTGACTTTGAGCAAGTCACTTAACTTCTCTGTGCCTCAGTTCCCTCATCTGTAAAATGGGGATGAAGACTGTGAACCCCCCGTGGGACAACCTGATCATCTTGTAACCTCCCCAGCGCTTAGAACAGTGCTTTGCACATAGCAAGCACTTAATAAATGCCATTATTATTATCATTATTATTACTAAGAATCAATTCAGGGATGGAGAAAGAGAGAAGGAACCACCATCATCATCAATCGTATTTATTGAGTGCTTACTATGTGCAGAGCACTGTACTAAGCGCTTGGGAAGTACAAATTGACAACATATAGAGACAGTCCCTACCCAACAGTGGGCTCACAGTCTAAAAGGGGGAGACAGAGAACAAAACCAAACATACTAACAAAATAAAATAAATAGAATAGATATGTACAAGTAAAATAAATAAATAAATAGAGTAATAAATATGTTAGAAAGGAATGTTAGAAAGGGATCAAAATGGTTCAAAAAGTTGGAGGAGGGGCCTGGGGGGCAGTAGATGACTGTGACTAATACCTGGAGTGGGTGGCTGGATGATGTGGGCTCTAAGGAAGGGAAAGAGAGAGATGGGCATGGCGGAATGGTGCAAAAACGGCTTTGGGGAGCAAGGAGGAATCCGACTCCTTCCCCTTTCCCAGATGAGTCTGGGGGAGTGAGAGAAGATGAGGCCCCCTCTAGAGAGAGCGGCAGGGGAGACTATGTCACCTGGAAATGGACATCTCCTCCAAGAGGTCTTCCCAGACTAGGCCCCACTTTTCCTCATCTCCCACTCCCTTCTGGTTGCCCTGATTTGCTCTCTTTGCCCTTCCCCGCTCCCAGCCCCACAGCACTTATAAACACATCTGTAATTTCATTCGTTTGTACCGATGACTGTCTCCCAGCTCTAGAATGTAAGCTCATCTTGGGCAGGGAATGTTGCTCTTTATTGTTGCATTTTTCCTAGTGTTTAGTAAAGAGAAGCAGCGTGGCTCACTGGAAAGAGCCTGGACTTGGAAGTCAGGGGTTGTGGGTTCTAATCCCAGCTCCACCACTTGTCTGCTGGGTGGCTTTGGGCAAGTCACTTCATTTCTCTGCGCCTCAGTTACCTCATCTGCAAAATGGGGATTAAGACTGTGAGCCCCACGTGGGACAACCTGATCACCTTGTATCCCCCCAATGCTTAGAACAGTGCTTTGCACATAGTAAGTGCTTAACTAATACCATCATCATTATTATTATCATTACAGTGCTCTGCAAACAGTAAGTGCTCAATAAATATGATTGAATGAATTAATCTGGAGAGAACCAGGTTTCAGTGATGGTGAGAAGGAGCAGTAATTGGGCCAGGAACAGGACAATATAAAGGGAAGGTTCCCCCGATGGAGTCGGATTTTCACGGGCCACATGGTGCATGCCCTTTCATCTATAAAAAATACTTGTGCCCACTCTCCCTCCCTCCCTGACCACCACCTGCACTCTCTCACTCTCCAATGGCCTCTTCCCCTCTGCTCTCAAATACGCCCACGGTAGCCCTGGGTTGATCCCCACTCCCTCCTCCAGTTATCACCTCACCTCCCACCTACCATTTCCATCCAAATGTCTCAAATGGATTGTTTACTCCCACTGCCTCTATTTCTCCTCCAACTCCCTCCTCCACCCTTTCACTTCACTGAGGCCACTCTCTCCAAGGTCACCAGTGACCTCTTCCTCCTCCTCTTCTTCCTCCTCCTCTTCCTCTGCTTCACCCTAGTCATCCGTGACATCTCAGGTGACTTTGATAGTGCTGACCACCTCTTTCTCCTGGAAACCCCATCTAACCTTGGTTTTTTTGACACTGCCCGCTCCTGGTTCTCCTTCTAAGTCTGGCCACTCCTCCTCAGTCTCTTTCACAGGCACCCCCTCTACCCGCCCCCCGCCCAAGCCCCTAATTGTGGGAGTCCCTCAAGGCTCAGTTCTGGGTCCCCTTCTAATTCCCCATCCACCCCCACTCCCTTGGAATACTCATTCACTCCCATATCTTCAACTCCCATCTCTAAGTGATGATTCCCAGATCTACATCTCCAGCCCTGATCTCTCTCCTTCTCTGCAGTCTTATATTTCTTTCTACCTTCAGGACATCTCTGCTTGAATGTCCGGGCAACCCCTCAAACTTAACATGTCCAAAACAGAACTCCTCATCTTCCCACCCAAAACCTGTCCTCCCCATGTCCTTCCCATTGCTGTAATAATAACAATAGTAATAATAATGGCATTTGTTAAGCACTTACTATGTGCAAAGCCTTGTTCTAAGTGCTGGGGAGGTTACAAGGTGATCAGGTAGTCCCACGGGGGGCTCACAGTCTTCATCCCCATTTTACAGATGAGGTAACTGAGGCACAGAGGTAACTAAGTAACTAGGGAAACTGAGGTAACTAAGCCACGCTGCTTCTGTAGACAGCACTACCATCCTCTTTGTCTCACACATAGCCTTAACCTTGACATTGTCCGAGACTCCTCTTTCTCATTCAACCTACACATTCAACCTATCACTAAGTCATGGGAAGCAGCGTGGCTCAGTGGAAAGAGCCCGGGCTTTGGAGTCTGAGGTCGTGGGTTCAAATCCCGGCTCCGCCACTTGTCAGCTGTGTGACTTTGGGCAAGTCATTGCACTTCTCTGGGCCTCAGTTCCCTCATCTGTAAAATGGGGATGAAGACTGGGAGCCCCACGTGGGACAACCTGATTACCTTGTATCTACCCCAGCGCTTAGAACGGTGCTTTGCACATAGTAAGTGCTTACAAATACCAACATTATTAAGTCCTGCCCGTTCAACCTTCACGACATCGCTAAAATCTGCCCTTTCCTCTCCATCCAAACTGCTACGCCACTGCTCCAAGCACTTATTCTATCCCACTTTGACTACCGCCCCTGCCTCCTGTTTCTCCCCGGTCCAGTCCTTACGTCGTTCTGCTCCCTGGATCATTTTTCCCAAAAAGGGTTCAGTCTGTGTTTCCCTACCCCTCAAGAACCTCCAGCGGTTGCCCATCCGACTCCACAGCCAACAGAAACTCCTCACCATCAGCTTCAGAGCGCTCAATGCCCTCGCCCTCTCCTACCTCAGCTGTCCTCCTACAGCCCAGCCCCGACACCTTCCTCTTCTAATGTCGATGTAGGAGGGAGGGAGGAAGGGTGGGGGGCGGGGGGTCCGTGCGGGTCGGCCGCTGCCTCGTTGCCCCTACAATCAATCGATCAATCGTATTTATTGAGCGCTTACTGTGTGCAGAGCACTGGACCGAGCGCTTGGGAAGTCCAAGTTGGCAACATAGAGAGACAGTCCCTACCCTACATCATCATCATCATCAATCGTATTTATTGAGCGCTTACTATGTGCAGAGCACTGTACTAAGCGCTTGGGAAGTACAAATTGGCAACATATAGAGACAGTCCCTGCCCAACAGTGGGCTCACAGTCTAAAAGGTGGGCTCACAGTCCTCCGGTCAGCTCCCGCCCGCTCCCGCCTTCCCGTGTTGAGGCCTGCGTGTGTCCCCACGTGTGTGTGAGTGTGTACGTGGGTTGGGGGGCGTCGTGGACCATTGCGAGGGAGCGGGGTGTGCCCGGCGGGGGAGGGCGGGGCGCGGCCGGCTGCCGTCGGGGAGGGGCAGGGGCCCCCACGCTCCCCGGCTCCGCCCGCAGGGGCGATGCCCGTCGGCGCTCCGGACCTCCGGACCTCCGCCCGTCCGTCCGTCCGTCCGTCCGGGGGGCAGGGGGAGTCTAGCGGAGAGCCCGCCGGCCCCATGAGGACGGGCCCCCGCCGCCCTCCGTCCGCACCAGCTGCCCCGCAGACCCAGGTAGCCCGAGCCCGGGGAAGGGACCCCCCCGGCCCGCTCTCCGTCCCCCCGCGCCCCGCCCGTCCGGTCCGGTCCTGCCCCATCCTGCCCTGCTGGGTCTGGGGCCGGGGGGGAGCGTGCTTGGGCGGGCTGGAGCCCATCGGGGCCGCAGGGCAGGGGCGGCGCTCCGGGATGGGGGGGGGGGGTGTTGGAAGCGGGAACGGGGGGCGCGGGCGGAGCCGGGATGGCGGGTGGGAGCGGGGGTCCAGGGGTCGGACTCAGAGCCCTGGCCCGGGCTGGGAACCATGCGGGGTGGGCGCGGAGCTAAGCTCTCCGCCCTCACCACCCGGGGGTCTCGGGCCCCGGACCCTCCAGTTTCGGCAGTGGGGTCCCTTCGGGTGGGGGCTCCCGGGAGGGGGGCGGGGGGCATTGGGGGCGGCGGAGCCCCGGCCCCGGCTCCGCCGCGACACGGTCCGCCCAGGAGGACCGATGTCGTGACACGGTGGAGGTTTGACTTCCCGCTCGGGGCGGGGGCGGCTCAGGCACCGGTTGGCAGGCGGCGGCCGCGGCGGCGGTGTTCCCGCTCGGACGGACCCCGGCCTTGGCCCCCGGGCTCGGACCACCGGACATTGCAGTCCATCCCCCGCGCCCCTTCCCTCCCCTAACCTCCCATCCTCCTCGCCATCTTCCCCTTCCCCTGCCGTTCCTCAACCCGCTCGTCACCCCACCCCAGTCAACCTCCCCACCCCATCCCCATCCCCTTCCCCATGTCCATCCCCTTCCCCACCCCCTTCCCCTCCCCCATGTCCATCCCCTTCCCCTTCCCCATGCCCATCCCCTTCCCCATGTCCATCCCCTTCCCTATCCCCTTCCCCATGCCCATCCCCTTCCCCACCCCCTTCCCCTCCCCCATGTCCATCCCCTTCCCCTTCCCCATGCCCATCCCCTTCCCCATGTCCATCCCCTTCCCTATCCCCTTCCCCATGCCCATTCCCTTCCCCATGCCCATCCCCTTCCCTATCCCCTTCCCCATGCCCATCCCCATCCCCTTCCCCATCCCCATCCCCTTCCCCTTCCCCATGCCCATCCCCATCCTCTTCCCCATGCCCATCCCCTTCCCCATGCCCATCCCCTTCCCCATCCCCATCCCCTTCCCCATGCCCATCCCCTTCCCCTTCCCCATCCCCATCCCCTTCCCCATGCCCATCCCCTTCCCCTTCCCCATCCCCTTCCCCATCCCCATCCCCTTCCCCATGCCCATCCCCTTCCCCTTCCCCATCCTCTTCCCCATCCCCATCCCCTTCCCCATGCCCATCCCCTTCCCTATCCCCTTCCCTATCCCCTTCCCCATGCCCATCCCCATCCCCTTCCCTATCCCCTTCCCCATGCCCATCCCCATCCCCTTCCCCTTCCCCATGCCCATCCCCATCCCCTTCCCCATGCCCATCCCCTTCCCCTTCCCCTTCCCCATGCCCATCCCCTTCCCCTTCCCCATGCCCATCCCCTTCCCCATCCTCTTCCCCATCCCCATCCCCTTCCCCATGCCCATCCCCTTCCCCTTCCCCATCCTCTTCCCCATCCCCATCCCCTTCCCTATCCCCTTCCCCGTGCCCATCCCCTTCCCTATCCCCTTCCCCATGCCCATCCCCTTCCCCTTCCCTATCCCCTTCCCCATGCCCATCCCCATCCCCTTCCCCTTCCCCATGCCCATCCCCATCCCCTTCCCCATGCCCATCCCCTTCCCCTTCCCCTTCCCCATGCCCATCCCCTTCCCCATGCCCATCCCCTTCCCCATCCTCTTCCCCATCCCCATCCCCTTCCCCATGCCCATCCCCTTCCCCTTCCCCATCCTCTTCCCCATCCCCATCCCCTTCCCCATGCCCATCCCCTTCCCTATCCCCTTCCCCGTGCCCATCCCCTTCCCTATCCCCTTCCCCATGCCCATCCCCTTCCCCATCCTCTTCCCCATCCTCATCCCCTTCCCCATGCCCATCCCCTTCCCCATCCTCTTCCCCATCCTCTTCCCCATGCCCATCCCCTTCCCCTTCCCCATCCTCTTCCCCATCCCCTTCCCCATGCCCATCCCCTTCCCCTTCCCCATCCTCTTCCCCATCTCCTTCCCCATGCCCATCCCCTTCCCCATCCTCTTCCCCATCCCCATCCCCTTCCCCTTTCCCATCCCCATATCCTTCCCCATCCCCATCCCCTTCCCGTCGCTGGCCCCTCCGCCTCCGCTTCCGCCTCCTCCTCCCCCTGAGCCTCCGGACCGAGGAAGCCGGTAGGGAGCGAGCGGGGACGAAGAGGAAAAAAAGCTTCCCGAGCTTTCCCACCCTCAGAATTCCCCAAAGCCCATCTCCTCCGGGGGCCTTCCCCGATTTATTTTTAATGTCCCCAGGTTATTCACACATACATACACACATACCCCCGGCCCTCCAACCCCCGCCAATTGCCATGTCGGCCCTTCCTCACCACCTGCACCGCTGTGTGCTCCCAACCGCCTGTAGCTCTTCCGAACAAATCTTCATACACAATTACTTAAATCAGTTCCCGAGGACAGACCCGCGGGGCGCACTGCTATCGAGAAAGGAGAGGCTCTTTTCCAGCAAAGGCTTCGCATGAAAGAGACACGAGGAGGCTAAAGAGAAAACATGAAACCTGACAACTCAGCAAGGGACAGCACACACACAATAATAATAACGGTGACGGTATTTGTTAAGCACTCACTATGTGCCAAGCACTCTCCTAAGCGCTGGGGTAGATACAAGGTAATCAGGTTGTCCCGCGTGGGGCTCAGTCTTAATCGCCATTTTTCAGATGAGGTAACGGAGGCACAGAGAAGTTAAGTGACTTGCCCGAAGTCACACAGCTGACAAGTGGCGGAGCCGGGGTTGGAACCTACGACCTCTTACTCCCAAGCCCGTGTTCATTCATTCATTCAATCGCATTTATTGAACGCTTACTGTGTGCAGAGCACTGTACTAAGCGCTTGGAAAGTACGATTTGGCAACAGATAGAGACAATCCCTACCCAACAACGGGCTCACAGACTAGAAGGGGGGAGACAGACAGCAAAACAAAACAAGTAGACAGGCAATGCTCTTTCCACTGCCACACAGCTTCTTTTAATATACACATATATATGTATTCATTCATTCATTACTGTGTGCAGAGCACTGTACTAGCACTTGTACATATACATGTTTACATATTTATATATACTTAAGCACTAACTCTTACACATATCCTTTTTTGCTCTTCTTTTTGCCTGTAATTTATTTTAAGGGCTGTCTAGTCTGCAAGCTCCTTCAGGGCAGTGATTGTGTCTTCTTTCTCTATTCTCTCCCAAGTTTTCTTTTTTTATGGCATTTGTTAAGTGTTTGTTTACTATATGCCAGGCATTGTTCTACTTCCTGGGATAGGTACAAGATTACCAGGTTGGAGACACTCCCTGTCCCACATGGGATTCACAGTCTTAAACATGTTTTGTTTTGTTGTCTGTCGCCCCTTTCTAGACTCTGAGCCCGTTGTTGGGTATGGACCGTCTCTATATGTTGCCGACTTGTACTTCCCAAGCGCTTAGTACAGTGCTCTGCAAACAGTAAGCACTCAATAAATACGATTGAATGAATGAATGAATCCCCATTGTACAGATGAGGTAACTGAGGCACAGAGAAGTTAAATAACTTGTCCAAGGTCACACAGCAGACAAGGCCTGGGAGTCATCATCATCATCATCATCATCATCATCATCATCAATCATATTTATTGAGCGCTTACTATGTGCACAGCACTGTACTAAGCGCTTGGGAAGTACAAATTGGCAACATATAGAGACAGTCCCTACCCAACAGTGGGCTCACAGTCTAAAAGGGGGGAGACAGAGAACAAAACCAAACATACTAACAAAATAAAACAAATAGAATAGATATGTACAAGTAAAATAAATAAATAAATAAATAAATAGAGTAATAAATATGTACAAACATATATACATATATACAGGTGCTGTGGGGAAGGGAAGGAGGTAAGATGGGGGGGGATGGAGAGGGGGACAGGGACTCTGTCCAACATCATTAGCTTTTCTCTACCCCACCACCTAATACAGTGCCCAGCACATAGTAAGCACTTAACAAATATCATTAAAAAATAAAGTGGTGAAGCCAGGGTTAGGACCCAGGTCTTTCTGATGCCTAGGCCCATGCTCTATCCACCAGGCCATGCTGCTTCTCAAGTTATCAGTAGGTGCTCAGAACAGTGCTGTGCACACAGTAGACACCCATAAATACTATTGATGCTGATGGAGCGCTACCTGCCCACCCTTCCCCTTTCCTCCAGGCCCCCAGAGATGGCAGGAGGGTTTCCAGAAGTCTGGGAAAGGGGTGAGAGTAGCAGGGGAGCCACTGGGGCAAGGCAGAGAGCCTAGGGGAGGAGGGGAGTTGGGAGAGGAGGGATGAGGAAAGAAGAGGGATGTGGTGGAGAGGGGAGAGGAGGGGATGGAAGGAAAGAAGAAAGGTAAGGAGAGGAAGTTGTGGGATAGCAGAGGAGATGGGGGAAGGGGATAGGGACAGGGGCAGGGGAGACTCCGGGAGATCCGTGATGACTGGGTGTCACACCATTTCTCCCCTAGGGCAGGAGGTGGTCACTCCTCAGCCTGAACAGGGGAACTCTGCTAGAGGGCCTCCCTGATCAATAATCCCACTGATTACCAGCTGACCCAAACAATAATCTTGTTCAATACCTTCCTCCCCAATCACTAATCCCACTGATCACGTCCTGCCCAAGCAATAATCCTTCCGATCACCTGTCTCCCTTGATCAATATTCCCGCTGATCACCATCCTACCCAAGTAATAATCCTGCTCAACACCTTCCTCCCCGATCAATAATCCCCCTGATCACAGTCCTACCCAAGCAATAATCCTCTCATCACTTACCTGCCCTGATTAATAACCCCTGATCACCATCCTACCCAAGCAATAATCCTGATCATCAATAATCCTGTTGATCACTGTCCTACCCAAGCAATAACCCTGCTCATCACCTTCCTCCCCTGATCAGTAGTCCTACTGATCGCTGTCCTACCCAAGCAATAATCCTGTCGATCACCTTCCTCCCCGATCAATAATCCCATTGGTCACCTTCCTCCGATTCAATCAGTATTGTGTGCCCACTACGTGTAGAGCATTGTATTGGGCTCTTGGGAGAGTCCAGTAACAACAGAGTTGGGAGACACGATCCTTGCCCTCAAAGAGTTGAAGCGTAGTGATCTCTCCCGAACGAAAGTCCTGCTCATCACCTTCCTTGCCTTCCCTTCTTCCTTGAACCCCGATCAGCACTTCCACCCCCTGGGTCATTATGCCAGAACCCCTCCTTCCCATCTTCTCCTTCCTCTTCCTCCCCTCTTCCCTACCCATTGGTAGGGTCCATCCGGCACCCCACTGCCACCCCAACCTGCCCAGGCTGGAAAGGGGGGAAGAGAGGAAGGGAGGGAGGGTCCTGGCCTGGGGGTACCTGGGGGAGCAAGGCGGGGTGGAGATGGTGGAGGTTGGCCCTGCGATTTGTACTTCCCAATTCATTCATTCATTCAATCGTATTTATTGAGCGCTTACTGTGTGCAGAGCACTGGACTAAGCGCTTGGGAAGTACAAGTTGGCAACATATAGAGACGGTCCCTACCCAACAGTGGGCTCACAGTCTAGAAGGGGGAGACAGAGAACAAAACAAAACATATTAACAAAATAAAATAAATAGAATAAATATGTACAAATAAAATAAATAAATGGAGTAATAAATACGCACAAACATATATACATATATACAGGCGCTGTGGGGAGGGGAAGGAGGTAAGGCGGGGGATGGGGAGGGGAGGGGGGGGGAGGGGGAGAGCTTCCCAAGCACTTAGTACAGTGCTCTGCATGCAGTAAGTGCTCAATAAATATGATTGAGTGAATGAATGAATGACTGCATCCAGGAAAAGGCATCCTGGAGAGGGAATGGCATTACTGTCCCCATTCTACACATGAGGAAAGTGAGGCCCAGAGAGGTTAAGGGATGTGCCCGAGGTAACACAGAGTGACTTGCCTTATGCCGCTGGTAACGTCCCTGGAGATAAGTTCAAGGAAAAGTGAACTCGACAGGAAAATGGCTTGCATTTTCAGGTGTGCAGAATCAGTTCGAGAGTCGACCCTTTTGAGACAGCTGGGATACAAGGAGAACCCAATTACGATAAGGAAACTCAAAGGCCCCAAACCAAACGATAATGCTGCGAGGAGGATAGAGCGGCACCGTTACAGTCATTTTATTTCCAACCTTATTATAAGGAGTGCCTGCCTGCCTGCCCTCCCGCCTGCCTGCTTGCCTGCTGCAGCCGTGGGGATCCCGGCCAAGTCCAAGGGATTCCAGTGTCGTTCTGGAGGGGCAAAAAAGCTAAGGTGATTCAGGCTCGGTCGCTTAAGGTCCATGGCTTCCATTGGCCAGCTGGGATCTGTAGGACCTAATCATGTCCCCTGTGCCTATATTTGTTCCTTTGTGTTTTTTTAATGTTGTCTTTGTTAAGCACTTACTCCATGCCAGGCACTGTACTAAGCGCTGGGGTGGGTGCAAGTTGATCAGAGTGGACGCGGTCCCTGTCCCTCAGGGGGCTCAATCTTAATCATGTTAATGTTATGTAACTTTCTCTCTCCCCTGCAAATGGGCGGCTTTCTGGGAGATTAGACCTATCGCTCTAATCACATGGATTATATAATAATACTAATGATTATGGTACTTGTTAAGCGCTTCCTATGTGCCAAGCACTGTTCTAAGTACTTGGATAGATACGAGTTAATCAGGTTGGACTTAGTCCTTGTCCCACGTGGGGCTCACTCTTATCCCCATTTTACAAATGAGGTAAACTGAGGTCCAGAGACGTGAAGTGACTTGCCCAAGGTTGCACAGCAGACATGTGGCAGAGCTGGGATTAGAAGTCAGGTCCTTCTGACTCCCAGTCCTGTGCTCTATCCATTAAGCTGCTTCTATGTGGTTATATAATAATAATAACAATAATGGTATTTGTTTAGTGCTTACTATGTGCTGGGCACTGTATTATGCGCCGGGTTGGAAACACAAAAATCAGTTTGGACATAGTCCTTGCCCCACATGGGGCTCATGGTCTCAGTCCCCATTTTACAGATTAGGTAATGGAGACAGAGAGAAGTGAAGTGACTTGCCCAAGGTCACACAGCAGACAAGTGGGATTAGAACTCATGACCTTCTGATTCCAGGAGAAGCAGCGTGGCTCAGTGGAAAGAGCATGGGCCTTGGAGCCAGAGGTCATCGGTTCAAATCCCGGCTCTGTCACTTGTCAGGTGTGTGACTTTGGGAAGGTCATTTCACTTCTCTGTGCCTCAGTTCCCTCATCTGTAAAATGGGGATTAAGACAGTGAGCCCCACGTGGGACAACCTGATCACCTTGTAAACTCCCCAGTGCTTAGAACAGTGCTTTGCACATAGTAAGCGCTTAATAAATGCCATCATTATTATTACTATTATTATTCCCAGACCCATGCTCTATCCACTGTGCCATGCTGCTTCTATCAAGGGCAGACCCTGCCCCCACCCACCCACATTCCCATTACCCTCAAGCTCATCCCTTGTTTCATCGTGAGCAATAGGGATCCTCTACCTCTACCTTGTAACCTCCCCAGCGCTTAGAACAGTGCTTTGCACATAGTAAGCGCTTAATAAATGCCATCATTATTATTACCCCAGGGGGGCCAGGGGCTGGGGGGACATCAACTGTGCAGCTGGTGGGGGGAGCTCAGGAAGTCCAGCTGGGTTGGGGTGGGGGAGGGCGGACAGGGAAGCGGGGTCCAGGTCCCAGGGGAGCTTGGATCCCAGGGGAGCATGGGCGGGGCCGATCAGGCCCCAGGAGGACAAAATCTCCCCACCCTCCCAACCAACTCTCCGCGGGACCTCTCTAACTGTCCCCCATCCCGGCAGACCCCCAGCACCTGAGCCGCAGCATCTCCCCACCCGGACCAGCACGGGGTCGGAGGTGAGGATGGACCCCCCGATGGAGCCCGCAGAGCCCGGCTGGGGCGCCGCCCTCCGGGAGCTCAACGTCAACATCTCCGGTCCGCCAGGCGACGGCTCCAACCACAGCGGCGAGGCCCCGCCCGCCCCGTCCGCGGTCCGCACGGTGGCCATACCGGTCATCTACCTGTTGGTATGCGCCGGCGGTCTGGGCGGCAACTCCTTGGTCATCTACGTGGTCTTGCGCTTCGCCAAGATGAAGACGGTCACCAACATCTACATCCTGAACCTGGCCGTGGCCGACGTCCTCTTCATGCTAGGCCTGCCCTTCATCGCCGCCCAGAACGCCCTCTCCTACTGGCCCTTCGGCTCCGCCCTGTGTCGGCTGGTCATGGCCGTGGACGGCATCAACCAGTTCACCAGTGTCTTCTGCCTGACCGTCATGAGCCTGGACCGTTATCTGGCAGTGGTTCACCCTCTCAAGGCCGCCGGATGGCGGCGTCCGCCGGTGGCCAAGTTGATCAGCGCCGCTGTCTGGGCCTTCTCGTTGCTGATGTCCCTGCCGGTCATCATCTTCGTGGACGTCCAGGAAGTCTGGAACACCTGCAACATCAGCTGGCCCGAGCCAGCCGACGTCTGGGGGGCCGTCTTCATCATCTACACGGCTGCGCTGGGCTTCTTCGGGCCCCTGCTGGTCATCTGCATCTGCCACCTGCTCATCGTGGTCAAGGTCCGGGCGGCGGGAGCACGGGCCGGGGCGGGCCGGCGCCGGCGCTCCGAGCGCAAGGTGACGCGCATGGTGGTGGTGGTGGTGGCCGCCTTCGTGCTGTGCTGGCTGCCCTTCTTCACGCTCAACATCGCCAATGCCGTCTTCCCGCTGCCCGAGGAGCACAGCTCCGACGGCCTCTACTTCTTCGTCGTCGTCCTGTCCTATGCCAACAGCTGCGCCAACCCCGTGCTGTACGGCTTCCTCTCCGACAACTTCAGGGAGAGCTTCCGCCGGGCACTGGGCCTGCGCCGCGGCCTCGGGCTGGGGGCCGGGGGCCCCGCCGACCCCCGGCCGGACAAGTCCAGCCACCTGCGTGCCACAGCCCTGCTGGCCGGGGGCTCACGGGCGAATGGACACATGCAGACCAGCCAGCTTTGAACTGGCCGTGGGCTGGGGTTTGGGCCCAGGCATGGGAGATTGCAGGGTGGACAGAGGGAAGTGGTATTTTGGGGTGGGCTGGGTGCTCAGCTCACGTGGGAGAGATTAGAGGGGGATGAGGAAAGTGGTCGTTTGGGGATGGGTAGGGGGCCCAGGCCATGCATGGGAGACTGTGGGCGGGTGGAAGGGAGTGGTTGGTGGGGAGCAGGTGGGGACTCAGGCCATGCAAGGGGGCAGGAGAGGACTCAGGCCACCCAAGGAAGATTGGAAGGGAGCCAGAGGAGGAAGGGATGTGGTCATTGAGGGGTGGGCTGGGAACTTAAACCTTGGCAGATTTTTAGGAAGCGATCATTGGGGGCTGCGCTGGGGACTCAGACCACAGCAGACTGGGGGAAGCAATCATCGGTGGGTGGGCGGGGACTCAGATCACAGTAGATATGGGAGGAGTGATCACTGGGGAGTGGGCTGGGGACTCAGACCACAGCAGATTGCGGGGGACTGATCACTGGGGGGACAGATCATTGCGGGGGGGTTGGCAGGGGACTCAGACCACAGCAGACTGGGGGGAAATATGGAAGATGGAGGGGAGCAGTCATTGGTGGGTGGGATGGAGGCTCAGACCACAGTAGATTGGGGGGTCTGGAAGGAGAGGGGCTGTGAGCTGAGACTAGGGTAGACTGGGAGGTGGTCTGCCCATCTCCCCACCCCTAAAGTGGACGGCTGGAACTTGAAGCTGCTTCTAAGCCCTGAGCAGGGAGCAGTTGGGGACTAGTGAGGCTGTTTAACTTGCGTTGCCACACGCTGCCTGGGAACTGGAATGTTCAGACGTTTGTTCAGGATGAAAAGTGGCTCTCTGCTTCATTGTCCAGAGCTGCAGGATTCAGAGCATGGCCACGGTTGGCCTTGTTCTGGAAGCTGGCCAGCTGGGCCAGGGCGGGCCGGGGCAGGGCTGGGGTGGGCACGCAGGGACTGGGCAGGAGTTGGGAGTGTTGACTGGGGAGACCTGAGCCACAGAGACCCCAGGCAGCAGCGGCCCGATCCTGCTCAGACGCAGAGGCGGTGGGGTTCCCATAGCAGTGACCCCCCACTAACAGGCCGGTCTGTGCCCAGTCCACTACAGAAATGGCCCCGGGCTTGTGGGGACCCGGGGGACAAAAGGGTGCCATGGCTCCGGATGGATGAAGGGGATCTGCTCCAGGTTCGGATAGCCACAAAATAACCTGTGCGATGTCGTCACCGTGCTCCGTGTGCGGGAGGTCACGAGGGCTTCGGTGTCCACAGAGCTGCCCGTGCCCCAACCCTGACTCCCAGGATGGTGGGCACCCTCCAAGCAATGCTCCTGAGGGTCCAGAAGGGGAAGACTGGGGACAGGGGGATAGTGACATCCCCATAACTCCCACATGCCTTCCCTTCCCCAACACCAAACTGAAACCCTGGCTGAGGGTTCACCCCGCCAAAGGCCCAGGCCCGCCCGGACACCTTCGGACACCACAGATGGGCCCAGTCGAGAAAGGCTCACATCACATTTATATCCTTATTGAAAATCTTGTACTGTGTCACACAGCTGCAACCACCAGCCCAAAAAATGCAACGCTCGTCACCCTCACAACCTGCTGGTGTGCATGTGTGTGCACACATTCGTACATGTGTCTGTGCATCCTACCTCAATGTTGCACGGTCCCGGGCACCCTGTGCACCATTAAATACAAACTCAGTTGCCTCCGTGCTGGCCGTTGCCCGTCTGCTGTGGTCATGGAGGGAGGGAGGCTTCCCACTACCATTCCCGTCCTCTCCTGATTGTGCTGGCTGAGGGTGGGAGCACTCCCCTCCCACCCCCAACTAGGAGTGGCCGGTGCCCCCCACCGAGGGCTCCCAAGTTCTGGTCAGTGGCAGGTCATGGCCTCTGGACCATGCCCACCCGTCCCCCTCAGCCACCCACCGGATCAATACGGAGCCCCAGTGCCAAGCCTGGACGTGAGGCCCAGGTGAGAGGAGCAGAGGAAACAGGAGGCACTGATAGACGCAACCCGAGGTCCTGGAGCCAGTTGCTCCCCACGGGGAGCCCCCATCCTCAACCTATGGGTGCGGTGGAAAAGCCATCTCCAAGCAGGGGGGGGATTGGGGTGACGCTAGGGCAGTCCCCGCTCCCTCGCCTCACCCATTCAGTGGTCACAGGTGGGTGGGCTCACCCACATCCGAATCCCATCCGTGCCCAAGACTCAGTGATCACCACTGAGATGAGTGTGATCGAGTGTGATCGCAAATGTAATCACTCCGTGTTCAAATGTGATTGCAGCCAGGGTCAACCAGGGTTTGAAAGTGACTGGGTGCGATCGAGCTCGATCGCCACTGTGATTGAGCATTACCACTATCGTTATGGAGCGCGATTGCAACTGGGGTCGTGAACGTGCTCACCACTTCAGCGAGTGTGATTGTGAGTGTGGTGTGAGCCAGCTCCCGCCAGGCTTGGACCAGTGTGGTCTTTGGCCACAGTATTTGGGAGGAAATTCTGCGTTTTGCCCAAATCGTCTCTCAGAAACCTGGCATTATCCCACTTTAGCAGGGGTTGCACCACACAAGGGGGCCATCGTCTTGATAGCCATGAACAGGGGCAGCTCGGGGGGCTGTGAGGGCAGGTAAGGTGACCGCAGGGCCAGGGGCTGCCAATCAGATAACCTTGGCAGCCAATTCCTCCACCCTACAAACACACACAGGTCTATGGGCTATGGAGTACCCATCTCCCCTGCTATACCAGAAGCTCCTCGGGGCCAGGAATCCTGTCACCCTATGCCAATTATACTAACCCAAGAGCTCAATCAATATGATTGATTGACTGATCGATCATGGGGACACACTATCTGAACTCCGACTGTCGCTTCAGGCTGAAGTGAAGTCCCACGCCAGCCCCTCTCCAACCCCACTGGGCCCCTGTGACACTCCCAAGCTTCCTGAGCCCCAGGGACACCACAATTCTAATGACACCCTAATCCATGAAATCAACCAATCAATCAATCGTACTTATTGAGCTCTTAGTCTGTGCATAGCACCATACTAAGTGCTCCGGAGAGTATAACGTAACAGAGGTGGCTGACACGTTCCCAGTGACATCCTCAATGACATCCTCATTCCCAGTATTCTCCTAATGATGGCATTGATTCAGCACTTACTGTGTGCCAAGCATTGTGCTAAGCACCGGGGCAAGTGTAAGATAATCTGATCAGAGTCCCATTCCTACCTGGGGCTAGTAAGCCCCTAGACCTTGATAACAATATTGGGCAGGCCTGCCCTCCCCAGCCCCCACAGCAGGTGGGACCCCCTGGGTTTCATCATCCATACCCTACCTGGGGCCCTAGGATGTTTACAGACACTCACAGGCTCCTCCCTCAAAGGGAAATGGATTCAGATTTGCGTCTGCATCTGGAAAAATCATTTTCAGTATCTGATAAACCCTAATGGATTCCCGGCTGAGCAAACAGTGCTAGCGCAGACTTTGGAAGGCAGATGCGCTCGGAAACGCACTTCCGTCCCCCGCAGGACCCACGCTTCCGGGGAATCGGGTGGCTGGGAGCGGACACGCAACCCTCGGACCTTTGCGGGGACACGGCCAGAATCCTGAGAGCGTGTGCAGTTTCAGCTCCGTGGCCTGGCCCGATTCAGAAAAACTTGATGGCTGTCGAAGGGAATCTGGGACTACTCCTCTCTGGGGCCGGTGGCCCGGTGCACAAAACCGAGGGGGTTCGCTTCCCATGGGGTGGTCAGCCAGACCATCCCTCTGGCCGGAGAAGGGTCTGTCGGCCAGCTGGAGGCGAGTAGGTGAGGGGTGGGCAGGCTGGCACTACGGTGGCAGAAAGGAAGGAGAGGGCAGCGGCCCTAAACAGTAACACTCCCACACCCCAAACAGAAAGGGATTTGTGTGCCTGCAGGGTGAGACCTGTGCCTTCCAGGCCAGAGGGATGTGGCCTAGCAGAAAGAACACAGTATTAATAATAATAATAATGGCATTTATTAAGCGCTTACTAGGTGCAAAGCACTGTTCTAAGTGCTGGGGGAGATACAAGGTGATCAGATTGTCCCACAGGGGGTTCACAGTCTTCATCCCCATTTTACAGATGAGGGCCAGAGAAGTTAAGTGACGTGCTCAAAGTCACACAGCTGACAAGCAGCGGAGCCGGGATTTGAACCCATGACCTCTGACTCCAAAGCCCGGGCTCTTTCCATTGAGCCACGCTGCTTCTCAAGAAGTCAGGGAACCTGGGTTCTAATCCCAGCTCCACCTCTTAACTGCAGTATGACCTTGGTTAGGGAGAATCCCTAACTTTTTGGGTTCCAATTTCCTCATCTTCAGAGAAGCAGTGTGGCTCAGTGGAAAGAGCACGGGCTTTGGAGTCAGAGGTCATGGGTTCAAATGTGTGACTTCGGGCAAGTCACTTAACTTCTCTGTGCCTCAGTTACCTCATCTGCAAAATGGGAATGGAGACTGTGAGCCCCCCGTGGGACAACCTGATCACCTTGTAACCTCCCCAGTGCTTAGAACGGTGCTTTGCACATAGTAAGCGCTTAATAAATGCCATTATTATTATTATTATTGTCTGTAAAATGGGGATTTGATATCTGTCCTTCCTCCCATTTAGACTTTGAGCCTTGTGTGGGTCAGGAACTCCTCCCAACCTGAAGCAGGGTGGCACAGTGGAAAGGGCACAGGCTTGAAAGTCAGAAGGACCTGGGTTCTAATCTCACCTCCACACTTGTCTGCTGTGTGACCTTGTGCAAGTCACTTCCCTTCTCTGTGCCTCACTTACCTCATCTGTAAAATGGACTTAATACTGTGAGTCCCATGTGGGATGTGGACTATATCCAACCTGATTAGCTCGTATCTATCCCAGCACGTAGTACAGTGCCCGGCACATAGTGAGTGCTTAACAAATACCATTAAAAAAAATCTGTCCCAGAGCTTAGTACAGTGCAAGAGCTTAACAAATACCATCATTATGATTATGATGATGATCATTATTAGGGGTGTTGGGCTGGGGAAGAGCTTTTACCCTCTGTGACTCAAAATACAGTCTTCAGGGGGGAAGCCTCGGGGGCCCCTGGGTCAAGTCAGGCCTGGAAAGGGCCAGGCCCAACTGGGTCTCGTTTTCTGGCCTGAGAGGCCCCCCACAAATCGTCCTGGACTGCTAGGCACCCCAGCTGCAGGAGGGCCCTGGACCCCCACAGAAGATGCTGTCCAGGCAGTGGGGGCTGCTTGTGGCCCCGTGGGGCCTTGACCCTAGCTCACTGGGATCAAGGATTTGTGCCACATCCCAGGCTGAGCACGGGGCTGACAAAGAAGACTCCAGCGGGACACAGTTCCTGATTTCCTCGGGGATCTCCTTCTGAGAGGGAGGGCAGATTTCTCAGCCCCATTTTACAGAGGAGATATTGAGGACCCAGAGAGGGTAGGGGGCTTGCTCGAGGTCATACAGCAGATCAGGGGCAGAGTTGGGACAGGAGCCCAGGTCGCCTGACTCCCAGGCACGGGGTTCTCCCAGCCGGGCCGCTCTGCCGCCCCACGGGATGGAGGAACAATCCGTGTCGGCCGTGACTCTGGGGTTCACGAGCCCCAAGTCCACCAACCTGTGAGGGCTTTGGGAGAGAACCATGCTGACCTCGCTCCCGTCACTGGACGGCTTCTCCGGGAGCACACTGTCCCACCACCCTGCCCTCGGCACCTCAGCTTCACCTCAACTCAGTCCTCCTGGCCATCACCAGGAGGCCATATGTTGCCAACTTGTACTTCCCAAGCGCTTAGTACGGTGCTCTGCACACAGTAAGCGCTCAATAAATATGATTGATTGATTGATTGATTGATCACCACTGGACCAGGCCCGGATGGGGGCCCGGGAATGGAGCAGCGCCCACCATCCAGCCCCTCCGGGAGCAGTGTCAGGGCTGGCCCCGCCCAGGGGTAGGCCTGGGACTGGTCAGCACCTGCCTCTGCCCGCTTATCTCACCGGCGCTTCAGCGTGGAGCCAGCAACCCATCTGTGTCAATGTTTGATCAGAGCCGCCTCCTATCTTCCCCACATCGACTGGTTTTATGGACCGCCGGCTCCTAATGCGGGCCATGCCACCAGCCCCCACCCCCACCGAGGGCAGCCGGGCAGATGGCCTGCTGGGAGGGCGGATGGGAGCTGACTTGGCTCAGGCCAAGTTAGAATCGGCTTCTGGGTTCACCGCTGCCCATCAGGCGTACTCCACGGGACAAGGGCACCCTGAAGGAGGTGGCTGACCCTCGGCTGGGGATGGGCCCCGGTGGCCCCGGGGATGCAGCCCTCTAAGGAGCATGGCAGATGGGCAGATGGGTGCACGGGGCCAGGGCAAAATCTCCCGCAGACACTTCTCCCGCCTGGCCCGGGGAGAGGGGGAGCCCAGGGCCGGTGCCCTGCCCAGCAACCCATGGGCGAGGGTCACGGAACAAATCACCCCCCAAGCACCCAACCCTGGCAGGTCGGTACCAGAACCACTCTGGCCAAGTTCAGGGGCCAGCTGACGAGTACCAGCCTACAGGTGCCAGCCCAGATGGGCCAGGTTATTGGTGAGGGGAAACTTCTGAGGTCCTGCTCTCCGTGGTCAGCCCAGAGGGCCAGGTTGCAGAGCCCTGGTCATGAGGGTCAGCTCATGACTTTCCACTCATGGAGGCCAGCTCGCTGCAGACCGCTCACAGGAGTCAGCTCTTGCGGGACAGATCAGGGAGGCCTTCTTGGGGAGCTAATGGGGATCAGCTCACAGGGACCAGTTCTCAGGGGCCAGCTCAGGGGGGTTCATTCATTCATTCATTCAATTGTATTTATTGAGCACTTACTGTGTGCAGAGCACTGTACTAAGCACTTCGGAAGTACAAATTGGCAACATATCTACACTACATATCTACATATCTCTATCTACACTCACTCCCTTGGTGAATTCATTCACTCCCACCGCTTCAACTATCATCTCTATAATGATGACACCCAAATCTATATCACTGCCCCTGCTCTCTCTCCCTCCCTTCAGGCTCGTATCTCCTCCTGCCTTCAAGACATCTCCATCTGGATGTCTGCCTGCCATCTAAAACTCAGTATGTCCAAGACTGAACTCCTTATCTTCCCTCCCAAACCCTGCCCTCTCCCTGACTTTCCCATCACTGTAGACGGCACTACCATCCTTCCGGTCTCACAAGCCTGCAAGCCCTTGGTGTCATCCTCGACTCTGCTCTCTTGTTCACCCCTCACATCCAATCTGTCACCAAAACCTACCAGTCTCACCTCCGCAACATCGCCAGGATCCGCCCTTTCCTCTCCATCCAAACCACTACCCTGCTGGATCAATCTCTCACCCTATCCCGACTGGATTACTGCATCAGCCTCCTCTCTGATCACCCATCCTCCTGTCTCTCCCCACTTCAGTCTATACTTCACGCTGCTGCCCGGATCATCTTTGTGCAGAAATGCTCTGGGCATGTTACTCCCCTCCTCAAAAATCTCCAGTGGCTACCAGTCAACCTACGCATCAGGCAAAAACTCCTCACTCTAGGCTTCGAGGCTGTCCATCGCCTCGCCTCCTCCTACCTCACCTCCCTTCTCTCCTTCTACAGCCCAGCTCTCACCCTCCGCTCCTCTGCCGCTAATCTCCTCACTGTGCCTCGTTCTCGCCTGTCCTGCTGTCAACCCCCGGCCCACGTCCTCTCCCTGGCGTGGAATGCCCTCCCTCCGCACATCCGCCAAGCTAGCTCTCTTCCTCCCTTCAAAGCCCTACTGAGAGCTCACCTCCTCCAGGAGGCCTTCCCAGACTGAGCCCCCTCCTTCCTCTCCCCCCATCTCCCCCCGCCCTACCTCCTTCCCCTCCCCACAGCACCTGTAAATATGTTTGTACAGATCTATTACTTTATTTATTTTACTTGTACATATTTACTATTCTATTTATTTTATTTCGTTAATATGTTTTGTTTTGTTGTCTGTCTCCCCCTTCTAGACTGTGAGCCTATTATCGAGTAGGGACGTCTCTATTATGTTGCCATCTTGTGCTTCCCAAGCGCTTAGTACACAGTACTAAGCTCTGTACACAGTAAGCGCTCAATAAATATGATTGAATGAATGAATGAATGAACATATAGAGACGGTCCCTACCCAACAACGGGCTCACAGTCTAGAAGGGGGGAGACAGACAAAAAAACAAAACAAATAGGTGTCAATACCATCAGAATCAATAGAATTACAGCTATATACACATCATTAATAAAATAAATATAGTAAATATGTACAAATAAAATAGAGTAATAAATATGTACAAATATATACAAGTCTGTGGAGAGGGAAAGGGGGTTGGGGGGGGCATTGGGGAGGGGAGGAGGAGAAGGAGAGGAAAAAAGGGGGGGCTTAGTCAGGGAAAGCCTCCTGGAGGAGGTGAGCTCTCAGTAGGGCTTTGAAGGGAGGAAGAGAGCTAGTTTGGCAGATGTGCAGAGGGAAGACATTCCAGGCCAGGGGGAGGACGAGGGCCAGGAGTCAACAGCGGGACAGGAGAGAACAAGGCCCAGTGAGGAGGTTAGCAGCGGAGGAGAGGAGTGTACGGGCTGGGCTGTAGAAGGAGAGAAGGGAGGTGAGGTAGGAGGGGGCGAGGTGATGGACAGCCTTGAAGCCAAGAGTGAGGAGTTTTTGCTTCATTCGAAGGTTGACAGGCAACCGCTGGAGATTTTTGAGGAGGGGAGTGACATGTCCAGAGCATTTCTGTACAAAGATAATCCAGGCAGCAGAGTGAAGTATAGACTGAAGGAGCTGCGGAGAGAGAGAGAGAGAGAGAGAGAGAGAGAGTAATAATAATAATGATGATGATGGTATTTGTTAAACGCTTACCATGTGCAAAGTACTGTTCTAAGTGCTGGGGTAGATACAGGTAATCAGACTGTCCCACATGGGGCTCACAGTTTTAATCCCCATTTTACAGATGAGGTAACAAGCATAGAGAAGTTAAGTGGCTTGCCCAAGGTCACAAAGCAGACAAGTGGTGAAGCTGGGATTAGAACCCACGTCCTCTGACTCCCAGACCTGTGCTCTTTCAAATAAGCCACGCTGCGTGTGTGTGTGTGTGTGTGTGTGTGTGTGTGTGTGTGTGTGTGTATCTGAACATCTGTGGGCCCTGTCTGTAAAACCCTTCTCCATGTCCCTGCTCCCATCCGCCCTGCAACTTCCCAGCCCCCAGCACTTATGTACAACCTGTAATTTTTTTTTTTTATATTAATGTCTGTCTTCCCCACTCTAGACTGTAAGCTCGTTATGGGCAGGAAATGTATCTGTGTATTGTTGTATTGTACTCTCCCAAATGCTTAATATAGTGCTCTGCACACAATAAGCGCTCAATAAATACAATTGAAGGAATGAATGAATGAATCCCCATCCGCAATGCCTGCTGCTGCCTCTGTCCCTGCACCCAGGGCCTGCTCCTGCTCCTGCCCCCATCCCCACCCCATGGCTTGCTCCTGCTCCCACCCCTGCCCTCATGGCCTGCTCCTGTGTGCCCGGGCCTGCGATCTCCCATGGAAACAGGCCGCCCTGCTCCCTTTCGCTTGCCCGACAATCATGTTTACGCAAGGCCCAACATCCCTTCGGAATCGGCAGCTGCGCTGGAGGCCAATGAATATTCCTGCGGCCCAGAGCAGGGCTCGGCCCGCTTCAGGGGTACGGGCGGGTGAAGGCTCCCTTGGAAAGGGCCTTGAATATGGAGACTAGGGTTCAATCTGCCTTACCTCAGGTGGAATGGGGGCAGGGGGTGGTGAAAGAACTCCTTGGATAGGGCTGGGGAGAGCAGGGTTCAGCCCATCTTGAGAGTATAAGGGAGTGAAGGCACCCCTTGGGCCAAGCAAAGCTCAGCCCCTTTTCAGGGGCACTAGAGGAGAAGGTGCCAGTTGGACCAGGTTGGGGAGAGCAGGACTCAGCCTACTTCTTGAGAAGCAGTGTGGCTCAATGGAAAGAGCACAGGCTTAAGACTCAGAGGTCATGGGTTCTAATCCCAGCTCCTCCACGTGTCGGCTGTGTGACACTGGGCAAGTCACTTAACTCCGGCTAACAGCGTGGCTCAGTGGAAAGAGCCCGGACTTGGGACTCAGAGGTCGTGGGTTCTAATCCCGACTCCACCACTTGTCAACTGTGTGACTTTAGGCAAGTCACTTCACTTCTCCATGCCTCAGTTCCCTCATCTGTAAAATGAGGATTAAGACTGTGAGCCCCACGTGGGACAACGTGATGACCTTGTATTCCCCCTCTCCCCGTGATTAGAACAGTGCTTGGCACACAGTAAGCGCTTAACAAATGCCATTATTATTATTATTATTATCAGTGCTTAGAACAGTGATTGGCACATAGTAAGCGCTTAACAAATACCATTGTTATTATTATTCTCTGTGCCTCAGTTCCTTCATCTTTAAAATGGGGATTAAGACTGGGAGCCCCACATGGGACAACCTGATTACCTTGCAACCCCCACCCCCAGTGCTTAGAACAGTGCTTGGCACACAGTAAGTACTTAAAAATACTATTATTATTATTATTATTATTGTTCTAGTTCGGTAGAGATGGTGGTGTTGAGAGCATTAATGGCAGTTTGGATATGGAGACTAAATGGGGCAGGATGAGTTGAAAAAACTGAATGGGGTTAAAAGATCAAAGGTCTCTGTAGGGGAACAGCACAGATCTGAGGAGTGGCGGTGTGTGGGGGTGAGAAGGCGATTGAGAAGGTTGTGGTCAGATACAGGGCTGAAGAGAATGAACAGCATGACAGGCATGTAAGCTGACCAGCAGGGAGGAATTGACATCACGGCACCAAGCGAGACCACACTCTCAGACAAAGGGTGGCCCACGGAAGCCGGCTCCAGCCACCCCTTCCATCAATCAATCAATCAATCAATAGTATTTATTGAGCACTTACTGTGTGCAGAGCACTGTACTAAGCGCTTGGGAAGTACAAGTTGGCAACATATAGAGACAGTCCCTACCCAACAGTGGGCTCACAGTCTAGAAACAGTGGGCTCACAGTCTAGAAAACAAGCCTTCCCTCTTCAAAAGGGATGTGTCAAGTGTCAGATTCATCACTGGGCCTCCCTGTTTGCCCAGAGGCAGAAGTGACCATCTGATGATTCTTCAGCCCCAAAACAAGTGTTTTTTTTACCAACATAAGCACTGATACTTCGACAATGACAAACAACGATAATGATTATTGTGGCATTTGTTAAGCATTTACTATGTGTCAAACACTGTATTAAGCCTTAGGGTAGACACAGGATCATCAGGTCCCACATGGGCTCACAGTCGAAGTAGGAGGAAGACTAGGTGCTGAATCCCCATTTTGCAGATGTGGAAAATGAGGCATGGAGAAGTTAAACGACCTGCCCAAGATCACACGGCAGATATACGGCAGATATGTAGTGGAACTGGGATTAGAACTCCCCAGCCGATACTCTTTCCCCTAGGCCACACTGCTTCTCAAGAGGAAGAAAGAGACTCCCGGTCCCAGGAGGACCAATGCCGGCTAAATTCACCATAATGGGCGAGTCCAACACCTGAGTTGGGAGTGACACCCCACCCAGAGGAAGGTCCCCAGGCCCCCTGGGGTTGGCAGAGTCCGAGCAACAATTGCCTATTTCAGCCGAGTGAATATGCAGCTCCCATCCTGCCATGACAAACTCCAGCTCCTGCCGCCCGTCGACAGGAAACATCCTAAAATAAGCCCCACTTTTCCTCATCTCCCACTCCCTTCTGCGTCGCCCTGACTTGCTCCCTTGGCTCTTATAATAATAATAATGTTGGTATTTGTCAAGCGCTTACTATGTGCCAAGCACTGTTCTAAGTGCTGGGGTAGATACAAGGTGATCAGATTGTCCCACGTGGGGCTCACAGTCTTCATCCCCATTTTACAGATGAAGGAACTGAGGCCCAGAGAAGTTAAGTGACTTGCCCAAAGTCACACTGCTGACAAGTGGCATGGATTTGAACCCACGACCTCTGACTCCAAAGCCCGGGCTCTTTCCACTGAGCCATGTTGCTGTTATCCCCTCTCCCCACCCCACAGATCTTCTGTACATATCTGTCATTTTATTTGTTTGTATAGATATCTGTCTTCCCCCCCACTAGATTGTGATCTCGTTGTGGGCAGGGAATGTCACTGTTTATTGTTGTATTGTAATTTCCCAAGCACTCTGCACATAGTGCTCTGCACATAGTAAGTGCTTAATAAATACGATTGAATGAATGAATGAATGAATCCAGGGGGTCCAATGCCCTGAACCAATGCCATCTCACAGACAGCGCCAGTCTGGACCCCGCCAACCCATGGACCATGCCAAATCACGGAATCGTGCGCTGCATTGAGCCATGGACCCTGCTGACCCATGGATTCCCAGACCACGCTGACCCACGGACCCCGCCACAGGATAGCAGTCGCAGCCTCCTTCCTGGGGCAGCAGTCTCAAGACTGGAAGAACCTTATGGTCAGGGAATGTGTCTATTCTCCCCAGGACTTAGTACAGTGCTCTGTTAGAGAGGGAGGGAGCAGGGGGAGGGGAAGGGAGAAGGAGGGAGGGGGCTCAGTGACTCTAGGTCTGAAAGTGGCCTGAAATCGCTTTTCTGGAAGCTGACTCCAGGCACCTTTCAGCCCAGCATGAGTCCCGGTATCCTTCTGCCAGGGCATCTGTCCATCCATTAGCACACTGTGGCGCTCCCTCTGACATTTTAGGGGGCGCAGAGGGAGCTAACCCCACTGATGAAGCGGTAAATGGTATTAGCAAAGGTCAGAGCCCAGGACGCCGGGAGCCCCCTCCTCCTTTCCCACTTCACCCTGGGCCCCCATGGGCCTTGGGCTCTGGGGGGAGCATGGAGGGGCAGAGTAGAGGAATAGGCGCTTCTGGGAAAGAAGAGACGGAGAGGGGAGGGTTACTTCTGGTGCACTGAGCAATGAAGGGAATTAGGGTCCTGGTGCCAGTCTGAGATCCCCCCGCCCCCCGCCCCTGCACAGTCCCCACCCGCAGCCCTGGCACAGGCCCTCCTTTGCTCTAATAGTTCATGATCAATCAATGGTATTTATTGAGCACTTACTGTAGGTGGAAGACTGTACTAAGTGCTTCGTACAGTGCTCTGCACACAGTAAGCATTCAATAATTACAATTGATTGATGGATGGAATGGATTACAATACAACAGAGTGGGTGGACGCTTATCTCTGCTCTCAAAGAGCTAGAGTCTAAAGGAGGAGACAGACTTGAAAACAAATGACAGATGGAGGAATGGCAGAGTGGTAAGTTGATGAGTGCATTTAAAGTGGATGGTGTGGAGTTTCTGTTTGGTTTGTTTCTCTAGACTGTAAGTTTGTTGTGGGCAGAAAATGTGTCTGTTCATTTTTATAGTGTTCTCTCCCAAGCGCTTAGTACAGTGCTGTGCACACAGTAGAGCACAGTTGCCCTCTCCTACCTCACCTCACGTCTTTCCTTCTACAACCCAGCTAAGCACTTCACTCCTCTGGTGCTAAGTTTCTCACTGTGCCTCGCTGACACATCCTGACACATCCTGCCTCTGGCATGAAATGCCCTCCCTCCTCAAATCCAACAGACAATGACCCTACCCCTGTTCAAAGCCTTATTGAAGGCACATCTCCTCCAAGAGGCCTTCCCAGACTAAGCCCCACCTTTCCTCATTTCCCACTCCTATCTGAATCGCCCTGATCTGCTCCCCTTGCTTTCCCCCACTCCCAGCCCTACAGCACTTATGTACATAGCTTTTATTTATGTATTTGTATTGATATCTGTCTCCCTGACTCTAGACAGTAAGCTCACTGTGGGTAGGGAACGAGTCTGTTTATTGTTGTAGTGTAATAATAATAATAATGATGGCACTTATTAAGCGCTTGCTATGAGCAAAGCACTGTTCTAAGCGCTGGGGAGGTTACAAGGTAATCAGGTTGCCCCACGGGGGGCTCGCAGTCTTAATTCCCATTTTACAGATGAGGTAACTGAGGCCCAGAGAAGTTAAGTGACTTGCCCAAAGTCACACAGCTGACAATCGGCGGAGCCTGGATTTGAACCCATGACCTCTGACTCCAAAGCCCTGGCTCTTTCCACTGAGCCACGCTGCTTCTCTCTCAAGCGCATAGTACAGTGCTCTGTACATAGTAAATGCTCAATAAATATGATTGATTGAATGAATGAATGAATAAGCACTCAATAAATGATTGAATGAATGAATGAAGTTTGGAGGTGGATGGGGATTGGTGGTTTTGAGGAGTGGATAGATGGATGCAGGACAATTACGTGGCCATAGGCAAGTCGCTGATCTTCTTTGTGCCTCAAAAATAGGGATTCAATATCTGTTCTCCCTCCTACTTCGACTGTGAGCCCCATATGGGACAGGAACCGTGTCCAACCTCATTGGCTTGTAACTGCCCCAGCACTTAGTACAGGGTGGAATGGATTACATAGGAAGTGCTCATAGGAAGTGCTCATAGGAAGTGCTTAACAAATACCGTTTTTTAAAAAGTGGGCCCTCTGCACATAACACCCCGACATGGAGGGGAGGCAGTGTAGTGTAACAACAATTGATACCATAATAATAATAATAATAATTGTATTTGTGAAGTACATCCTCTGTGCCCAGCAGGGTGCTCAAGTGCTGACAAGCATGGGGTTGGTAGTCAGGAGAACCGGACGGACTTAAATCCCCATTCAGCCAGCTGCTGCTGCCCATCTACCCCCCCCAACCCCAACCCAGCCAACAGAAACTCGGCATCCTCGGCTTTAAGTCACCCAATCAGGTCTCTTCCTCCTACCTTACCTTACTGATCTCCTACTACAACCCAGCCCGCACTTTGCTCCTCTAATGCCAGCTGCTCGCTCTGCCTCCATTTCATCTATCTCACCACCAACCCCTTGTCCACACATTCCCTCTGTCCTGGAATGCCCTCCCCCTTCACATCCGACAGACAATCGCTCTCCCCGCCTTCAAAGTCTTATTAAAAGCATATTTCCTCTGACTCAGCCCTACTTCCCTTATTCATCCTCCTTTCTGCATAGTTAGAGAAGCAGTGTGGCTCAGTGGAAAGAGCCCGGGCTTTGGAGTCAGAGGTCATGTGTTCATATCCTGGCTCTGCCGATTAATAATAATAAATAATGACAGTATTTGTTAAGCGCTTACTATGTGCAAAGCACTGTTCTAAGTGCTGGGGAGGTTCCAAGGTGATCAGGTTGTCCCACAGGGGGCTCACAGTTTTAATCCCCATTTTACAGATGAGGTAACTGAGGCCCAGAGAAGTTAAGTGACTTGCCCAAAGTCACACAGCTGACAGTTGGTGGAGCAGGGATTTGAACCCCTGACCTCTGACTCCAAAGCCCGTGCTCTTTCCACTGAGCCACGCTGCTTCTCTTTTGTCAGCTGTGTGACCTTGGGCAAGTCACTTAACTTCTCTGGGCCTCAGTGACCTCATCTGTAAAATGGGGATTAAGACTGTGAGTCCCCCGTGGGACAACCTGATCACCTTGTAACATTCCCAGCACTTAGAACAGTGCTTGGCACATATTAAGTGCTTAATAAATGCCATTATTGTTATTATTATAGTTGCCCTTGCATTTATATCTAAATTCTTTAACCCTGCCACCGCCCCCTCCCCCAACTCCCCCAGCATCAACCCCATGGCATTTATGTACGTATCAGCAATATATTTATTCATATTATACTTTATATATACACCCTGTATGTGTGTATATATATATACACACATACAGGGTGTATATATAAGGTATAATATGAATAAATATATTATATATGGTGCATATACCTCGTATCTACCCCAGCACTTAGAACAGTGCTTGGCACATAGTAAGCGCTTAACAAATACCATCATTATTAGCATTATTATTATTAATGTCTGTCTTACTCTCTAGTCTGCAAGCTCCTGATGGGCAGAGAACGTGTCTACCAACTGTGTTATACTGTACTCCAATGTGTACTCCAATTTGTACTATCCAAGCGCTTAGTACAGTGCTTTGCACACTGTAAGCATTCAATAAATATGATTGAATGAATGAATGAATTCTCTCCAACACTTAGTACAGTGTTCTGGGCACAAAAAGTGCTCAATAAATGCCATTGATTGATTGATCATTTTACTGTCTGTCTCCTCCTTCTAGACCGTAAGATCCTTCTGGGCAGTGATCATGTCTACCAACTTTATCGTACTTCTGCTAAGCACTGAGTACAGTGCTCTGCACAAAATAAGTACTCAATAAGTATGGTATCGATTGATTGGCTGTGAGATTTTGGGCAGATCACTGAGCCTCTCTGGGAAGGATAATCTCTGTTCAGTCCCATCTCCAATGGCCTTTGGAGGCCAGTTGAAGGACCAGATGTTTGAGGGCCCCAAAGCTCCTGGACGCAGCGGGTGATGGTAACTCCATGACCCCATGACTTTGTGGCGATGGCGTCTTTACCACCTTCCCTTTTGCCGGGAGAACACGTTGTCTTATCACAGCTGGCCCAACGCAATCAACAGTTAGTGGTATTCTGAGACCCCCTTGGCCCCTCAAGAATAAAACTCATAATTGGGGATCTGGAGGAAGGGTGGGGGTGGTGGACATGTTTTGTTTTGTAGTCCGTCTCCCCCTTCTAGACTGTGAGCCCATTGTTGGGTAGGGACCGTCTCTATATGTTGCCAACTTGTACTTCCCAAGCGCTTAGTACAGTGCTCTGCACACAGTAAGTGCTCAATAAATACGATTGAATGAATGAATGAATGAATGGGCATGGTGGGTGAGAGGTGGATAAAAGCAGTGTGGCTCAGTGGAAAGAGCCCGGGCTTGGGAGTCAGAGGTCATGGGATCGAATCCCGGCTCTGCCACTTGTCAGCTGGGTGACTTTGGGCAAGTCACTTCACTTCTCTGTGCCTCAGTTACCTCATCTGTAAAATGGGAATTAAGACTGTGAGCCCTATGTGGGACAACCTAATTACCTTGCATCCCCCCAGCGCTTAGAACAGTGCTTGGCGTATAGTAAGTGCTTAACAAATATCGTTATTATTATTATTCTTAGAAGGGCAGACAGGGAGTGCCCCCACCAGTGGTCTCACCAGCTCCACCCTCCCCTGGTCAGTGGTGGTTTCGGGCGGGGAGTCTCTGGAGACACAGGCAGAGGGCAATGGGCAGCGGTCAGCGGGATCACTAGACTCCAGGTCATTTCTGGAGGAGGCCCACCCCCCGGGGTGGCTGTTTGCCAACAGTAAATATTACGTGGGCGGCAGAGAAGCCGGAGCAGGGAAACTTAGACCGCATCCTTTCAATATATTCAGGTTGGTTGTGACATTTTCCCACAGATTAAATTTGACGTTTAATTAGAATAACTGCTCGGAGCCGGGGGCAGGGAGGGCAGGGAGCTGAGGGGAGAGGGCGAGGAGAAAGGTGAGAGGGAGAGAGGGAAGGGATGCGGGGGAGGAGGGGGAAAGGAGCTGGGGGGCTGCAAGGCTGGGGAGGAAGGAAGGGCAAGTTTGGAGGGGCTGAGAAGCTCTGAAGCTGAGGTGGCTGGAGAGGGAAGGAGGTTGTGACAGGGGTTGTGAGGTTGGGGAAGGGAAGGGGGAGGTGGGAAGGACTGTGAGGTTGGCGGGGGGGAATGTGAGGGGTTGAGGGGCTGGGAGATCTGCCAGGCTGGAGGGGCTGTGGTGTTGTTCGACTCAAGGATGAACGGGCTAGTAGACATCCGACAACGGAGAAATCAGGCTGCAGGGTGGTCCTCAGCCTGCTGGTTTCTACAGGCCCTAAACGCCCAAGGGCTGGATTCTGCCCCCACCCCGGCTCCCCTCGGGGAGTTTTTTGGCTGCGGGGGCCACTGCAGAGCCTGGAGGGGTCGGTTGGGGCCGGGAGGGGGATGAGGGGGATGAGGCTGCTGCTCTTCCCGGGGTAACCAGGGAAACACAGATGACTGACACATAGCCGCCTTGCTCCACCCTGATCCTGACGTCTATCAGTCCCGCCCCAACTCACCCCGCTTCAGGCTCTGCAGCGGCCCCCCCGCAGCCAAAAAACCTGGGGAGGGAGGGAACGGCAGCGCTACACTGCTCACTGAGCAGATGGTCAGTAGTAGTAATTAATAATAATTAGGGTATTTGTTAAAGGCTTACTATGTGCCAGGCACTGTGCTAAGCTCTGGGGTGGTTTCAAGCAAATCGGGTTGGACATAGTACCTGTCCCACATAGGGCTCAGTTTTCACTCCCATTTTACAGATGAGGTAACTGAGGCGCAGAGAAGTGAAGTGGCTTGCCCAAGGCCACACAGCAGACAAGTGGCAGAGCCTGGATTAGAACCCATGACCTTCTGATTCCCAGGCCTGGGCTATATCCAGTATGCCATGCTGCCACCCTAGTCAGCAGACACTGTTGACTGATGGATGGTTTGATTACTTGGTAGATTGACTGGGGGCAGTGGGACTAACAGAGGAGGGTTGGGGTTGGGCACGGGAAGAGGCAGAGCTGGGACAACTGCATAACTGGTACTTGGATCTGTGCCCTTTGGGCATTTGATATTTGCTCCACCTTCAACCCCACAGCATTTATGAACATATCTATAAATTATATATTATAAACGTTTAATATATTATTCATGTCTGTCTCCCCCCTAGACATTAAGCTTGTTGGGGATAGGGGATGTGTCTGCCAACTCTTTTGTATTATACTCTCCCAAGTGCTTAGACGGTGTTCACACATAGTAAGCATTCATTCATTCATTCATTCAATCGTATTTATTGAGCGCTTACTATGTGCAGAGCACTGTACTAAGCGCTTGGGAAGTACAAGTCGGTTGGTGTGTGGGAGAGGTGACTTTTTTGAATTTTCTTATTTCCCATGCACCCCCCCCCATTAGTGCAAATAAAATAAAGTGTATAGTGTAATTGTTAGGTCATTCAATAATTACCACTGATGATGATATCGATGATGTTGATGAGAGGGTGGCGGGGAGTGCGGAAAGGCCAACATGGTTTGACTCAGCCAGAAGGGTCGGGGGCTCGAGGCCTGAGAGTGCTGGGGGGCGGAGGGGAGAAGCCGGGAGGGAAGGGGGGAGGGATCAGATCACCCAATCAGCAAGGAGTCCTGAGTGTCAAGAGCTTCTTGGTGGGTCCCCAGGTCAGAAATGGGAGGGGTTGGAAGGTGCGGAGATGACGCCAGGACAGCAGCGAGAAGCGGTCATTGGTCTCTCTGAGAATTGGTGGAGGGAGAGAAGCGACTGACCTGCTGACCTGCTGACCCGGGGCATGGTCCAGAACAGATGAAGGAGGACTCGTGCCTGGCAGCAATGAACAGGAATCACAGAACATTTTAGCCAGTAACAGATGGACCGTTGAGCCGCTTTCAGGGAAATCTGAAACTTGAACCACAAAACGCAAACATAAGAAATAGCACTGCGGGCCTGACACACAGTCCAGCCTTCCCAGAACTCTGTCTCCAAAAGGGCACCAAGGTGCTTGGAAAATTACATGCTGTTGTCCTCTTGGACATGCCCCCTGACCATGGTAAAGTTATGATCTTCCAACCCCCGTGACTCTCCCCTCTCCATTCCTGACTGTCCCTCAGTGACCCAACTTGGCCCATCCAATACCCCTAACACCCCCATCTCCATCCTTGACTCTCCCCTAGTGACCCAGCAGAGACCATTCAACCCTGCTGGGCTGTCCTTTCTCCAGAAGCATCTCCATAGGCCCAGCCAGGGACTATCCTCTCCAAATTTTGGCGGTGAAGATATCCAGAGCATCTCCTGCCATAGCTGCTGCTGAAATCAGGGGCCACTATTTGGGCTCTGTGAGGATGGTGGTTCGGGGAACATTTGTTACGGTGTTGACTTCGCATTCCCTTTGTGCCAACCACTATGGTGAGAGCTGGTGTCGATAAATAGACTGGACACGGTTCCTGTCCCGAACAGGATTTACAGTCTGGAAGAATGGGAAAATGGTTATCTCAGATGAGGATACTGAAATCCAGAAAGGGTAAATAACTTGCAGAAGGTTTCACACAACAGGCGAGGAACCCAGCTGGAGCAAGAACCAGGCTGGGATGGGGCAGGTACCAACTGCTCTGGGGTGCTCGATCTTGTGGAGCCCACTGAGACAGTGGCAGGTTTGAAATGTGCCAAAGGTGCTCCCCTTCCCTCCAGGTGGTGAGATGCCCCGACAAGCAGCTTTCTTCTGCCGGATGGCTGGGACCGATCGACCCCAAGCTGAGGGAGGGACTGGGGTCGGAGGGCCTAGGGTCTCAGGGGGAAGGGATCAGGGTGGTTGGAGGGCTCGGGGATTCCGCCCAGCAGGAATCCCGGACACTTGGGCCTCTTCCACCTCTGGCAAGGCCAGACGCCACTGCATGAGGAGGGGGCGCCAGGGGGGAAACAGGATAAAAATAGAGTGCTCCCACACCGGCCACGGCCCCTCCGTGTACGTGGGAGGCCGCCTGTCACCATAGCAACTGCTCGCCCCTTGCATATTAATGACTCTCAGCCCTTCCCATCACCTTGGGGTTGGCGAGGGCCCAGACGTGTCCGTGCCGGTGACAGCAGGCTTTGGCCCTGGGCTGGACTTACCTCTGGTCTTCGAGGCCTGAAGCAAGGCCAATTAGGCCCAGAGAGTCTTGAGCGACTAGGCCTGGGTCACACAGCAGGTCCAGGAGGAGCTGGGACCCGAACCAAGGCTCCTGACTCCCAGCCACTAGACGGAACAACTACTGGCCTGGGGGAGCTGTGGGGACCCCATCCCATCCCAGGCCTGGGAGTCAGGAGGACTTGGGTTCCAATCCCGGCTCTGCCACATGTCTATTGCAGGATCTTGGACAAGTCGCTTCACTTCTCCGGACTTCAGTTCCTTCATCTGTAAAATGAGGATTAAGGCTGTGAGCCCCACGTGGGACAGGGATTGCATCCAACCTGATTAACTTGTATTTACCCCAGAGCTTATAACAGTGCTTGGCACATAGTAAGTGCTAACAAGTACCATTATCATTATTATTATTATTGTTAGGAATCCAGGGCCCGGGTGGTCTGGGTCATGGGGACGCTCAGCACCTAAGTCAGGGCTGGCAGGATGGACTGGCCACCCGCTCTGGTCTTAACACTTCACAAGACCTCAGGGGGGATGCTCAGCATGGATCAAACCGTTTCCACAACGTGCTGGTTCCTACAAAGCCGAGAGATGGCAAGGAGAGTGGAGGAGAGGAAAGGAGGGAGAGTGGAAGAGAGGGGTGGACAGAGGGAGGGGGGGAAGGAAGGTGCTGTGGGGGAAAGGAGGGAGAGACAGAGGGAGGGAGAGTGGAAGGAGGGGGAAGGGAGGGAGAGAAGGAGAAAGAGAGAGTGGAAGGAGGTCTCTTACCACCATGACCCTACAGAATTTCATCTGAGCATGGAACTCAGAGCTCTGCAGTTACGGAAAGCAGTGTGGCCTAGCAGAAAGAGCCCAAGCCTGGGAGTCAGAGGACCTGGGTGCTAATCTCAGCTCCACTACTTGCCCGCTGAGCAAATGTGGGCAAGTCCCTTAACTTCACTGGCCTCAGTTTCCTCATCTATAAATGGGACTCTCCCCACAGACGCCCTCACTGGCAGAGGTTCAGCTGGCATATTCCCCTGCTGACAGAGGGAAGAATGGTGTCCCGATTCCTAGAGCTGGGCCCTTCCCATGGGACCGGGCCTCCAGTGGCGTCCCACCACCTGCCCGGTCCCGGCTGCTTCAGGAAGGTCCACAAGGTCCACCCTGCCAATTAATCAATCAATCATGTTTACAAAGCACCTACGCTGTACAGAGCACTGTGCGGAACACTTGGAAGGGGACAATATCTCCATCATTCATTCATTCAATCGTATTTATTGAGCACTTACTGTGTGCAGAGTACTCTACTAAGCACTGTCCTCAAGGTGCTTACAATCTAGGCAAGGAAAGAGACACTAAAGCAAGTTACAGACGGGAGGAAGAAGAAAAATGAATCGGTAAGAGAGTTAGGACTTCAGTACTAGAGTAATGCTCAGGAGGTCAGGACAGGGCCATGGGGTCAGATCTGGGTTCCAGGGTCAGGGAAGGCCGGGCCGGGGTTCTGGCCTGGGGCCCTACAGGGTGGTGCCCACGGGGCAGTGCCCATAGTGCGACACCCTAAGCTGAAGAGCAGGCTGGGAAGAAGCTGGCTGATCCAGGGACACGTGGCCGGGGAAAGGAAGCGAAGCCACAGGCGGTTGCTATAGAAACGATCACACACTGGACCCAGGAGAGAGACGGAACAGATTTACACGTCGGAGAGGTGTGGACGCGAACTGGCAAACAGCCCCCTTCGGCTTTGGATTCCTTGTCCAAGTCGCTGCGGATCATCAAGCGGGGAGATCCAAACCCTCCATTGTCAGCCAGGGCACTGAGCGGTCGCGGCTAGGGGCTTGATCGGTCCTTGGACTGCCTCCTCTTTCTGATCGACCAGGCCCCGGGCACCCCCACTGCCCAAACCTTCCCTGACTGCACCTCGGGGGCCTTGGCACCACACCGATTATCAGCCCCCCTTTCTGAGGCCGCTATTCCAACTGGAATAACTTGTGCCTCTCAGATCTTCTGCCTTCCTTCAGCTCCCACTCAAGGAGGGCCTGGAATGCCCTCCCTCCACACATCCGCCAAACTAGCTCTCTTCCTCCTTTCAAAGCCCTACTGTGAGCTCACCTCCTCCAGAAGGCCTTCCCAGACTGAGCCCCTTTTTTCTCTCTTCATCGCCCCCCTCCCTCCCTCCCTCCCTCTATCCTATCCCCTTCCCCTCCCCACAGTACTGGTGTATATTTGTACATATGTATTACTCTATGTATTTTATTAATGATATGTGTATAGCTATAATTCTATTTATTCTGATGGTATTGGCACCTGTCTACTTGGTTTGTTTTGTTGTCTGCCTCCCCCTTCTAGACTGTGAGCCTGTTGTTGGGCAGGGACCCTCTCTATATGCTGCCGATTTGTACTTCCCAAGCGCTTAGTACAGTGTTCTGCACACAGTAAGCGCTCAATAAATATGATTGAATGAATGAGGGTGGGCAGGACAGGAGGAGGAGGGTGGGCCAGGTTTGGGGGGAGGGTAGGTGGGAGGGGCAGAAGTGGGAGAGAGGGGAGGGAGGGCAAGTCAGGGCAGGAGGGGCAGGGCAGGAGGGACAGAGAGGGAAGGAGGGGAAGGAGATGAAGAACAAGGCAGGAAGGGGAGAGAGGGGAGGGTGCAAGGGGTTTTAGAGGGAAGAAGGGAGAGGGGAGAGGAGGAGAGGCAGGACAGCAACAGTCCAGAAGCCCCAGGAAGAACATGTCTGATCCACAGATTCAATCAGAAACCGTCCTGCCAGAGCAGCAAAGAGAGAGGAGCCAGAGCCTGCAGGGAGTGTAGGCTTCGGGGAGCAGGGCGGGTGTGGATGAAGCTTGGGGGGCTCTCTGGGGGAGCAGGGAGCTGACCCCTCGGATCATTTATTTCCCGGCAGAACTCACTCAGATTGACCCCTATCTAGGAGTGAATCACTTCCGCGCTGTAATTACTGGCAATTAGCCAGAAAATGGCCAATTATTGTGAATCAGCCTAATGGGGCAGCTTGAACAGCCGGAGTGTGTCCGGGACTCTGGGGTTGGGTGAGGACTGAATCCTTTCCCGGCAGAGCGCGCTCCATTCTGTCCCTGGCCAACTTGGTTCAGACCCACCCTTGTCCTGTCCCTGCTTAGCCCTGCACTGGACAGTTGGCCAGGGGAACACCCACACCCACACAATCTACCAATCAATCCTATTTATTGCACACATATTATGTGCAGAGCACTGTACTAATTGTTGGTAGACATGTTTCCTGCCCACAAAGAGCTCTGGGGGTTAGACATAAGAAATTATGGGTAGGTACACATATGCTGGGGGAGCTGAGGGTGGGGTGTATAACAAGTTTTTGAAGAGTACAGATCCAAGTGGAAGGGCGATGCGGAAGAGAGGGAATAGGGGACCTGGGGGCTTATTTGGGGAAGGCATCTTGGAGGAGATGTGATTTTAGAAGGGCTTTGAAGGTGGGGGATGTTGCCGTCTGCCGCATAAAAAGGGGGAAGAAATTCCAGGCCAGAGGGAGGACATGGACAAAGGGTCGGTGGTGAGATAAACAAGATCAGAGTACAAATGAGTAGGTTGGTGTTAGAGGGGCGAAACATGCGGCCTGGGCTGGGCTGTAATAGGAGATCAGTGAGGTGAGGTAGGTGGGGCGAGTTGATTGACTGCTTTAAAGCTGACCTTAAGGAGTATGTTTGATGTGGAGGTGAATGGCATCCACTGGAGGTTCTTGAGGAGTGGGGAGATGTGGACTGTGAGCCCATTGTTGGGTAGGGACCGTCTCTATATGTTGCCAACTTGTACTTCCCAAGCGCTTAGTACAGTGCTCTGCACACAGTAAGAGCTCAATAAATACAATTGAATGAATGAATGAATAAATGAACTTTTTTCTTTTCAGAAAAATGATTCAGGCAGCAGAGAGAAGTACTTATATTTCCCAAGTGCTTAGTACAGTGCTCTGCACACAGTAAGCGCTCAATAAATACAATTGAATGAATGAATGAATGAATGAACTTTTTTCTTTTCAGAAAAATGATTCAGGCAGCAGAGAGAAGTATGAACTGAAGTAGGGAGAAACAGGAGGCAGGGAGGTCAGTGAGGAGGCTGATGCCGGAGTCAAGGTGGGATATGAAAAGTGTTTGGAGTCACAGTGGACTGTGAGCCCACTGTTGGGTAGGGACCGTCTCTATACGTTGCCAACTTGTACTTCCCAAGCGCTTAGTACAGTCCTCTGCCCACAGTAAGCGCTCAATAAATACGATTGAATGAATGAATGAACGGGTAGCAGCTTGTATGAACAGAAAAGAGCAGATTTTAGCGATGTTGTGAAGGTAGAGCTGATAGGATTTGGTGACAGATTGAATCTGTGGGTTGAATGTGAGAAATGAGTCGAGGATAATGCCAAGGTTTCGGACTTGTGAGACGGGCAGGATGGTGGGCTGTCTTCGGCGATGGCAAGGACAGAGTTGGGGTGTGAAGATGAGGAATTCGGTTGGGGACACTTTGACCTTGAGGGGTCGGCAGGATGTTCAAGTAGAGATGTCCTAAAGGCAGGTGGAAATGAGAGACTGCAGGCTGCAGATAAGACAGACACGCACTCATCATCATCGTCATCATCAATCGTATTTATTGAGCGCTTACTGTGTGCAGAGCACTGTACTAAGCGCTTGGGAAGTACAAATTGGCAACATATAGAGACAGTCCCTGCCCAGCAGTGGGCTCACAGTCTAAAAGGGGGAGACAGAGAACAAAACCAAACATACTAACAAAATAAAATAAATAGAATAGATATGTACAAGTAAAATAAATAAATAAATAGAGTAATAAATATGTACAAACATATATACATATATACAGGTGCTGTGGGGAAGGGAAGGAGGTAAGATGGGGGGGATGGAGAGGGGGACCAGGGGGAGAGGAGGGAAGGGGCTCAGTGTGGGAAGGCCTCGGGCAGGAGGAAGTGCGGGACTGCAGCAGCAGACAGTAAGCGCTCAATTAATACGATTGATTGATTGATTGATTGATTAATTGAGTGATTGATTGATTGACAGAGGCACACGCGGAGCTGCCTCGGGACCAGCAGAATTGGTCGGGAAAACGCCGCCACCTGGTGGCCACGAGGGGGAGCTGCACCAGTGCTTCCGGGGGGCTGCGCCCGTTCCCCGCCCGAGCCCGGGGAGCATTCATTCATTCAATCGTATTTATTGAGCGCTTACTGTGTGCAGAGCACTGGACTAAGCGCTTGGGAAGTCCAAGTTGGCAACATAGAGAGACGGTCCCTACCCAACAGTGGGCTCACAGTCTAGAAGGGGGAGACAGAGAACAAAACTTATTGACAAAATAAAATAAATAGAATAAATATGTGCAAATAAAATAATAAAGAAATAGAGTAATAAATGCATACAAACATACATACATATATACAGGTGCTGTGGGGAAGGGGAGGAGATAAGACGGGAGGGATGGAGGGGGGAGGAGGGGAAGAGGAAGGAGGGGGCTCGGTCTGGGAAGGCCTCCTGGAGGAGGTGAGCTCTCAGTAGGGCCTTGAAGGGAGGAAGAGAGCTAGCTTGGCGGATGGGCAGAGGGAGGGCATTCCAGGCCCGGGGGAGGACGTGGGCCGGGGGTCGACGTTGGGACAGGCGAGAATGAGGCCTAACGGTGAGGAGATTAGCGGCAGAGGAGCGGAGGGTGCAGGCTGGGCTATAGAAGGAGAGAAGGGAGGTGAGGTAGGTGGGGGCAAGGTGATGGACAGCATTGAAGCCCAGGGTGAGGAGTTTCTGCCTGATGCGGAGGTTGATTGGTAGCCACTGGAGATTTCGAACAGTCGCCGTTCAAACCGGGACGGGGCCAGGCTCAACCTCGGCCTCGGCCTCCGCTCCAACCTCAGTCTCAACCTCGGGCTCGGCCTCTGCCTTGACAAGCAGCGTGGCTCAATGGGAAGAGCCCGGGCTTGGGGGTCAGAGGTCATAGGTTCAAATCCCTGCTCCACCACTTAATAATAATAATAATGATGGCATTTGTTAAGCGCTTACTATATGCAAAACACTGTTCTTAGCACTGGGGGGATACAAGGTGATCAGGTTGTCCCACATGGGGCTCACAGTCTTAATCTTCCTTTTACAGATGAGGTAACTGAGACTCCGAGAAGTTAAGTGACTTGCCCAAGGTCACACAGCAGACATGTGGCGGAGTTGGGACTCGAACCCATGACCTCTGACTCCAAAGCCCGTGCTCTTTCCACTGAGCCACGCTGCACTTGTCGGCTGTGTGACTTTGGGAAAGTCACTCAACTTCTCTATGCCTCAATTACCTCATCTGTAAAATAGAGATTAAGACTGTGAGCACCACGTGGAACAACCTGATCACTCTGTATCCTCCCCAGCGCTTAGAACAGTGTTTTGCACATAGTAAGTGCTTAGCAAATGCCATCATCATTATTATTATTCTCTGTGCCTCAGTTACCTTCATTCATTCATTCAATCGTATTTATTGAGCGCTTATTGTGTCACTGTACTAAGCGCTTGGGAAGTACAAGTTGGCAACATATAGAGACAGGTCCCTACCCAACAGCAGGCTCACAGTCTAGAAGGGGGAGACAGACAACAAAACAAAACATATTAACAAAATAAAATAAGTAGAATAAATATGTACAAGTAAAATAAATAAATAAAGAGTAATAAATATGTACAAACACATATACATATATACAGGTGCTGTGGGGAGGGGAAGGAGGTAAGGCGGAAGGATGGGAAGGGGGAGGAGGGGGAAAGGAAGGAGGGAGCTCAGTCTGGGTGACTTTGGGGAAGTCACTCAACTTCTCTGTGCCTCAGTTACCTCATCTATAAAATACAGATTAAGACTGTGAGCCCCACGTGGGACAACCTGATCACCCTGTATCCTCCCCAGCACTTAGAACAGTGTTTTGCACATAGTAAGCACTTAGCAAATGCCATCATTATTATTATCATCATCATCATCATCATCATCAATCGTATTTATTGAGCGCTTACTGTGTGCAGAGCACTGTACTAAGCGCTTGGGAAGTACAAATTGGCAACATACAGAGACAGTCCCTACCCAACAGTGGGCTCATAGTCTAAAAGGGGGAGACAGAGAACAAAACCAAACATACTAACAAAATAAAATAAAATAAAATAAAATAAATATTAATAATATTATTATTATTCTCTGTGCCTGTTACCTCATCTATAAAATAGAGATTAAGACTGTGAGCCCCACGTGGGACAACCTCATCACCCTGTATCCTCCTCAGCACTTAGAACGGTGCTTTGCACATAGTAAGCACTTAACAAATGCCATCATTATTATCATTATTATTATCATTGGGGGGTGGGCTTGTCTCGAAGGCATCCCCTTCGCGATGCACTTAGTAAGCACTTAGTACAGTGCTCTGCACACAGTAAGCACTCAATAAATATGATTGATGATCCCCTGCACCCATTCAGCGTTCTGCAGGTGTCTTCTCTACATTCACCTCAGCAGGTGGACCCCGGAGACCCGGCCCCCTGAAATCCGGCGCCCAGGGACCTGGCCCAGGGAGAGCCAGCCCCAGGATCAATCAATCAATAGTAACAACTATCATTATTATTATTATTTTTATTTCCATAACCTTGGCATTGTCGTCAACTCAAGGAGCAGTGAGAGAAGCAGAGAGGCAGTGTGGCTTAGTGGAAAGAGCATGGGCTTGGGAGTCAGAGGTCGTGGGTTCTAATCCCGTCTCTGCCACTTGTCAGCTGTGTGACTTTGGACAAGTCACTTCACTTCTCTGTGCCTCAGTTACCTCATCTGTAAAATGGGGATTAAGACTGTAGGGACTGTCTCTATATGTTGCCAATTTGTACTTCCCAAGCACTTAGTACAGTGCTCTGCACACAGTAAGCGCTCAATAAATACGATTGATGATGATGATGATGATGATAATGATGATGATGGCTGTGAGCCCCAAGGGGGACAATCTGATAACCTTGTATCTATCCCAGTGCTTAGAACAGAGCTCGGCACATAGTAAGCGCTTAACAAATACCATCATCATCGTCTCTCTCATTCCACCAACATATTTGATGTCAACAAATCCTGTCAGTTCTATCTTCACAATATTGCTAAAATCCACCCTTTCCTCTCCATCCAAAGTGCAACCACGCTGATCGACGCATCCCGCTTCATATCCAACATTTACCCTTTCCACCTTCAAAGCCTTATTATTGTTATTCAATCGTATTTATTGAACACTTACTGTATGCAGAGCTCTGTACTAAGCACTTGGGAGGGAACAACACAACAATAAATGGGCACATTCCCAGGCCACAAGGAGCTTTCAGTCTAGAGTGAGAGGAGACAGACATTAATATAAATAAATAAATTACAGATATGTACATAACTGCTGTGGGGCTGGGAGTGGGGTGAACAAAGGGAGCAAGTCAGGGTAAGGCAGAAGGGAGTGGAAGAAGAAGAAAGGGGGGCTTAGTCAGGGAAGGCCTCTTGGAAGAGATGTGCCTTTACTAAAGCTCTGAAATCTTTAGGAAGAATAAGAAGAAGAATAATTTAGAAGAAAGAATAATTGTCTGTTGGATTTGAAGAGGGAGGGCACTCCAGGCCAGAGGCAGGATGTGAGGGAGGGGTTAGCAGCAACATAGGTGAGATCGAAGTGCAGTGAGAAGGTTGGCATTAGAGGAGCTATGTTCATTCATTTATTCATTCATTCAACTGTATTTATTGAGTGCTTACTGTGTGCAGACAGCTGTACTAAGCGCTTGGGAAGTACAAATCGACAACACATAGAGACGGTCCCTACCCAACAATGGGCTCACAGTCTAAAAGGGTGAGACAGACAACAAAGAAAAACAAGTAGACAGGTGTCAAAATCGTCAGAATAGAATTATAGCTATAAACACATCATTAGTAAAAAATGGTAAATATGTACAAATAGAGTAATAAATATGTAGAAGTATACACAAGTGCTGTGGGGAGGGGAAGCGGAAGGGGGTAAGGCAGAGGGGCGATGGGGAGGGGAGGAGGAGGGGAGGAAAAAGGGGGGGCTCAGTGTGGGAAGGCCTCCTGGAAGTGGTGAGCTCTTAGTAGGGCTTTGAAAGGAGGAAGAGGGCGAGCTTGGCGGATGGGCAGAGGGAGGGCATTCCAGGACAGGGGGAGGACGTGGGCCAGGGGTCGACGGTGGGCCAGTGAGGCCTGGTGAGGAGGTTAGCGGCAGAGGAGCAGAGTGTGCGGGCTGGGCTGGAGAAGGAGAAAAGGGAGGTGAGGTGGGGGGGGCGAGGTGATGGACAGCTTTGAAGCAGAGAGAGAGAGGAGTTTCTTGCTTGATTTGAAGGTTGACAGGCAACGACTGGAGATTTTTGAGGAGGGGAGTGACATGCCCAGAGCGTTTCTGTACAAAGATAAACTGGGCAGTAGAGTGAAGTATAGACTGAAGTGGGGAGAGACAGGTGGTTGGGAGATCACAGAGGAGACTGATGCAGTAATCCAGTCGGGATAGGATGAGAGATTGAATCAGCAAGGTAATAATAATAATAATGTGGGTATTTGTTAAGCACTTACTATGTGCCAAGCACTGTTCTAAGCGCTGGGGGAGATACAAGGTAATCAGGTTGTCCCATGTGGGGCTCACAGTCTTCATCCCCATTTTACAGATGAGGTAACTGAGGCCCAGAGAAGTTAAGTGACTTGCCCAAAGTCACACAGCAGGCAAGTGGCAGAGCCGGGAACAGAACCCATGACCTCTGACTCCCAAGCCCAGGCTCCTTTCAGTGAGCCACGCTGCTTCTACGTGTGAGGGCTGGGTTGTAGTAGGAAGTAGCGAGGTAAGGTAGGAGGGGGCAAGGGGATTGAGGGCTTTAAAGAAAGTGGCGAGGAGTTTTTGTTTGATACATTGCTGGATGGGCAACCACTGGAGCTTTTTGAAGAGTGGAGAAACATGTCCTGAATGTTTATGTAGAAAAATGATCCACACAGCAGAGTGAAGTATGGACTGGAGTGGGGAGAGACAGGAGGCAGGGAGGTCAGCAAGGAAGCCAATACAGTAATCAAGGCAAGATAGGATAAGTGCTTGGATTAATGTGTAGCAGCTTGGATGGAGAGGAAAGTGTGGATTTTAGTTTTGTGGTGAAGGTGGGACCAACAGAATTTAGTGATGGATTGAATATGTGGGTTGAAGGAGAGAGAGGAGTCAAGAAAAATGCCAAGGTTATGGGCATGTGAGAAAGGAAGGATGGTGGTGCTGTCTACAGTGATGGGAAAGTCAGGGAAGAACAGAGTTTGGGTGGGAAGATAAGGAGTTCTGTTTTGGACATGTTAAGCTTGAGGTGACGGGAGGACATCCAAGTAAAGATGTCTTGAAGGCAGGAGGAATGTGAGACTGCAGAGAGGGAGAGAGATCAGGACTGGAGATGTAGACTTGGGTACCATCCTCATAGAGGTGGAGTATGGCCTAGTGGATAGAGCACAGGCCTGGGAATCAGAAGCTCGTGGCTTCTAATCCCGGCTCCACCACTTGTCTGCTGTTTGACCTTGGGCAAGTCACTTGACTTCTCTGGGCCTCAGTTACCTCATCTGTAAAATGGGGTTTAAAACCGTGAGCCCCACGTGGGACAACATGACTGCCTTGTACCTACCCCAGCACTTAGAACAGTGCCTGGCACATAGTAAGCACTTAACCAATATCATAATTATTATTATTGTTATTATTAGTTGAAGCCATGGGAGTGAGTTCATTCTCCAAAGGAGTGTGTGTAGATGGAGGGTAGAAGGGGACCCGGCATTGAATCCTGAGGGACACCCATAGTTAAGGGGTGGGAGGCAGACGAGAAGTGCATGAAAGAGCCTGAGAATGAGCGGCCAGAGAGATAGGAGGAGAACCAGGAGAGGACGGTGTCCGTGAAGCTGAGCTTGGACAAGTTTTCCAGGAGAAGTGGCTGTTCAATGGTGTCAAAGGCAGCAGAGAGGTCGAGGAGGATTAGGATGGAGTAAAGGACGTTGGATTTGGCAAGAAGGAGACCACTGGTGACCACTGAGAGGGCAGTTTCTGCGGAGTGAAGGGGATGGAAGTCAGATGGGAGGGGGTCAAGGAGAGAATTGGAGAAGAGGATCTTGAGACTGCCCATGTAGACTACTCAGCTCAAGGAGTTTGGAGGGGAATGGTAGGAAGGAGATGGGGCGATAACTGGAGGGAGCCGTGGGGTCAAGGGAGGGTTTTTTGAGGATGGGGGAGATATCGGTTATTCCACCTATTCAGCACTGGGTCGGTTCCCCCTGAGGTTGGTTCCGGCCCCCAGCCCGGCTCTGCTCTCCGGCCTCCCATACTTGTCTCTGGGGACCGGCGGCAAGGGACAGGCGGAGGTCGGGCCCGGGGCAGGGGTCTCAGTGCTACCCTGGGGCACCCTTCCCGCTCCAATCAATCAATCGTATTTATTGAGCACTTACTGGGTGCAGAGCACTGTACTAAGCGCTTGGGAAGTACAAGCTGGCAACATATAGAGCCAGTCCCTACCCAAAGTGGGCTCACAGTCTAGCCCCACACCCAGCGCTGCTCGGAATGTCCTGACTGCATCTGACCCGATTATTTTGTATCTACCCCAGTGCTTAGTGCTGTGCTTGGCACACAGTAAGGGCTTAATAAATACCACTATTACTATGTGACTGATAATGACATTGGATAAAGACTATGAGCCCTGGGTGTGATAAGGACTAAAAAGGACAGGCAGCCATGCAAATCCTCTGGTAATCTGCCATCCTTCCGTCAGGATAATCAGATTGGACAAAACCCATGTCCCACATGGGGCTCACAGTCCTAAACCCCATTTTACAAATGAGATAACTAAGGCACAGAGAAGTGAATTCTTACATCAATCAATCAATCAATCAATCGTATTTATTGAGCGCTTACTGTGTGCAGAGCACTGTAATAAGCGCTTGGGAAGTACAAGTTGGCAACATATAGAGCCAGTCCCTACCCAAAGTGGGCTCACAGTCTAGCCCCACACCCAGCGCTGCTCGGAATGTCCTGACTGCATCTGACCTGATTATTTTGTATCTACCCCAGTGCTTAGTGCTGTGCTTGGCACACAGTAAGGGCTTAATAAATACCACTATTACTATGTGACTGATAATGACATTGGATAAAGACTATGAGCCCTGGGTGTGATAAGGACTAAAAAGGACAGGCAGCCATGCAAATCCTCTGGTAATCTGCCATCCTTCCGTCAGGATAATCAGATTGGACAAAACCCATGTCCCACATGGGGCTCACAGTCCTAAACCCCATTTTACAAATGAGATAACTAAGGCACAGAGAAGTGAATTCTTACATCAATCAATCAATCAATCAATCGTATTTATTGAGCGCTTACTGTGTGCAGAGCACTGTAATAAGCGCTTGGGAAGTACAAGTTGGCAACATATAGAGCCAGTCCCTACCCAAAGTGGGCTCACAGTCTAGCCCCACACCCAGCGCTGCTCGGAATGTCCTGACTGCATCTGACCTGATTATTTTGTATCTACCCCAGTGCTTAGTGCTGTGCTTGGCACACAGTAAGGGCTTAATAAATACCACTATTACTATGTGACTGATAATGACATTGGATAAAGACTATGAGCCCTGGGTGTGATAAGGACTAAAAAGGACAGGCAGCCATGCAAATCCTCTGGTAATCTGCCATCCTTCCGTCAGGATAATCAGATTGGACAAAACCCATGTCCCACATGGGGCTCACAGTCCTAAACCCCATTTTACAAATGAGATAACTAAGGCACAGAGAAGTGAATTCTTACATCAATCAATCAATCAATCAATCGTATTTATTGAGCGCTTACTGTGTGCAGAGCACTGTAATAAGCGCTTGGGAAGTACAAGTTGGCAACATATAGAGACGGTCCCTACCCAACAGTGGGCTCACAGTCTGGAGTCACGGTCACAGTCTACATATTCTTATACTTTTTTTTTACCTTGGTTGGAATAATCCGCCCCCCAAGAAAGGGATGTAAGCGACCCCTAGTCTAGACTTCCACGTTTCTCTTCATTCAGATGTCAAATAAAGATTGCATGTTGGCCAAAGGATCCCCACATTTATTATGTTCATAGAATGTCTCACCTTTTTCAATTCTCTCAAGTTCATTAGTGTTTGAATGGTATCTGAAGGCTCTTTCACCTTCCTTACACTTGAAGAGTTTTTCTGCAGCACAGATTCCTGGTTAACTATTATTCCTACAATCCATTCATTCTACTTAACCGCCCCCTCCCCCCCCCCCCAAAACCCAACTGTGTATGGTATTTGTCAAGCATTTACTAGGGGTTAAAAATTCATTCTACTTGTATGGTTTCTCTCCAGTATGAATTCTCTGATGTTTAATCAGGGTTGAGTGGTGAGTGAAGGCTTTACCGCGTTCATTACAATTGAAGGGTTTCTCTCCCATATGAATTATCCGATGATTAATAAAGTTTGAGCTCATACTGAAGGCTTTCCCACACTTGGCACACTTACAAGGTTTTTCTCCAGTGTGAATTCGCTGTTGGTTGATAAGGGTCAAGTGGTGACTGAAGGCTTTCCCATATTCACTACAGTTGTAGGGTTTCTCTCCGGTGTGGATTCTCTGATGATTAATATAATTGGAGTGCATGTTGAAGCCTTGGCCACACTCACTACATTGGAACAGTTTCTCTCCCGTGTGAATCCTCTGGTGCTTCCTAAGGGCTGAGTACTGATTGAAGCCTTTCTCACATTTGGGACATTTGTAGGGTTTCTCCCCAGTGTGGACTCTCCCCCCTTTCAGACCCCCCTTTTAGACTGTGAGCCCACTATTGGGTAGGGACTGTCTCTATATGTTGCCAATTTGTACTTCCCAAGCGCTTAGTACAGTGCTCTGCACACAGTAAGCACTCAATAAATACGATTGATGATGATGATGATGCCCGACATGGGCTGAGTTCAGGCAGAAGGCTTTTCCGCATTCGTGGCATTTGTAGGGTTTCTCTCCAGTGTGGATTCTCTGATGCCCGATCAGAGTTGAATGTTGACTGAAGGCTTTTCCACGTTCTGTGCACCGGTAGGGTTTCTCCCCAGTTTGAATCCTCTGATGATTAATAAGGTTGGAGTGATTACTGAAGGCCTTCTCACATTCCCTACATTTGTAGGGTTTCTCCCCCGTGTGAATTCTCCGATGTTTAAGAAGGACCGACTGCAGGCCGAAGCCCTTTCCACAGTCATTGCACCTGTACGGTTTCCCTCTGGTGTGACTTCTCTGGTGCTTCACGAGGGCCGATTGCCGACTGTAGGCTTTTCCGCAATCCTTACGCCGGTTGGGTTTCTCTCGAGTTGCGTTTCTGCTATGAGTCCTCCGCCGCTCAGTAAGGCCTGAGGGTTGACTGAAGTCTTTCTCTGCAGTGTGAACTCTCTGGTGATTGATAAGATTGGAATGGTCGCCAAAGGCTCTGCCACAGTTATCACACTTGTACGGCTTCTCTCCCGAATGAATTCTCTGATGGGTAACCAGGGTTGAGTGGTGACTGAAGACTTTCCCGCATTCAGGACATTTGTAGGGTTTCTCCCCAGTGTGAATTCTCTGATGGACAATCAGAGTAGAGTGTTGACTAAAAGCCTTTCCGCATTCACTGCATCCGTAGGGCTCCTCTCCGGTGTGAATTCTCTGATGTTTAATCAAGGCTGACTGGTGGTTGAAGGCTCTGTCACACTCACAACACTTGTAGGGCTTCTCTCCAGTGTGTATCCTCAGATGTTCAATGAGACAGGAGCTCCATTTGAAGGCTTTCCCACTCTTTGTACAAATTCTCTCCTGTTCAGCTTTTTCCCGTTCTTCCGGCCTCTTCTCCGAGGAGGTTCCCTTCTGGACTTCTTGGAAGCAGGTGAAGCCTCTCTCCTGGTTAGGTGATTCCCTCATCTTCCCCAGTGTGGAAACCCAGCCTGGCTCCTCCAGTCTTACCTCGCTCTCGCACGTTTCCCCCTCTTCAGAAGCCATGGGAATATTCTGTCAGCGTCTTGCTGATAAAATCCTCTGTACTTCTGATTCTCCGCAAGTGTCCTGCTCCGGGGCAGTTGCCTCCTTGGTCTCCACTCTGGTTTTACAATCTAAAACAGACAGCAGAAACAAATATCACTCATCAATTCACTGAAATTTAAAAATTGATCAGCGAGGCTGCACGGGCAGAGTCAGCCATTTCAAACTCTTTTTTAAAGAGCTGGTGATTGTTGGCTAAACAATAATTGTTTTTTTAACATGGAGAATCAAGCAGAAACTTTGCCTGGACACCTGGCAGAGTAAGAATTTGCCAAAATAATAGAAGCACTCTTTGAACAGAACACAATTCATTTCAGAGAGTAAAGGGAAACCCATATAGGCCGGGGTAGTTGGTAAAGTTAGTAAGTTGAGCAGGAAGTTGAGAAGCAGCATGGCCTAGTGGACAGACCCCGGGCCTGGGAGTCTCTCTGAAGGACCTGAGTTCTAATCTCGGCTCTGCCAGTTGTCTACTTTTTGGCCCTGGGCAAGTCACTTAACTTCTCTGTGCCTTCAGGACTTGCTGACAGGTCCCTTTATTTTTGGGGGGGAAGGGGGAAGGGGAAGGGAAGGGAAAGGGGGGGGTACCTGAGACCCTGATGAAGCTGAAATACAGCATGGATGGGAGACCGGACACTGGCCGCAAACAGAACCAGAGAAGGCCATAGTCTCTGCTCTTAATGTGATTACAATCCAATTAGGAAGACAAGAGCTATTTACAAATAGTGGCTTCAGCGGGAGAAACGGAAAAAGCCAGAACGCGAAAAGACAAGCAATGGAATAAACAGTACCTAGAGGACTCGTAAATTGCTCCACAGATGCGTGCCAGGGGGACCGCGGGGTGCAACGGGACCAAGGTGGAAGAAATGGAGAAATGTTTCCTGGAGGAGCTGGGGCTGCAAGCTGCCCTGAAGATACGGAGGGCTGAGGTCACTGTCGCGTCCATCCGACTTGTACCCCTTCCAACAGATCACCACCGTCTTAATCGTAATACTGATGGCAATAATAATATTTGTTCAGTGCCTAGTACGTGTCAAGCCTTGTACTAAACGCTGAGGCAGATACAAGGTAGGCTGGAAACAATCCTCGTCCCATTTGAGACTCACAGTCTAAGTAGGAGGAAGTAGGATTTAATCCCCATGTTACAGATGAGGAAACTGAGGCACAGAGAAGGTAAATGAATTGCCCCAGATCACACAGGAGGCAAGTGGCAGAGCCGGGATTATCAATCAGTCGTATTTATTGAGCGCTTACTGTATTAAGCGCTTGGGAGACTACAATATAATAGAGTTGGTAGATAATGTTCCCTGGCCACAATGAGTTGCAGTGGTTACAGTCCAGAGGGGGAGATAGACAATAATATGAATAAATAAATGACAAATGTGGACATAAGAGCTGTGGGGCAGAGGGAGGGGTGAATAAAGGAGGCTGATCAAAGTCCAAGAGTGACACAGAAGGGAGTGGGAGAAGAGAAAATGAAGTCTCAGTCAGGGAACGCTTCTTGAAGGAGTTGTGCCTTCAATAAGGCTTTGAAGCAGGAGGGAGAGCAATTGTCTGTAAGATTCGAGGAGGGAGGGCGTTCCAGGCCAGAATCAGGACGTGGGTGAGGGGTCGGGGCCGAGATAGACGAGATCGAGGTACAGTGAGTAGGTTGGCATGAGAGGAGCAAAGTGTGTGGGCTGAGTCGGAGTAATAATAATAATGATGTTAAGCGCTTACTATGTGCCAGGCATTGTTCTAACAATAATAATAATAATGATGATGATGATGGTATGTGTTAAGTGCTTACTATGTGCCAAGCACTGTTCTAAGTGCTGGGGCGGAAACAAGGTAATCAGGTTGTCCACATGGGGCTCACAGTCTTAATCCCCATTTTACAGATGAGGCAACTGAGGCACAGAGAAGTTAAGTGACTTGCCCAAAGTCACACAGCTGACAAGTGGCGGAGCCGGTATCAGAACCCATGACCTCTGACTCCCAAGCCCGAGCTCTTTCCACTAAGCCACGACCCAGGTCCTCGGATCCCCAGGCCCGGGCTCTTTCCATTAGGCCATCCTGTTTCCCAGATGAACTGAAAACCCATAATAATAATCATAATAAACACATTCACACACGGGTTACCGTGGGCCCGGCTTGGGCTTGGGCCCTCCCGCTATCCAGAAGCCTGGGCCTTGGATTTGCTTCCTTGCCCACTGAGGCAAGGAGCTGTGAGTGGATCCCATGGGGGGGTGGGAGGCCCGGCTCAGCTCTTCCCAGTAGGAGCAGCAGCTGCAGCCTCCCGGCTCACTCCCACTGCCTCCCTCTGGGGCAATTCCCTGGCGGGCTCCAACCCTCCTCTCCCTCAGTTTCCCCACCTTCACAGGCGCCTCCCGCCCTCCCTTACAAAGGGCCTGGCAGCAGCTCCAGGGAGGAGGGGCCTTGCCCGCGTGGTCATTCCTCTGGGCACTGCTGGGCCAGAAGGAATCTCACATAGCGCGTCCTTGCTTAACTTCCTTGCGCACGTGCTTCATCGAGTGATGGCATTTTTTTTATTAAGCGCTTACTATGTGCAAAGCACTGTTCCTAGCACTGGGGAGGTTACAAGGTCATCAGGTTGTCCCACGGGGGGCTCACAGTCTTAATTCCCATTTTACAGATGAGGTAACTGAGGCTCAGAGAAGTGAAGTGACTTGCCCAAAGTCACACAGCTGACAAGTGGCGGAGCCAGGATTTGAACCCATGACCTCTGACTCCAAAGCACGGGCTCTTTCCACCGAGCCACGCTGCTTCTTGATGCGAACGGATGCCAAAACGACAGGCAAACACGGGCCCGGCTGGATCGGGACGGGCTGGGCTAATAATAATAATAATAACAATGTTGGTATTTGTTAAGCGCTTACTATGTGGCAAGCACTGTTCTAAGCGCTGGGAGGGGAATACAAGGTAATCAGGTTGTCCCACGTGGGGCTCAGTCTTCATCCCCATTTTACAGATGAGGGAACTGAGGCCCAGAGAAGTGAAGTGACTTGCCCAAAGTCACACAGCTGACAGTTGGCAGAGTGGGGATTTGACCCCATGACCTCCAACTCCCAAGCCTGGGCTCTTTCCATTGAGCCATGCTGCTTCTCTTACAGAGCACTGTACTAAGCGCTTGGAAAGAACAATTCGGCAACAGCGAAAATCCCTATCCAACGACGGGCTCAGTCTAGAAGGGGGGAGACAGACAACAAACCAAAACAAGTAGAAGGGCATCAAAAGCATCAAAATAAATAAATAGAATTAAAGCTATATATACAGTCCTGCCTCGACCTGGAATGCCCTCCCTCCTCAAATTCGACAAACAATGACTTTCTCCCACTTCAAAGCCTTACTGAAGGCACATCTCCTCCAAGAGGCCTTCCCAGAGTAAGGCCCATTTCCCTCATCTCCCATTCCCTTCTGCGTCGCCCTGACTTGCTCCCTTTGCTCTTCCCCCCTCCCAGCCCCAGAGCATTTATGTACATATCTGTCATTTTATTTGTTTGCATTGATGCCTGTCTGCCTGCCTGTAGATTGCCCAGCCATTGACTCTGTACACAGTAAGTGCTCAGTAAATACGATTGAATGAATGAATGTATGTATGACTTGGGCCGGGGGTGGGGGTGAGACAGGCGAAATCGAGGCACCGTGAACACCGGAGGGGCCAAGTGTGAGGGCTGGGTTGTGGAAAGCTTATTGTGGGCAGGAATGTGTCTGTTGTTATATTGTACTCTCCCAAGCACTTAGTACAGTGCTTTGCACACAGTAAGCGCTTAATAAATACGGCCGAAGAAGAAGGAGAGAGGCGGGATAGGAGAAGGCAAAAAGTCAATGGTGAGGAGTTTTTGTTTGATACGGAGGTGAATGGGCAATAACTAGAGTTTTTTGACGAAAGGGGTGGTGGGGAAATAAGGACAGGGTTGAACGGGGTGACACGATCCCACCGCAACCCCAGGGACTCACTGTCCTTCTCCGTTCTCACCTCCTTGTAGGGTGTCTTCATTCCCCATCACCTCGCCCCCTTCTACCTCACCTCCCTTCTCTCCTTCTACAGCCCAGCCCGCACCCTCCACTCCTCTGCTGCTAACCTCCTCACTGTACCTCATTCTCGCCTATCCCGCCATCGACCCCCGGCCCACGTCATCCCCCGGGCCTGGAATGCCCTCCCTCTGCCCATCCGCCAAGCTAGCTCTCTTCCTCTCTTCAAGGCCCTACTGAGAGCTCACCTCCTCCAGGAGGCCTTCCCAGACTAAGCCCCTTCCTTCCTCTCCCCCTTGTCCCTCTCTCCATCCCCCCCATCTTACCTCCTTCCCATCCCCACAGCACCTGTATATATGTATATATGTTTGTACATATTTATTACTCTATTTATTTATTTTCCTTGTACATATCTATTCTATTTATTTTATTTTATTTTATTAGTATGTTTGGTTTTGTTCTCTGTCCCCCCGTTTTAGACTGTGAGCCCACTATTGGGCAGGGACTGTCTCTATATGTTGCCAACTTGTACTTCCCAAGTGCTTAGTACAGTGCTCTGCACACAGTAAGCACTCAATAAATACGACTGATGATGATGATGATTCCCTAAAGCATGCCCTCTCCCTTCCATCCCTCCTCCCCCTTTCCTTTCCTTCCCCTCCTTTGAAGCCCATATCATCCGCCTCTACCACCCCCTTCAGATTCTTGTAGCCCTTCCTCTAACGCCCCGCTGGTCCCACCTCCAACTTCTTTAACCACTATGACCCCTTTCTCACCTTCCTTCTCTCTTTTTCCATGCCCACTTTGATCCTCAGAGACTTTGACATCCACATCGATGTACCCGACGACTCCTCCGCTGCCCACTTTCTATCACTCCTTGACTCCGTCAACCTCTTGCTCCACCCCACCTCACCCACTCGCCAACCTGGTAACATCACCTCTAACTGCTGCACAATCTCCACCCTCACCAACTCTGAAATCCCTCTCTCTGACCATAGCCTTCTCACCTACCTCCTCTCTTACACACCCCTCCCCATTGAACTGGATTACCTCCCCACAGAGACCTCCGCTCCCTCGACCCCATACATTTCTCTCAGCATATCACTCCCCATCTAGCCTCCCTACCTACTCTACCCACTCTTGATGACCAAATAGATGCTCTCAACTCCACCCTCTCTACTCAACTCACTCACTTCCCTATCCCTTCACCGCTCTCGCACAAAATAACCCACAGACCTGGATTATGGTCATTGTCCACCTTTTTTGCTCTTATGCTCAAGCCACTGAACGCCGCTGGCAGAAGTCTAACCACCAGGCCAACCTTGTTCACTTTAAATTTATCCTTTCTTGCCTTAATTCTGCCCTCTCCTCTGCCAGGCAAAACTATTTCTCCTCTATTATTGACATGCCCATCGCCCTCGTCAGCTATTCTGGACATTTAATTCCCTCCTCAGGCACCTGTTCCTTCCCCGTCTCCTTTCCTCACCCACAATGATCTGGCCACCTACTTCATTAGGAAAATTAACACCATCAGGTCTGAGGAGAAGCAGTGTGGCTCAGTGGAAAGAGCCCGGGCTATGGAGTCAGAGGTCATGGGTTCAAATCCTTGTCCTCCAATTGTCAGCTGTGTGACTTTGGGCAAGTCACTTAACTTCTCTGGGCCTCAGTTATCTCATCTGTAAAATGGGGATTAAGACTGTGAGCCCCCCGTGGGACAACCTGATCACCTTGTAACCTCCCCAACACTTAGAACAGTGCTTTGCACATAGTAAGCGCTTAATAAATGCCATTATTATTATTATTATTAACTCCCCAAAATCACCCCCCACTCCCCTATCCCCGCCTGACCCCCTTCTCTACTTTCCCATTCTTCCTAGCAGTATCATCAGAGATCTCCTTCCTCCTCTCAAGTGCCACCCCCTCCACTTGCACTTCTGACCCCATCCCCCCTCACATTATAAAAACTCTCACCCCTTCCCTCCTACCCTCCTTAACGTCCATCTTCAACTGCTCACTCTCCAATGGCTTTGTCCCCTCTCCCTTCAAACATGCCCTCGTCTCCCCCATCCTAAAAAAACCCTCCCTTGACCCCACAATCCCCTCCAGTTATTGCCCCATCTCCCTCCTACCCTTCCTTTCCAAACTCCTGGAGCGAGTAATCTTTGCTGCCTCAAATTCCTCTCCTCCAACTCTCTCCTGGACCCCCTTCAATCTGGCTTCCATCCCCTGCACTCCACCGAAACCGCCCTCTCAAAGGTCATCAAAGACTTCCTTCTTGCCAAATCCAATGGCTCCTACTCTATCTTAATCCTCTGCGACCTCTCGCTGCCTTTGACACTGTTGACCATCCCCTCCTCCAACCTTAGCTTCACTGACTCCACCCTCTCCTGGTTCTCCTCTTGGCTCTCTGGCTGTTCATTCTCCATCTCCTTTGCGGTCTCCTCCACCTCCCATCCCCTTACTGTAGGGGTTCCTCAAGGGTCAGTTCTTTGTCCCCTTCTATTCTCTGTCTATACTCACTCCCTTGGTGAACTCATTCGCTCCCACAGCTTCAACTATCATCTCTACCCAGATGATACCCAAATCTACATCTCCTCCACTGCTCTCTCTCCCTCCCTCCAGGCTTGCATCTCCTCCTGCCTTCAGGACATCTCCACCTGGTTGTACTCCTGCTACCTAAAAACTCAACATGTCCAAGACTGAGCTCCTTATCTTCTCTCCCAAACCCCGTCCTCTCCCTGACTTTCCCGTCACTGTGGACGACACTCCGATCCTTCCTGTCTCATAAGCTCACAAGCTTGGTGTCATCTTCGACTCCGCTCTCTCATTCACCCCACATATCCAATCTCTCACCAAAACCTGCCGGTCTCACCTTCACAACATCACCAAGAGCCTCCCTTTCCTCGCCATCCAAACCATTACCACGTTAGTACGATCACTCATCCTATCCCGAGTAGATTACTGCATCAGCATCCTTTCTGATCTTCCAACCTTCTGTCTGTCCGCACTTCAGTCTGTACTTACTGTGCTGCCCGGATTATCTTTCTACAGAAATGCTTTGGACATGTCAACCCTCTCCTCAAAAATCTCCAGTGGCTGCCTATAAATCTCCATATAGAGCAAAAAATCCTTACTCTCGGCTTCAAGGCTCTCCATCCCCTTACCCCCTCCTACCTCACCTCCCTTCTCTCCTTCTCCAGCCCAGCCCGCACACTCCGCTCCTCAGCCGCTAACCTCCTCACCCTGCCTCGTTCTTGCCTGTCCCGCTGTCGACCCCCGGCCCACGTCCTCCCCCTGGCCTGGAATGCCCTCCCTCCTCATATCCGCCAAACCAGCACACTTTCCCCCTTCAAAGCCCTACTGAAAGCTCACCTCCTCCAGGAGGCCTTCCCAAACTGAGCCCCCTTTTTCCTCTACTTCTCCTCCCCTCCCCATTGCCCCGACTCCCTCCCTCTGGTCTACCCCCCTCCCCACCTCACAGCACTCGCATATATATGTACATATCTATTATTCTATTTGTTTTATTAATGATGCGTATATATCTATAATTCTATTTATTTATATTGATGCTATTGATGCCTGTTTAATTGCTTTGTTTTGTTGTCTGTCTCCCCCCTTCTAGACTGTGAGCCCACTGTTGGGTAGGGACCGTCTCTATATGTTGCCAGTTTGTACTTCCCAAGGGCTTAGTACAGTGCTCTGCACACAGTAAGCGCTCAATAAATACGAACGAATGAATGAATGACAAGTGGCAGAGCCGGGATTAGAATCTAAATCCTCTGACTCCCAAGCCCGCGCTCTTTCCACTGTGCCCCGCTGCTTCTCTGTGTGGTGTCTGACGCATTTAATGTTATTATCAAGTGATGCACAGCAAGCACTTAACGATTAAGCCGCGTGGCTCAGTGGAAAGAGAACGGGCTTGGGAGTCAGAGGTCATGCGTTCAAATCCTGGCTCTGCCAACTGTCAGTTGTGTGACTTTGGGCAAGTCACTTAACATCTCTGGGCCTCAGTTCCCTCATCTGTAAAATGGGGATTAAAACTGTGAGCCCCCCGTGGGACAAGCTGATCACCTTGTAACCTCCCCAGTGCTTAGAACAGTGCTTTGCACATAGTAAGCGCTTAATAAATACCAACATTATTATTATTATTACTACTAAGCTCTTGGGAGAGAATGAACAGAGTTGGTGGCCACGGGGGGCTTCCCCTGTAAGGGGGAGGCCGAGGAAACAAGTGAAGCACGGAGCAAACACAGACACGAGAGGTCCGTGCGGCCCCTCTGTCTTTGTTGTTATAGAGTACTTTCCCAAGCGCTTAGTCCGGTGTTCTGCACACAGTGAGCGCTCAGTAAATACGACTGAATTCATTCATTCATTCAATCAATCGTATGTATTGAGCGCTTACTGTGTGCAGGGCACCGGACTACGCGCTCGGGAAAGTACAGTGTAACAAAGACACATTCATTCATGTGCTTCCCAAGAGCGTAGTCCGGTGCCCTGCACACAGTAAGCGCTCAATAAATACGATTGAATGAATGAGCGCTTACTGTGTGCAGAGCACTGTACTAAGCGCTTATCACTTTTCTGGACCTAATATATAAAATGGGGATGAAGACTGTGAGCCCCAGGTGGGACAACTTGATCACCTTATATCCACCCCAGCGCTTAGAACAGTGCTTTGTACATAGTAAGCGCTTAACAAATGCCATCATTATTATTATTCCCAGACTGAGTCCCCTCCTTCCTCTCCCCCTCCTCCCCATCCCCCCCGCCTTACCTCCTTCCCCTCCCCCCAGCACCTGTATATATGTTTGTACATATTTATTACTCTATTTATTTATTTATCTTGTACATTCATTCATTCAATTCATTCAATCGTATTTATTGAGCGCTTACTGTGTGCAGAGCACTGGACTAAGTGCTTGGGAAGTCCAAGTTGGCAACATATAGGGACGGTCCCTACCCAACAGTGGGCTCACAGTCTAGAAGGGGGAGACAGACAACAAAACAAAACATATTAACAAAATGAAATAAGTAGAATAAATATGTACAAGTAAAATAGAGTAATAAATACGTACAAACATATATACATATATACAGGTGTACATATTTATTCTATTTGTTTTATTTTGTTAATATGTTTTGTTTTGTTGTCTGTGTCCCCCTTCTAGACTGTGAACCCGCTGTTGGGTAGGGACCGTCTATGTTCCCCTCGCCCCCCTCTCCATCCCCCCATCTTACCTCCTTCCCTTCCCCACAGCACCTGTATATATGTATATATGTTGGTACATATTTATTACTCTATTTATTTATTTATTTATTTTACTTGTACGTATCCTATTTATTTTGTTTTGTTAGTATGTTTGGTTTTGTTCTCTGTCTCCCCCTTTTAGACTGTGAGCCCACTGTTGGGTAGGGACCGTCTCTCTATGTTCTCCTCGTCCCCCTCTCCATCCCCCCCATCTTACCTCCTTCCCTTCCCCACAGCACCTGTATATATGTTTGTACATATTTATTACTCTGTATATATGTATATATGTTTGTACATATTTTTTTACTCTATTTATTTATTTATTTATTTAATTTATTTATACATATCTATTCTATTTATTTTATTTTGTTAGTATGTTTGGTTTTGTTCTCTGTCTCCCCCTTTAGACTGTGAGCCCACTGTTGGGTAGGGACTGTCTCTATATGTTGCCAATTTGTACTTCCCAAGCGCTTAGTACAGTGCTCTGCACATAGTAAGCGCTCAATAAATACGATTGATGATGATGATGATGATTACTCTATTTATTTATTTATTTATTTTACGTGTACATACCCTATTTATTTTATTTTGTTAGTATGTTTGGTTTTGTTGTCTGTCTCCCCCTTTTAGACTGTGAGCCCACTGTTGGGTAGGGACAGTCTCTATATGTTGCCAACTTGGACTTCCCAAGCGGTTAGTACAGTGCTGGGCACACAGTAATAGCTCAATGAATACGATTGATTGATTGATTGATTGTTGGGTAGGGACCGTCTCTATATGTTGCCAACTTGTACTTCCCAAGCGCTTAGTCCAGTGCTCTGCACACAGTAAGCGCTCAATAAATACGATTGATTGATTGATTGATTGTTGGGTAGGGACCGTCTCTAGATGTTGCCAACTTGTACTTCCCAAGCGCTTAGTCCGGTGCTCTGCACACAGTAAGCGCTCAATAAATACGACTGATTGATTGATTGACTGATTGATTGCTGGGTAGGGACCGTCTCTCTATGTTGCCAACTTGTACTTCCCAAGCGCTTAGTCCGGTGCTCTGCACACAGGAAGCGCTCAAGAAATACGATTGAATGAATGAATGAATGGATGGATGGATGGATGGATGGATGGATGACCTCGGGGGTCCCCCGCGCCCCGCCGCCGCCGCCGCCGCCACGGCCGGAGCGGGCGACCACCGAGACGGCGAGGCCTCCGCGCCAGCCTAGAGGGGCCGGAAGCGCCGCGGCGGCGCCGGCAGCGCGACCTTCCGCCCATTGTGGCCCGGGCGAATGAATGAATGAATGAAGGAATGGATGGGTGGATGAATGAATGAGTGAATGTTTGCCGGCCGGCCCCCTCCCCCTCCCGGCGGAGAGGCTCGGTGTCCGGGACGGGCCGGACGGACCCTGGACAAGCCCCGGGCAGGCGGCGGGGGGCGTGCGTGCATTCATTCATTCACTCACTCATTCATTCATTCATTCGGCCGTATTGGCTGAGCGCTTTCTGGGTGCACAGCACTGGGCTAAGCGCTGGGGAAGTGCAACAGGCGGCGGGGGGACCGACGGACGGACCGACGGACAGCGGGCGGCGGGGGGACCGACAGGCAGACAGCAGGCGGCGGGGGGACGGACAGGCAGACAGACAGCAGGCGGCGGGGGGCGGACGGATAGACAGCAGGCGGCGGGGGGACAGACAGGCAGACAGCGGGCGGCGGGGGGACGGACAGATAGCAGGCGGCGGGGGACAGACAGACAGATAGCGGGCGGGGGGACGGACAGATAGACAGCAGGCGGCGGGGGGACAGACAGATAGACAGCAGGCGGAGGGGGGACAGACAGATAGACAGCAGGAGGCGGGGGGACAGACAGACAGCAGGCGGCGGGGGGACAGACAGGCAGACAGCGGGCGGCGGGGGGACAGACAGATAGACAGCGGGCGGCGGGGGGACAGGCAGACAGACAGCAGGCGGCGGGGGGACGGACAGGCAGACAGCGGGCGGCGGGGGACGGACAGACAGATAGACAGCGGGCGGCGGGGGACAGACAGACAGATAGCGGGCGGCGGGGGACAGACAGACAGACAGCGGGCGGCGGGGGACAGACGGGACAGACAGACAGCGGGCGGCGGGGGACAGGCAGATAGACAGCAGGCGGCGGGGGGACAGACAGATAGACAGCAGGAGGCGGGGGGACAGGCAGATGATAGACAGCAGGAGGCGGGGGGACAGACAGATAGACAGCAGGCGGCGGGGGGACAGGCAGACAGATAGCAGGCGGCGGGGGACAGGCAGACAGACAGCAGGCGGCGGGGGGACAGACAGATAGACAGCAGGAGGCGGGGGGACAGGCAGATGATAGACAGCAGGAGGCGGGGGGACAGACAGATAGACAGCAGGCGGCGGGGGGACAGGCAGACAGATAGCAGGCGGCGGGGGACAGGCAGACAGACAGCAGGCGGCGGGGGGACAGACAGATAGACAGCAGGCGGCGGGGGGACAGATAGACAGCAGGCGGCGGGGGGACAGACAGGCAGACAGCAGGCAGCGGTGGACAGACAGCGGGCGGCGGGGGGACAGGCAGACAGACGGCAGGGGCCGAGCCGGGGTCCGGGGGGGTTCCGACGGGGGTCTCCGGCCTGCTCGCTCCGGGATGCCACAGAACGAGTGGCCCCTGGCCCCGCCCGGTGAGTGCCGCGGCCCCGGGGGGGGGGGGGGGAGGGGGCCCCGGGGGGGGAGGGAGGGGGTCCCGGGGGGGAGGGGGCCCCGCCCCGCCCCGATTCACTCTCTCAGTCGTGTTTATTGAGCGCTCACCATGTGCACGGCCCTGGACGAACCGCTTGGGAAGTCCAAGTCGGCAACCTGGAGAGACGGCCCCTACCCAACAGCGGGCGCGCCGTCTAGAAGGCGGAGACAGACAATCAATCAGTCAATCAATCAATCGTATTTATTGAGCGCTTACTATGTGCAGAGCACTGTACTAAGCGCTTACTAAGACAACAAAACGAAACATGGAGACAGGGGTCAAAACAAATAGAATTATAGCGATATGCACATCATTAACGAAATAGAATAGTAAATGTGTGCAAGTAATAAATCTGTATGAATGTATACACGTGCTGTGGGGAGGGGGAGGAGGTAGGGCAGAGGGGAGGGGGACTGTGAGACTTTAGACTGTGAGCCCACTGGTGGGTAGGGACCGTCTCTATATGTTGCCAATTTGTACTTCCCAAGCGCTTAGTACAGTGCTCTGCACACAGTAAGCGCTCAATAAATACGATTGATGATGATGATGATGAGAGTAAGTGAAAGGCCTCCAGGAGGCCTTCCCAGACTGACCCCCTTCCTTCCTCTCCCCCTCGTCCCCCTCTCCATCCCCCCCATCTTACCTCCTTCCCTTCCCCACAGCACACGTATATATGTTTGTACATATTTATTACTCTATTTTACTTGTACATATCTATTCTATTTATTTAATTGTGTTAGTATGTTTGGTTTTGTTCTCCATCTCCCCCTTTTAGACTGTGAGCCCACTGTTGGGTAGGGACTGTCTCTATATGTTGCCAACTTGGACTTCCCAAGCACTTAGTACAGTGCTCTGCACACAGTAAGTGCTCAATAAATACAATTGACTGATTGAGAGGAAGGAGGGGGCTCAGTGTGGGAAGGCCTCCTGGAGGAGGTGAGTTCTCAGTAGGGCTCTGAAGGGAGGAAGAGATGCCGATGCCCCGTCCCTGCCCCACCCGTCACCTGGGGCTCTTCCCCCAGTCCCACTCACCTATCCAGTGGTGTTTCCCTCGAGCCCCCTCCCCTGCTCTGGGACTTTTCCCTGGAGCCCCCTCCCCTGCACCCCAAGGCCATCTCCTGCCTCTGCCCCCCGGCAAGTCCTGGAGCCGGAGCTCAACTCCGGGAATCAGCGAGGACTGGCGCCGACCACCGTGTCCCATCTCTTCCCCCCCATCAGGGTGTCCGCTTCCCAAGCCCGACGTGCTCTCCCGGCTGGAGGAAGGGACAGAGCCGTGGGGTCCGGATCTGCCGCCGCGAACCGAGGACTCGGATTCCCTAAGTGATGCCTGCGCAGGTGAGCGAGGACCGGCAGCCAGGCCTAGTGGAAAGAGCACAGGCCCGGAAGACGGAAGAGAACTGGGGTTCCGATCCCGGTTCCGCCACTTGTCTGCTGCGTGACCTTGGGCAAGTCACTTCACTTCTCTGGGCCTCAACTACCTCATCTGTAAAATGGGGATTAAGATTGTGAGCCTTATATGGGGTAGGAACTGGGTCCAACCTGATTAGCTTGTATACACCCCAGCGCTTAGCACAGTGCCTGCACTTAATACTTAATTCTTAATAAGTAATTAATACTTCATTCTTAATACTTAAGAAATACCATCAAAATAAAAGTTAAATAAAAAACACCAGACCACCAGCACCAGGCTTTGCCCCAGCTCACTCCCTTCTTCCCACCTGCCATCCTTCCCCCTCCCAACTCTTCACTCCTTCCAAACTTTCCTTCGTTCCGTGCCCCGCTCTTACCTCTTCTTCTGACACTTTTATCGTTCCCATCCTCCTGACAGGAATTTCCTCCCCCTTTAAAGCTGCTAGATCCCAACTCCCTCCAGCTCCACAGCCCTCCCGAAACCCCAGCTCCTCCCAGAAATGATGAGGGCCAGGTTAGGTGAGGGCATCCCAGGGCATCCCACAGCTCCCCGTCGTGCATACGTACGTATTCCTTCCTCTCATATATGTCCATCGCCACTTATTCGTTTGTCCATTCTCTGACGTATGCCAGTTGTAGCTTTCTTCCTCCCGCTCTTCCTGTCCAGGGATGCAGACTGGGGTGGTGCTGGAAGTACTGGCTGCTATGCAATGGCCCAGGATTGTCCAGAGGCCCCGCGGTGCCCTCCCTGCCCGCCTCCTTCCCTCCTTCCTGCCGCTCCCCAGCTCACAATTGACCAGGCAGGGCCTGGAGAAAAGGCTCTGTGCAGTTTCACCACGGCAGGAGCTAAGGGGAATCAGAGGTGGCCACCGTGGCACAGATCAAGAGGAGGGCGGCTGTGGCACCCGCTATTTCTACGGTTCCTGTGGCCAACAGCCATGAGCCGGGGCGGGTGGGAGGCCTCTGAGTGGAGTGTGCATCAAATCCTGTCCCCAACAGCACCGTTGGCTGCAGCCCTTGGTTTTACGGACATGATCTGTCCTGCCAGCACCAGTCCAGTCTCCCCGTGGGTGAGGCCTCGGTTCCAAGTCATCGTCAGGATGTCAGGGCTCTGCAGATCTCTTCCGTGGTTCTGTTTCTGGCCAAAACTCGGTCTACCATCCAGTCTGCATCTTGAGTTCCCCGGGGCCACGGGGCTTCCCTTCAGCCGGACCAAGACAGAGAGTCGCCAAAGCCAGAAGTGTCAGAAATCCAACTCGACAGGGCCTCCAGAACTCAGGCTCTGATCCCTCAATCAGTGGTATCTCTTGAGCACCTACTTGGGGCCGGGCACCGTTTTCAGCGATCTTGGGAAAGAACCCTGCCATGGATAGGTTAGCCTTGGAGTGGAAGTTCCTGCAGCTGGGGTCTACCTCCTGTGGAGCAAGCCGAGTGGAGGCCGGGGTCAGTTCCGGTACTGGTCTGGGCCCAATCCCAAGATGGGCTCCAGTGGTTTCCCCCTTGAGAATAATAATGAGTAACTGTGGGGTTTGTTAAGTGCTGATTACCTGCCAGGCACTGTACTAAGCACTGGGGTAGATTCAAGCTAAATGGGTTGGACACAGAGTTCTTGTCCCGCATGGCTCTCACAGTCTTAATCCCCATTTTACAGATGACGTAACTGAGGCCCAGAGAAGCGAAGTGATTTGCCCAAGGTCACACAGCAGACAAGTGGTGGATCCGGGATCAGAACCCAGGTCCTACTGACTCTCAGGCCTGGGCTTCATCCAGTAGGCCATGCTGCGTCTTGATGTGCACCAGACATTCCCATCGCCCTCTCAAGACCCCATTATCCAAACAAAAACCTCCGGCCATCGTTGTTTCCGTGGTATTTAGGGACTGGGAGGAAGACTGAGAAGCAGTGTGGTCTAGTGGAAAGAACACAGACCTGGGAGTTAGAGGACCTGGGTTCTAATCCCAGCTCCGACGCTTGCCTGCTGGGTGACGCTGGGCAAGTCACTTCATTTCTCCGTGCCTCAGTTTCCTCAACTGTAAAATGGGGATTAAGACTGTGCCTCATATGGGACAGGGACTGCTCCTGGCACATCGTAAGCGCTTAACAAGTACCATAAAAAAGGAGAGGAGGTGGTTGGTTCCCCAAGCTGTCTCAGGCCTGCCAGATGCCGGGTGCCATCTCTGTAGGACGGTTCCCAGGGGCCCTTCTCATCCCTCCCCTGAGGGATCTTTGAGGGAAGGGATCGTTTCTATTTCTTATATTGTAGTCTCCCAAGCACTTAGTGCCCTCTTCTGCCCCCAGTACATGCTCAAAAACTCCCACTGATTAAGCTAGGGAGCGGGAGGATATAATAATGCTGGCATTTATTAAGCGCTTACTATGTGCCAAGCACTGTTCTAAGCACTGGGAGGATACAAGGTCATGAGATTGTCCCACGTGGGGCTCACAGTCTTCATCCCCATTTTCCAGATGAGGGAACTGAGGCCCAGAGAAGTGAAGTGACTTGCCCAAAGTCACACAGCTGACAGGTGGCGGAGCCGGGATTTGAACCCATGACCTCTGACTCCAAAGCCCGGGCTCTTTTCCACTGAGCCACACTGCTTCTCCATATGAGGATATGGGTAGTGACATGTCCAGGTATCCGCAGTCACCAGTCCTGTAGGATGGGGTAGGGGAAGTCAGGGTCCCGGCCCTTGTTGCCGTGCTCTGGGTAAAACCAGAAGCAGCGGAGTGTAGTGGAAAGAGCACGGGCCTGGGAATCATCATCATCATCAATCATATTTATTGAGTATTGGGAAGTACAAATTGGCAACATATAGAGACAGTCCCTACCCAACAGTAGGCTCACAGTCCAAAAGGGGAAGACAGAGAACAAAACCAAACATACTAACAAAATAAAATAAATAGAATAGATATGTACAAGTAAAATAAATAAATAAATAAATAGAGTAATAAATATGTACAAACATATATACATATATACAGGTGCTGTGGGGAAGGGAAGGAGGTAAGAAGGGGGGGATGGAGAGGGGTACGAGGGGGAGAGGAAGGAAGGGGCTCAGTGTGGGAAGGCCTCCTGGAGGAGGTGAGCTCTCAGCAGGGCCTTGAAGGGAGGAAGAGAGCTAGCTTGGCGGGTGGGCAGAGGGAGGGCATTCCAGGCCCGGGGGATGACGTGGGCCGGGGGTCGATGGCGGGACAGGCGAGAACGAGGTACGGTGAGAATCAGAAGGACCTGGGTTCTAATCCCAGCTCTGCCACTGTTCTGCCGTGTGACCCTGGGCAAGTCACTTCTCTGTGCCTCAGTTACCTCATCTGGAAAATGGGGGTTAAAACTGTCCCATGTGGAACATGGACCATGTCCAACCTGATTAACTTCTAGCTAACCCAACATTTAGTAGTGCCTGGTGCATAATAAGCACTTAACAAATACTATAAGGAAAAAAAAAGACTCAAGGACCCTCCCTCTAGCCTCCATCTACCCTGAGCTGTGGATGGACAGAAGGGCTCCAGCTGGTCTCCTCTGGATGCCGGAGGAAAGAAGGCACACTGGGTCCACGGGGTCTTTCAGGGATCTCTCTCCATCAGGGTCACCTGGGACCCTCGCAGGGAGAGTCTGGCCCGCTGGTCTCCAGGACCGTCTGCACATGGCGGGGCCTGGCTTGACACGTCATTCCCCCGCATCCCCTCCCATCAGTTGGTATATTTCCTTCTTTCGACAAACCTCCTCTGAGTTGATTACAATTTCCTGTCAACGTGAGGCACAGGAAGTTTGAAAGTGGAAAAATAAAATCAAGCCAATCAATGGCTGATGACATCTAGTTGTCTTTGGACGTCCAAGATGACACCAGTGACGTGAAATTCATCCTAATGTGCGTGGAAAGCTGAGGCGGGACCTACAGTCCCCACCTTGTTGAGTGTGCCCCCGCCCCAAACACACACGTACACTCCTTTGTTATGCAGTTTTGTTTGCACTTTAAACAACAGGTGCTGTTTTTACTTTTACCTCCTTATCTGACAATCCTTTCAAAGCTTCTGCTCCAAAACAGTTGCTTGTCTGTAGGGCATAAGCCCATACAGGTACCGTGTTGCCGGAGGCTTTGTCTTTATGTATATCCTTAAAATACTTTCTCGGTGGACTGAAGGACAGAGAGAAAAGGCTGCCTGTGGTCGAGCCCCAGACATGCTCATTGGTGGCTTCCTTGGGTCAGGCCCAGGCTGAGGTGACCAGAGCCTGACCGAAAACTCCTTCATTTAGTCCCTTCCCTCACCTGCTGCTGGAGAACTGGCCAATCCCTCTGGTCATGTCGATGAGATGGGTTTTGGTTATCCTCCCTGGCTGGCAGCGATTGGCAGCTCCTGCCTTCTTTCCCCCGTTGTGTGCCCTAAAGTGGCAGCTCAGCCTGGGGCTGTCCCTGAGTCAGTCAGTCCATTGTATTTATGGAGCACTTTACTCTGTGCAGAGCACTCTATTAAGGACTTGGGAGAGTACATGACAGATACATTCCCTGCCCACAATGAGCTTATAGTCTAGGGAAGGAGCTGCCCAGATCCCTCACATCTAATCTCACGCGGTGCCCCAAACCTGGAGTTCTGGTAGGGGAAACCCAGTTTCCCCTTCCCCTGAACCCAGCCCCTCTCCAACCCAGGCTCGGGTCTGTCCCTCCATCTCAAGGGAATTAAATGAGGAAAAGAACGAGGGTAGACTGAGGGTAGAGAAGCAGTGTGGCCTAGTGGAAAGAGCTCTGGCCTGGGAGTGAGGATCTGGGTTCTAATCCCAGCGCTGTCACCGGTCCGCTGTGTGATGCTGGGCAAGTCACTTCTCTGTGCCTCAGTTTGCTCGTCTGTAAAATGAAGTTTGAATCCTACTTCTACCGTGAGCCCCATGTGGACCAGGACTATGTCCAGCCTGATTATCTTTGATCTACCCTGGGTTGGAGAGGGGCTGGGCTCAGGGGAAGGGGAAACTGGGTTTCCCCTACCAGAACCCCAGGTTTGGGGCACCGCGTGAGATTAGATGTGAGGGATCTGGGCAGCTCCTTTCCTAGACTATAAGCTCATTGTGGGCAGGGAATGTATCTGTCATATTGTACTCTCCCAAGTCCTTAATAGAGTGCTCTGCACAGAGTTTAACAAATACCGCTTCAAGGAAGCTGGGAGCTTCTGCTTTTCTTTTCTCTGTCAGAATTGTTCCCCATCTCTACCTGGTCCACAGCTGGGAGGACTCTGGGAAGGAAAGTGTCACGGTGGAAGGATTTTTTCTGCCCCCTGTACCACCCTCCGTGGACTCCCCACTCTTCCTCTTGGGAGACAAGCAAACAGCCGTAAGAAAGGAGGAGCCTCCAGGAAGGGCATCTTTTTGTTCCAGCCTAAACTCCTGCTTTGGTCCACCTTGCCTGATTAAGCCCTCTTTCCCCAGCTCCCTCTCCCTTCTGCGTCTTGTCTGCACTTAGATCTGTGATCTTTGATCGTTTGGTACCTGCCCCACCCCCAACCCCACAGCACTTAGTGTACAAATCTATAAATTATATATTATAAATTCTGTTAACCTCCATCTCCCCTTCTAGACGGTAAGCTTGTCGTGGGCAGGGAAAGGGACTACCAACTACTGTACTGTTCTCTCCCAAGTGCTTAGTACAGTGCTCTGCACACAGTAAGTGCTCAGTAAACATCATTGATTGATGATGATACGGTGTGAACCAAGATCGAGGTGACGTGGGTGTTTTCTGTTTTTCCAGATCCTAAAATTGGAACAAAGGCTAAGGAGTCAAGTCACTTTGGTCAGCACTCAGTTCTGTCTGGACAGGAGAGAATTCACACCGGCGAGAAACCGTACCAATGCAGCGAATGTGGGAAAGCCTTCAAGTGTCGCTCGTTCCTCGTCGACCACCAAAGAATCCACACTGGAGAAAAACCCTACAAATGCAGTGAGTGTGGAAAAGCCTTCAGTCAGCCATCGAATCTGAGCACTCACCAGAGAATCCACACCGGGGAGAAACCTTACAAATGTCACGAATGTGGCAAGGCCTTCAGGCACCACGCGACTCTCATCGTTCACCAGAGAATCCACACTGGAGAAAAACCCTATAAATGCAGCGAGTGTGGGAAAGCCTTCATTCAACCTTCAAATCTTATCGAGCATCAGATCATTCATTCTGGAGAGAAGCCCTATAAATGCAACGAATGCGGAAAATCCTTCACTCGTCACGGAGACTATATTAAGCACGAGAGAATTCACACCGGAGAGAAGCCCTATAAATGTAAGGAATGTGAAAGGGCCTTCAGTCAGCACTCGGCACTCGTGAAACACCAGAGAATCCACACCGGGGAGAAACCCTACAAATGTAACGAATGTGGGAAAGCCTTCAGCCGCCACGGAGACCACATTAAACATCAGAGGATCCACACCGGGGAGAAACCCTACAAATGCAACGAATGCGGGAAAGCCTTCAGCGGGCACTCGGCCCGCATGGAACACCAGAGGATCCACACCGGAGAGAGGCCTTACAAGTGCGGCGAGTGTGGGAAAGCCTTTAGTCGACCCTCAGCCCTCTCTAAGCATCAAAGAATTCACACTGGAGTCAAGCCCTACCAGTGCCATGAGTGTGGCCAGGCTTTCAGTAACCACTCAAACTTCGCGGTACATCAGAGAGTCCATACTGAAGAGCAACCGAGCGAGTGCGGCGACTCCGGGAAAGAGTACCGTCACTCGCCCGGGGTCGTTCGTCGTCGGACGGTTCCGCCTGGAGAGAAGCCCTACGGATGCAATGAATGCGGAAAGAGCTTTAGTCACCACTCAACCCTAAGCAATCATCAGAAAATTCACACCGGAGAGAAACCCTACAAATGCAGCGAATGTGGAAAGTGTTTCAGGCACCACTCGACCCTGATCAACCATCAGAAAATCCACACCGGGGAGAAGCCCTACAAATGCAGTGAATGTGAGAAGGCCTTTAGGCACCACTCCACGCTCATCAATCATCAGAGGATTCATTCCGGGGAGAAACCCTACAAATGTAACGAATGCGGAAAAGCCTTCAGCCGCCTCGGGGACCACATTAAACATCAGAGAATCCACACAGGGGAGAAACCCTACAAGTGCAACGAGTGCGAGAAAGCTTTCAGTCAACAGTCGGCCCTTATTAAACATCAGAGGATCCACACGGGGGAGAAACCCTACAGATGCAATGGATGCGAGAAAGCCTTCAGTCAGCAGTCAGCCCTGATCGAACATCAGAGGATCCACACGGGAGAGAAACCGTTCCAATGCAGTGAATGCGAGAAAGCCTTCAGTCAACACTCAGCCCTTGTAAAGCATCAGAGAATTCACACGGGAGAGAAACCCTACAAATGCCTCGATTGTGAGAAAGCCTTTAGTCAACAGTCGGCCCTTACCGAGCATCAGAGAACCCACACTGGAGAGAAGCCCTACAAATGCAACGAATGTGGGAAAGCCTTCAGCCAGCAGTCAGACCTGATCAAGCATCAGCGGATTCACACCGGAGAGAAACCTTTCCCGTGTAACGAATGCGGCAAAGCTTTCAGGGGACATTCAGCCCGGATCGAACACCAGAGAACTCACACTGGAGAGAAACCCTACAATTGCGATCAATGTGGAAAAGCCTTTGGTCGCCATTCGGTCCTTATTAAACATCAGAGAACTCATGCTGGGGCCACAGCTTACCAGTGTAACCCATCGTGTAGCTAATGAGGGAAAGCCCTCCAGGGAGTGCGCAATACATCACCGGGGACTCGGCACAGGAGAAAAAGTGTGTCGATGCGGGCACGTCAGAGCATCTTCAGGGACTTCCCAACACTTCGGAAATAGGAGAAAGCTCACCGTGGGGAGAAACGCTCCAGTTCCACCCGGGCTGAGGGCTCCTCCTTGGAAGAGCGTCCTGACAAGATTAAAATACACTATGCGATAGACATTAGCTGGGCTGGGTTGGGCTGGGCTACTACCCCCATGGGGTGTTCTGGGTGGGTCACATCTGCCCTCAATCTGCTCCTTTTTTCTCAAGCGGAAGCGATTGAGGCTTGATGCCGGTCGAGAGAGTTGACAGAAGGAACCAGAGGATCCCTCAGGCCTCTCCCAACACTCGTCCCTGACTCTGAAACATCATCGCTGACCTCTCTGGAAATGGTTTGGTTTTATTTGCCCTCCAGATCAGTAACCAAACTGTTCTGGTACCCCTGGTTGGTGAGTTTCTGGTAGAGGTCAGAACTCTTCTCAAATAGGAACATTGACCAGGTAGATGGAATGTGATCAATCCGCCACTCCCTGCCTAGTCCCTGTTCTTGAAGAGAGAGGCCGTTGGTCCACCCTGTCCAGCGCTCTGTCATCAACTGAGCAACAGGGTGCTGAGGGGGATCGTGTGAGGGTGCCCCTCCTTGGCCTCCATCCCTGAGGTTAGCTCAATGCCATCTGACTGCTCAACTCTCTACCAGCCCTTTAGGGAGTGGGTGTCCAGGCCCCTGGAAAGTTCCCGGGTTCAAAGCAGTCAGCTTCAATCCTCTGAGGGGGCCCATTAGTCCTGGTTCGGCGGGATTTGGTGACCAGTAGTTCCACACAGCTTGAGTTGTGGCCTCCTCCTTTCTCAGCCTTCCTCTTTCCGAACTGACACAGCCTAGTATGTGAGATGGAAAGCACCAGAGGAGGCAGAAATAGTGTTGAAGCCTCAAGTTGACCAGCTGGAGGAAAAAATCCTTGCTGGGGCCCAGTGCAGCTTTGGATCCGGACGTGGTTGTGCTGATGGGATCTTGGCCGCCGGCCAGCTGTGGAGGGAGGGCAGAGAGCAGAGCTGGGACCAACCTGGTCTTCATCGACCTCACGGAATGTGTCAGTTTGTTGTTGTACTCTTCCAAGCACTTAGTACGGTGCTTTGCACACAGTAAGCGCTCAGTAAGGACGATTGAATGAATGAGTGAATGAAAAGGCCAAAGGTCTGCAGCAGCAGAAGCCCGGCATCACGGCACCCACCCCAGGGGCCCTCGTGGACACCAGCCCAGATGACCGCAGAGGAACGTCTGGGCTGCAGAGCGCTCTGCACAGGTAGATGGATGGACAGGCAGCAGGTCTCAGGCTGTGCCGACACCGGAGTTTGGGAGTTAATGGGCTGGGTTGGGTCCTCCCGGTGTTGGCGAACCACTCATTCTCCGCCCAATCTCGGGGACAGACTCATTGCTGCACCAGTGGGGCAGCCCTGGCAGAGGTGGAGCCGGGCAAAGCCGACAAGCCGTGCTCACCGTCCCATGCCTGTCTCCTTGCGCTCTCGGCCTCCTACCCGTGGGAGAGGACCTGGCCAAAGGTCACCCCATCTTCAACACATGATCCATCATCCCAGGGGCAGCTGGAACCCAGATCAGAAAATATCGGTTGTGACCCTGGAGGAGCTTCTGTGGTCGAGCCCCTGGATTTTCTGCCCCATCTTACTGGCAGGGATCAGTGTCTGTCAGCAGAATCATCTCCATTGGAACACAGTAATCTATAAAGACAAAATCAGTGGTACCGTGTAACACTTTTTGAGGGGAATTTGGCTGATCAACTATCCTAATGTTCCCTTAAGCCTGCTCCATTCAAATGTGAGCTCCCAGTCGGCAAGGCCTGTATCCTCTGGGTTGGTGGTGGGGTATGTTGTCAGGACTCAGGGTGGTTCCCTGTTGACAGGAGGTAGCAGTAGATCCTGACATTGTTTGGTGCTCTCTACAGGGAAAAACCCAGGGGCTTATGCTTCCAGCTCTACTCTTAGAGAAGCAGCGTAGCTCAGTGGAAAGAGCACGGGCTTTGGAGTCAGAGGTCATGGGTTTGAATCCCACTCTGCCACATATCTTCTGTGTGACCTTGGGCAAGTCACTTCACAGCCTCAGTTACCTCATCTATAAAATGGGGATTAAGACTGTGAGCCCCCCGGGGGACAATCTGATCACCTTGTTTCCCCCCAGTGCTTAAGAACAGTGCTTTGCACAGAGTAAGCACTTAACAAATGCCATCATTATTATTATTATTTGGTTTTTGTGCTCACAACTCAAACTGCCCTTGGCAGCGTCACCAGCTTCCTCACCCAAGCCAGCATCATTTCTGTGGCTTCATTCTCTGGATCTCAGTGGCCTTTTGACCTTGCTAGCCACCGTCTCCTCACCCTCTCCCGTCTTTGTGACCTTAGTCCCCAGGTCACTATGCTTTCCTGGTCCTCCCTGCCTCTCTTTCCCTCTCATGGCCCTTTCTCTAGCTCCCCAGTTCTCTTCAAACTCTGGGTTTACTCTTGGATCTCTCTTGGTCTTCCTCCTCTGCCAACATTCCTTTGATCGGGAGACCCGCCACTCTCACGGTTCTTTGAAGAGAGCATGTTTTAGTGCTGATTGTGTGCTGAGCACAAGGGTAGGTACAAAATCAGCAGATTGGACGCAGTCCCTGGCCCACACAGGGCCTACAGTCTGAGGAGAAGGGAGTGCAGGAATCTTAATCCCAGAGAGGACAAGTGATGGGTCATGGTCACACAGCAGACCAGGGGCAGTGCTGGGACCAAACCCTGGGTCTCCTGACTCCCAGCCTCATGCTCTCTCCACAGAGCCACCGTGCAAGGCCTGTTCTCCCCAACACCCTGCTCACCGAGAGTCTGGCCACCACCGCTAACTGTGTCCCGAGAGGCTGGCCGTCAGCTCAACAACAGGCCTGCTGCCACCACTCCCAGCTCACCGGGAGGCCAACTGTCACAGCCCATGGCTCACCGGGAGTCTGGCTGTCACCAGTTACCCAAAGTCCTGTCACTGCTGTCATTACTGATGCACACCGAGAGTCTGGCTGTCACTTCTCACTGGGGATCTGGCTGTCATTGCTCACCAAGAGTCCGGCAGACACAGCTGGCAGCTCATGAAGAGTCCACCTGCCACCGCTGATAACTCACCGAGTCCAACTGTCACAGCTGACAGCGCACCGGGAGCCCAGCTGTCACCTCTCTCCGAGTCCAGCCAGTTCCCCCCACTCCCTGAGAGTCCAGCTCATCAGTTTACCTCCCCACCCTTCAATTTCCCTGCAATTCTAATAATCATCACTGTGTTTATTAAGCACTTACTAAGTGCCGAGACTGTACTGAGCACCGGAATAGATACAATACAAACAGATTGGACCCAGGCCCTGTCCCACGTGGGGTTCACAGTCTAAAGGGGAGGGAGAACAGCTATTTTATCCTCATTTTACAGATGAGGGAACTGAGGCACAGATAAGTGAAGCAACTTGCCCAAGGTCACACAGCGGGTAAATGGCAGAGCCGGAATTAGAACTCAGATCATCTGACTCCTAGGCCCGTTCTCTTTCCACTGGGCCAGGCTGCCCCAGCCAGGACTCCTCCACTCAGGACTGTGTCCTGGCTGACGGGGATAAGACCACCCGAGTCTGGTCTGGCTCCCAAAACCACCTGGGTGAAGGTTGGGATGATGTTGGCTCAAATGTGGTAGTGAATCTAGGAGAGAGAGAATGCATGTGGTTGTTTCCACTGTTTTATAAACAATTTTCTAATATAGGAATGAAAATACACAAAGGAACAACCAGAAAAGTGGCTGCGGGCTTACAGAAATCTGTACCGTGTGAATAAAGTAGCTTAGTTTCAAGTGATTACATTCCCCCTTGTGCGAGTTGTTTGGATACTGTCTTGGCAAGTGTCTACCAGTTTTGTTCTTGTTTCCACCCTCTGACTGGATGCAGAACAAAGGGATGGTAACAGTCAAACCTCCAAAATGAAATAAAATGGATTTGTTGTTGATTGCCTTTCTGACTGCAGTTTTTTATTAATACTAATAATAATGAGCAAGCACATGGTACAGTGCTTCGTCCACAATAACTGCTTGATAAATACCATTCACTGATGGATAATAATAATCATAATGGTATATGTTGAGTTCTTACTATGTGCCAAACCCTGTACAAAACACTAGCAAATTAAAGAAACAGGTCAGACATGGTCCCTATCCCAGATGGGCTCACTTAAAGTGGGAGGGAGAAGAGGGATTGAATTCACACTTTACAGATGAGAAAACTGAGGCCTGAAGAAGTTAAGTGACTTGTCCAAGGTCACAGCAGGCAAGTATCAGAGTCAGAATTAGAATCCATGTCCTCTGACTTCAAGGTCTGTGCTGTTTCCAGTCGGCCACACCGCTTCTTTCCCACTAGTGGCACAGAGTGTGCCCGCTGGGGTCCCTCCCAAGTCCTGGCTGCAGCGGCTCTTGTCTGCAGCCCAGCCAAGAACCAAACCCCCCTCTTGAGTATGTGACCCCTCACCCCAGGGTCAGCCTGAGGTCAGCCAAAACCACCAAGCCCCACCCAGCCCGTCCTCTGCCCTGGTCCTGGCCCCCACGGAGCAGAGGCACATTTTCCCACTCCTCAAGAACCTCCAGTGGTTGCCCAACCACCTCCAGATCAAACAGAAACTCCTTACTGTTGGCTTTAAAGCCCTCAATCACCTTGCCCCATTTTACCTCACCTCACCGCTCTCCTACTCCAACCCAGCCCCAACACTTCGCTCCTCTAATGCTAACCTTCTCACTACCTTGACCTTGTCTGTCCCGCCTCTGATCACTCGCCCACGTCCTGCCTCTGGCCAGGAATGCCCTACCTCCTCAAATCCAACGACTACTCCCCACCTCTTCCAACCCTTCCTGAAGGCACACCTCCTCCAAGAGGCCTTCCCTGACTAAGCCCTCCTTTTCTCCCACTCCCTCCTGTGTCACCCTGACTTGCTCCCTTTATTCATCCTCCCTCCCACCCCACTGCATTTATGAACATATCTGTCATTTATGAATTTATATTAATGTCTGTCTCCCCCTCTAGACTGTAAGCCCATTTGGGGGAGGGAATGTGTCTGTTTATTGTCGCACTGTACTCTCCCAAGAGCTTAGTACAATGTCCTGTAAACAGTAAGCAATAAATAAGATTGAGTGAATGAATGAATCTACTGACTGGCATCCATGGGGTGCCTGGCCCACCCTGAGGCCCACCCTTGGGCACCCACAGAGAAGAGAAGAGAGGTCGGAGATGCCATCAGTGGGTTTGATCTGCTGTCTCTCCCCAGCCTAGCTGCTCCAACCCACAGCCACATGCTACATGCTGGGGGAGTGGGGAGCTGGGGGTGATGGTCAGTGCCAACAAATGATGGGGCTTGTCCTGAGATTTCTGTGTGGTCAGCACCATGCCAAGCACTGGGGCAGACTCAGTCCTCCCTGTCTCTCACAGGGTCGCAATTCCATAGGGAGGGAGAGAGAGCGAGAGCCTCAGTTTACAGAGAAGCTCCCCCCAGCAGGCCTGGGGCAAGCAGAGCCGGGCCTAGAACCCAGCTCTTCCAATACCCATCCCGCCCCCATCCAGAACCACTCCCCTGGCCCATCCCCATCCCCTGCCACCATCTGTGCCCAGCTAATCCAAACTGGGGGCAGGCAGAGGTGGGCAGGGGTGAGCTAGGCCGGGCAGGGGATTAGGTGAGCTTCTGCAACCGGCAAATAAGTCCCCTGGAAGAGCCACTGATCTGAGGTTTTCTGTCGCGAGCAGGAGTGGAAGTCAATCAATGGTATTTTACTGAGCATTTACTGTGTGCAGAGCACTGTCCTAAACGCTTAGAACAGTGCTTTGCACATAGTAAGAGCTTAACAAATGCCATCATTATTATTACTTAGTGCTTGGGAGAGTACAATTCAGTAGAGTTGGTAGATGCATTCTCTGCCCATGAGGATTTTACACTGTAGACCCTACAAGGCCCTACTGAGAGCTCACCTCCTCCAGGAGGCCTTCCCAGACTGAGCCCCTTCCTTCCTCTCCCCCTCGTCCCCCTCTCCACCCCCATCTTACCTCCTTCCCTTCCCCACAGCACCTGTATATATGTATATATGTTTGTACATATTTGTTACTCTATTTATTTTACTTGTACATATCTATTCTATTTATTTTATTTTGTTAGTATGTTTGGTTTTGTTCTCTGTCTCCCCCCTTTTAGACTGTGAGCCCACTGTTGGGTAGGGACTGTCTCTATATGTTGCCAACTTGTACTTCCCAAGCGCTTAGTACAGTGCTCTGCACATAGTAAGCGCTCAATAAATACGATTGATGATGATGATGATGTAGAGAAAGTGTTCCAACTCAGCAGGGATAGTTGAAGAATTAAGAGTCATCATGACCCTCAGATCCAGGCAAGGATCGGCCCAGAGAATAGCAGAGCCTGAGACCAAGGCAGAGATAGGGAGATAGGGGCAGGGAGGTGGAGATGCAGACAGAGAGAGAGAGACAGGGAGACAGGAGGACTGTCCGCCAGGAATCTCGGGGCCTCAGGCATCCATCCTTATGCCCCCTCCTCTGGACCCTGTTACTCTATTTATTCATTTATTTATTTATTTTACTTGTACATATCTATTCCATTTATTTTATTTTGTTAGTATGTTTGGTTTTGTTCTCTGTCTCCCCCTTTTAGACTGTGAGCCCACTGTTGGGTAGGGACTGTCTCTATATGTTGCCAACTTGTACTTCCCAAGTGCTTGGTACAGTGCTCTGCACACAGTAAGCGCTCAATAAATACGATTGATGAGGATGATGATGACCCTGGGCTCGTCACCGCTGCCCCAAGCAGCAGAGAGAGGCCATGTCCACTGGACAGCTGATCCCAGGCCAGAGAGTGGGATTGGGAAAGCCACTGTCCTGGGCCCGGCCTGGGGAGCGAGAGGCAGGGGAGGGAAGCTGAGAGGGTTCTTGACACCACCCTCTGCTGTTCCCGACCCCCTCCGGCCATCCCCTCCTTCCCTCCAAGTCCCACCCCCACAACACCAGGCTTCCGAAGTTCATTATACAGTTTGGGAGGAGGCTTGGCCCTGGAATTAGGGGCTCATGGGTCACTTAATAATAATAATAATGGCATTTATTAAGCGCTTACTATGTGCAAAGCACTGTTCTAAGCGCTGCAGAGGTTACAAGGTGATCAGGTTGTCCCACGGGGGGCTCACAGTCTTAATCCCCATTTTACAGATGAGGTAACCGAGGCACAGAGAAGTTAAGTGACTTGCCCAAAGTCACACAGCTGCCAATTGGCGAAGTTGGGATTTGAACCCAGGACCTCTAACTCCAAAGCCCGTGCTCTTTCCACTGAGCCACGCTGCTCCTCGATACTTGGGGAAGTATCTTCAGAGTTGGGGAGTTCCGGGACGGGGGAGTTTGACACCCTTCCTCTGGCAGAAACTCCCGCAATGGGCAGCTGGTGGGGAGAGGAGGTTGGAGCTGGAGCATCGGCCATGGGTACTTGGCACCTGCCAGAGCCCTTCCAGTCAATCGGTGGTATTTACTGAGCCCTTACTGTGCACAGAGCACTTTACTGAGCGCCTCACCATCCCCTGGGGCCCAGTAGCCAGAGGCAGTGGGAGCCTCCTCCAGCCTGTGGCTAGGGGACAATGTGTACCCCCTGCCCCCCACCCCCTCTCTTCTTTGTCCCTTCCTGCATCCCCCCAGGTGACCAATGTTAAGTGTGGGTTGGCCTCCCTGGCCAGACAGAAACACCATCCCAGCCCCATTGATGATGATGATGATGATGATGGCGTTTATTAAGCGCTTACTATGTGCAAAGCACTGTTCTAAGCGCTGGGGAGATTACAAGTTGATCAGATTGTCCCACGGGGGGCTCACAGTTTTTAATCCCCATTTTACAAATGAGGGAACTGAGGCACAGAGAAGTGAAATGACTTGCCCAAAGTCACACACCTGACAAGTGACAGAGCCGGGATTTGAACCGATGACCTCTGGCTCCAAAGCCCGTGCTCTTTCCACTGAGCCACGCTGCTTCTCCTGGAATCAGAAGGTCATGAGTTCTAATCCCACTTGTCTGCTGTGTGACCTTGGGCAAGACACTTCACTTCTCTCTGTCTCCATTACCACAGGATTAAAGAACACAGGATTAATAATAATGATAATAATAATGGCATTTATTAAGCGCTTACTATGTGCAAAGCACTGTTCAAAGCGCTGGGGGAGATACAAGGTGATCAGATTGTCCCACAGGGGGTTCACAGTCTTCATCCCCATTTTACAGATGAGGGAACTGAGGCCCAGAGAAGTTAAGTGACTTGCCCAAAGTCACACAGCTGACAAGCGGCGGAGTCGGGATTTAAACCCATGACCTCTGACTCCAAAGTCTGGGCTCTTTCCACCGAGCCAAGCTGCTTCTCTGCACACAGGAGAGTTGCCGAGCTAGGGGCAGGGATCCGGAGGCTCCCCCAGCCGCCCCCCGCTGCAGCCAAAGAGGCAGACACAGTGCCAAGTCCGGCCCCTCTGGCAGGGCAAAGGCTTTAGGGGCCACTGACCACCTGCCCCTCCTCTCCTCCCCGTCCTCCCCAGTGACCACACATACAAGGAGCCCTGGGGAATCTATTCTTAGATGCCCACAGAGACCACACACTCACCAAAACACATCTTCATACGCTCCCAGGAGCACACACACATACCTGCATACCTTCCCAGATTCACTCATTCATTCAATCATATTTATTGAGCGCTTACTGTGTGCAGAGCACTGTACTGAGTGCTTGGGAAGTACAAGTCGGCAACTTAGAGAGATGGCCCCTACCCAACAACGGGCTCACAGTCTAGAAGGGGGAGACACACAACAAAACAAAACATTAGACAGGTGATTTTGACACCCAGATATACACATATACACACACACACACACACACACACACTCTCTCTCTCTCTCTCTCTCTCTCTCTCTCGTACACATGTTCACCCCACACAACCAATCAGTCACCAAAACCTGCCGGTCTCACCTCCACAACATCACCAAGGTGATGATGATGATGGTATTTCTTAAGCGCTTACTATGTGCAAAGCACTGTTCTAAGCACTGGGGAGATTACAAGGCGATCAGGTTGTCCCACGGGGGGGCTCACAGTTTTTAATCCCCATTTTACAGATGAGGGAACTGAGGCACAGAGAAGTTAAGTGGCTTGCCCAAAGTCACACAGCTGACAATTGGCAGAGTAGGGATTTGAACCCACGACCTCTGACTCCAAAGCCCGTGCTCTTTCCACTGAGCCACACTACTTCTCCCCGCCCTTTCCTCTCCAAACTGCTACCTTGCTGGTTCCATCTCCCATCCTATCCCGACTGGATTACTGCATCAGCCTCCTCTCTGATCTCCCATCCTCCTGTCTCTCCCCCATTCAGTGTATACTTCACTCTGCTGCCTGGATTATCTCTGTCCAGAAACGCTCTGGGCATGTCACTCCCCTCCTCAAAAATCTCCAGTGGCTACCAATCAATCTGCGCATCAGGCAGGAACTCCTCACCCTGGGCTTCAAGGCTGTCCATCCATCCCCTCGCCCCCTCCTACCTCACCTCCCTTCTCTCCTTCTCCAGCCCAGCCCGCACCCTCAGCTCCTCTGCTGCTAGCTTCCTCACTGGGCCTCACTGGGACTGCTTGTCCCGCAGTCGACCCCCGGCCCACGTCCTTCCTCTGGCCTGGAATGCCCTCCTTCCACACATCCACTAAGCTCGCTCTCTTCCTCCCTTCAAAGCCCTACTGAGAGCTCACCTCCTCCAGGAGGCCTTCCCAGACTGAGCACCCATTTTCCTCTCCTCCCCATCCCCCTGCCTTACTTCCTTCCCCTCCCCACAGCACTTGTATTTATTTGCATATATTTATTACTCTATTGATTTTACTTGTACATATTTACTATTCTATTTATTTTGTTAATGATGTGCATATAGCTTTAATTCTATTTGTTCTGACGATTTTGACACCTGTCTACATGTTTTGTTTGGTTTTGTTGTCTGTCTCCCCCTTCTAGACTGTGAGCCCACTGTTGGGTAGGGACCATCTCTCTATGTTGCCAACTTGTACTTCCCAAGCGCTTAGTACAGTGCTCTGCACACAGTAAGTGCTCAATAAATACGATTGCATGAATGAATGAATGAATGAATGAAGTCAGACTCACTGTATGCCTGGAAGAAAACCGGTCTTGTCCCTGTTGGGACCCCAGACTCTCGGCTCAGCCAGGCCAGCCCAGCCCCCAACACGATCCCCAGCCCCTGCTGAATCTCAGCCCCAAACAAGCGTGTGTCCCTCCCGCCCTGTGCATGCCCCAGCCAAATCAATCAATCAATCGTATTTATTGAGCGCTTACTGTGTTCAGAGCACTGTACTAAGCGCTTGAGAAGTACAAGTTGGCAACATATAGAGACAGTCCCTACCCAACAGTGGGCTCACAGTTTAAAAGAGCCAAAGGAGGAAACATCCAGTTTCATTCCTTCTCATCTCCCCACCCCTCCAGAGTCTAGCTTCCTTCCTCCCAGTGCGCCTGGCCCTATCCCACCCGACCTCCATCGTCTTCCCTGGGGCCCTGCCTATGACAGCCTTTTTATGCAGGACACCATGGCCAGCCCCTTGAGTCCCGCTACCCCAGCCCACCAGTTTTCCAGAATCCAGGAAGGAGCGGTTCTGGGAGCCAGTGGGACACTCCCGCGCTCCCCCAATCTGCCATACAGCAGTCCTGCCTGTAACTTACCACGGCTCCAGCTGCACTACCGGGCATCATGCCCATGGACCGGACATCCACTCTTCCCTCTACGGGGGCGAGGCAGTGCTGAGCAGGTGACCCAGGCCAGATGCCCATGGGCTTTCTGGGACCCTCCAGGTAGAGCTCCAGCCTGCCACCGTGGCCTGAAGCCTGGGGCATCTGTCGCTGGACTGAAGTCAGAGCATCCAGCAGAGCTGGGGTCCGGCCCATGAGTACTGGGAGCGGGGGTCTCTTCCAGCCCAAGGCAGTCCCTCTCCCAGGACTACATTGCGGCTGCTGTCCCCTGTCCGGCCCCTCCATCCCCATTCCGTAGGGTGGCCTCTCATTCATTCATTCAATCATTCAATCATATTTATCGAGCGCTTACTGTGTGCAGAGCACTGTACTAAGCACTTGGGAAGTACAAGTTGGCAACATATAGAGATGGTCCCTACCCAACAGTGGGCTCACAGTCTAGAAGTCTAGAAGTCTCTCATGCAGTGCTGCACTACGGTGACCATCTAGGGGACACTGCTCCAGCCCCATTCTGGGATAGACTTGGCCCCGGACACTCTGCTGTGTCCCATGTTTCTTTCCCTGGGTCGGTTTCCCTCTGCTGCAGTTCCTATCACCAAGTCCTCGTTGGAGGAACTGATGCTAGTGAGTACAATAACTCAACCCCCAACCTGTTCCACCCTTCCTAACACTGAGTTGTTTCCCTTACCTGTAACTTACTGTATCATCAAGCCCACTAGACCTGGGATCATCACTACTAACTCTCTTGTGCTCTCCCCAGAGTTCAGTCCAGTGCTCTGCACAGAGTAAGCACTCAAAATTACAATATTAAGCTCTTAGTATGTATCAGGTACTGTACTAAGCACTGGGGTGGATCCAGGTAAATCAGGTTGGGCACAGTCCATATCCTACATGGGGCTCAAAGTCTCAGTCCCCGTTTTACAGATGAGGTAACTGAGGCACAGGGAAGTTAAGTGACTTGCCAGAGGCCACATAGTAGACAAGTGGCGGAGCTGAGGTTAGAACCCATGACCTTCTGACTCGCAGGCCTGCTGTTTCCCACTACACCATGCTGCTACTGACTGACTGATTAGGCCGGGCCAGGGGGACTGCAAACAGAACTGGAAGTGATTCCAATTTATTGAGCAACGTTTAGTGGTCCCAGACTCACCCTGGCGTCCCCCATCCTTACGAGAAGCAACGTGGCTCATGGAAAGAGCACAGGCTTTGGAGTCGGAGGTCATGGGTTCAAATCCAGCCTCCGCCAATTGTCAGCTGTGTGACTTTGGGCAAGTCACTTCACTTCTCTGGGCCTCAGTTCCCTCATCTGTAAAACGGGGACTAAAACTGTGAGCCCCATGTGGGACAACCTGATCAGCTTGTATCCCCCCAGCGCTTAGAACAGTGCTTTGCACATAGTAAGCACTTAACAAATGCTGACATTATTATTATGGTTATTATTATTAATATTATTATTATTATTATGGTTCTCCTCTTATCTCTCCGGTCGTTCATTCTCAGTCTCTTTTGCAGGCTCCTCCTCCCCCTCCCATCCTCTTACTGTGGGGGTTCCCCAAGGTTCAGTGCTTGGTCCCCTTCTGTTCTCGATCTACACGCACTCCCTTGGTGACCTCATTCGTTCCCACGGCTTCAACTATCATCTCTACGCTGATGACACCCAGATCTACATCTCTGCCCCTGCTCTCTCCGCCTCTCTCCAGGCTCGCATCTCCTCCTGCCTTCAGGACATCTCCATCTGGATGTCTGCCCGCCACCTAAAACTCAACATGTCCAAGACTGAATTCCTTGTCTTCCCTCCCAAACCCTGCCCTCTCCCTGACTTTCCCATCTCTGTTGACGGCACTACCATCCTTCCCGTCTCACAAGCCCGCAACCTTGGTGTCATCCTCGACTCCGCTCTCTCATTCACCCCTCACATCCAAGCCGTCACCAAAACCTGCCGGTCTCAGCTCCGCAACATTGCCAAGATCCGCCCTTTCCTCTCCATCCAAACCGCTACCCTGCTCATTCAAGCTCTCATCCTATCCCGTCTGGACTACCGCATCAGCCTTCTCTCTGATCTCCCATCCTCGTGTCTCTCCCCACTTCAATCCATACTTCATGCTGCTGCCCGGATTATCTTTGTCCAGAAACGCTCTGGGCATATTACTCCCCTCCTCAAAAATCTCCAGTGGCTACCAATCAATCTGCGCATCAGGCAGAAACTCCTCACCCTTGGCTTCAAGGCTGTCCATCACCTCGCCCCCTCCTACCTCACCTCCCTTCTCTCCTTCTCCAGCCCAGCCCGCACCCTCCGCCCCTCTGCTGCTAATCTCCTCACTGTACCTCGTTCTCACCTGTCCCGCCATCGACCCCCGGCCCACGTCATCCCCCAGGCCTGGAATGCCCCCAATCCCTCTGCCCATCCGCTAAGCTAGCTCTCTTTCTCCCTTCAAGGCCCTACTGAGAGTTCACCTCCTCCAGGAGGCCTTCCCAGACTGAGCCCCTTCCTTCCTCTCCCCCTCGTCCCCCTCTCCATCCCCCCATCTTACCTCCTTCCCTTCCCCACAGCACCTGTATATATGTATATATGTTTGTACATATTTATTACTCTATTTATTTATTTATTTATTTTACTTGTACATATCTAGTCTATTTATTTTACTTTGTTAGTATGTTTGGTTTTGTTCTCTGTCTCCCCCTTTTAGACTGTGAGCCCACTGTTGGGTAGGGACTGTCTCTATATGTTGCCAACTTGTACTTCCCAAGCGCTTAGTACAGTGTTCTGCACACAGTAAGCGCTCAATAAATACGATTGATGATGATGATGATTGATGATTATTATTATTAGTCATCCCCCCTCCCAGGGTGGTCTGGGGTAGTGTGGGAAGTGGGGAAGGGGAGCAGGACGTCAGGAGGAGGACGATGGGCAGGGGCAGGACCCTGGGGTGGGTGAAGGGGGGCCAAGCCCAGGAATGGGTTGGGCTCCAGCCAGCCAAGTCTGGGGGCTCTCAGGGTGGCCCAGGAGGCCTGGGGGGCCCTGCCCTCAGGGAAAGGCCCACAGCTTCCTGCCCTGCCCTCTTGCCCCTCCATTCCCCTCACCCACCCCGCACCAGCAACCAGCCCTGGGCTGGGGGCAAGAGGTTGTAAGTGAGATAGAGGCTGGGGCCGGGGACTGGGGGCCGGGCTGGCCTGGCTCCTAGGAAGCCAGTGGGAGCGATAGAGCCGCTCCCCCAGCCCTGCGGTCCAGAGGCTGCAGCCGAGCTCTCCCCTCTCCCCTTTCTCTTCTTCTCTCCGCTGTGAGCATCGGGCCTGGAGAGCTCTCTCCCGCTCCCCCAGAGCTTGGTGGATGGTGGACATAGGGCCACATGGGGAGGGGGCATATTCTCATGCTCTAGCAACCCCTACTTGGTTTCCTGCTCTCTGTCCTCCTTGGGGTGGGGGATGGGCGGGACAGAGGGATGGACACTGCTCTGGAGGACTGAAGAGGGAGGGACGCACTTCCTGTCCCACTTTCCCCCTCCCGGACCCTTCCACCTCCCTGTTCCCTCCGCCCCTCACACAGACCCAGTTTACCACTCCCAACTCCACTCTTGCCACCCCACCCCAATGCCCATCAACCCCAGCCCCCAGCAACTCTCCCCTGGCCCTCCACCTTCACCATGTGCCCTCTCCCCTCAGGCCTAACAGTGACCCTCTACTCCCTTCTGGCCACCAGCCCAAACTCTGACCTCCAACCTCCACAGTGAACACAATCAGAAGAGCTGCCTGACCCCAGCCCGTTCTTTAATGAGGCCTGGAGTGGGGTGGGGGGGAGGGAAGGGTCTCAGGGTTCGGGGCAGGGCCCAACAGCCACATCCAGGCTGGCCGACCAGGGGAGGGAGAAGCTGTGGAAAGAGATGGGGAAGGGGTGGAAGAGGGCCGCGCGGCCCAGATCGCCATCAGCCTGGGTCTCAGCTCAGACCTGCGTCTCTGCTCCCAGGGCCCCTGGCCCCGAAACCTGGGAGTGGCAGGGAGGGGAGGGCTGACCTTGGCTTCCCCCCATTTCATTCCAGAATCCAGCGGGGTTCAGACTTGGGAAGCAGAGAGGGGTGGGGGATGCAGGGCGTGGGGAAGGTGGGGGGGCCGGGGCAGGGGGCTCCGTCCTCACAGGTTGTCGCCATCCGCCTCTTCTGGGCCCGGTTGTGGCTGGACGGGGTTCAGGGTGGCCCACTCAGGGCCGTGGGTGAGGAGGTGGCTCTGGTTCAGCCGCTGCACACGGTAGTTTTCATAGTGGATGTTATGGGTGATGTCCTTGAGGTCCTGCAGGTGGGACCTGATGGGGGAAGCACAGGCCCAGAGGGTGGCACAGGCTGGAGGGGCAACCCTTGAATCCCCCTCCCCTCACCCAAGGCCTGCCCCCATGCAGACCGCCTCCTTCCTTGGCCTCTTCTCCAGCAGGGCCTTCCGTGTCCACCCCCACAGCCCAGCCCTTCATCCTGATGCCAGGCCCCGGCCCCCGCCCCGGTGCCCGGCCTCTCACCTGATGAGCAGGTCTCTCAGGAGGGGAAACTCACAATGGGCCATGTTCTCCACTGAAAGGCAAGGCCAGAGATGAGCCGGGGACCAGGGGACAGGATTCCATGGGGCAGGATGAGGCAAGGCTGAGCTAAAGGCTGAGAGGCAGGGTCAGGACTGATGCCAGGACTGTGAGAGGCAGAACTGGAACTGATGCGAGGACCACACAGGGCAGAAGCCGGTAGAGAAAAGCAGGGCTGGGGTTGGATCCAGGGGATGGGCAGAACCCTCTGCTCAGCTCCCTGGAGCTTCACACCCCAGAAAGATTGCTGTAGTAATAACAATGATGGCATTTATTAAGCGCTTAATATGTGCAAAGCACTGTTCTAAGTGCTGGGGTAGATACAAGGTAATCAAGTTGTTCCATGTGGGGCTCACAGACTTAAACCCCATTTTCCAGATGAGGGAACTGAGGACCAGAGAAGTGAAGTGACTTGCCCAAAGTCACACAGCTGATACGTGGTGGAGCCGGGATTCGAACCCATGACCTCTGACTCCAAAGCCCGGGCTCTTTCCATTGAGCCACGCTACTTCTCTAATAATAGTAATAATAGTCGCTAGTAATAACAGTAATAGTATTTAAGCACTTACTGTGTGTAGAGCACTGTACTAAGTGAATTAGCTACTATCCTTGGCTCGTAAGGAGCTCACAATCTAAGAGTAAGGTGGGGAAGGGGGCTGGAACATATGGAAAGAATAAAAAAAGAGAACTCAAAGATAGCATAAAACATAAAAACAGGGATAGATACAGAAAAACTTGTAAGAGATGTAGGGCCCTGTAGCCAGAAGAGCCAAATTTTGCGTTTCTCTGGCTCAGAGTCCAATGGTCAACAACCATACTAGCCAGCGATAGCAACAAGGAGGAAGAGGAGACAAAGGAGGAGGAAAAGGGAGGAAGGTGAAGGGGGGAGAGAGAAGGGATGTGAGGGAGGGAGGAGGAAGGGGAGAAAGTGGAAGAAAGGGAAGGGGAGAGAGAAGGGGAAGAAAGGGAGGAGAGAGGGAGGGGAGACGGAGGGGAAGGGAGAGGAAGGAGATTCCTTTTCCTAGACAGTGTTTAGAGGGAAGCCAGGTGTTCCCTCCACCTACTTTTCCACTCTTTTGTCCTACCCAGCCGCATCGCCCAAGAGATCTCCCACCTCCTATCAACATCCACCCCCCTCCACCTGCGCCATCCCTTCATCTCAAATTAAAACACGAGCTCCTTCCCTGACTGCCATCTTCAACCACTCTCTCTCTGAAGCCACCTTCCTCTTACTATCCAACCTGCCCCTGGGCTCTCATCCCCCCCCCAATCCCCCGGCTCTCCCCAGAACTCGCCCCTCCTTCCGCCTACCATTCCTGTCCAAACCCCTCGAGCAGGCTGTCTATGCCCGCTGCCTCCACTTCCCTCTCCTCCGACTCTCACCTCAACCTCCTGTGATCCAGCTTCTGAAACTGCCCTCTCCATTGAGGCACCAATGACCTCCTTCTCACCAAACCTAACAGACTTCTCTCCATCCTAATCCACCCAGATAGGCAGACCTCCTCCTAAGCCCCCAAGCCCTGGGGGCTGGGGGATAGCCAGTCCCTCTGCCCAGTAGGACCTCTGGCTCTGCAGGCCCATCCACACGGTACTGAATGTCCCCCGGAGGGTAGGAGAGCAGAGCAGGGCAGGGACACCCCCCCCCCACCCCCAGCCCCAGTCAGGAAGGGCTCTCCACTACCACTCCTCCCCTGAACCCATCAGGTCCTTCCCCGGGCCATGGGGGAGGCACCCCCCTGGGAGCTGCTCCCAATGGGTCTTACCTTCAATGATTCCCCAGTTGGTCTTCCGGCCCAGAACCATCTTCCCATTCACCTCATACTCACGGTCAGCCCCCACCACGGCAAAGGGGATCTTGGCCTGTACAGGAAGGGAGTTGGGGGTGAGCTGGGCAAGGCCGGCTGGGCAAGGCCAAGGGGCCCGGGCAGGGAGGAGAGCCAGGGTGCCCTGGAAACCACAGGACTGTACATGAGAAGAGTGAGTGGGATGTGTCAGCTGGGAGTGAGGAAGATGCTCTCACCAGGTCACGAAGGAATAGTGGGGGCCTGGAGGGGTGGGATGGACAGAGGAGGAGAAGGTGCCTGCTGGGACTGTGCCATTGGCGGGGCGGGTTGCTGACTGGGGAATCGCCAATGGTGTCCTATGGATGGGTGGACAGGCCCCTCAGAAATCCAGAATAACAGCCGGTTAACATGGATGGTAACGATTGAATGACAGACATGACAGCCTGGACACGGTGCTAAGGCCCATGTCGGCACTGTGCTGCTGTCAATGAGTCCGGCATGTTTTAGGCCTTTGTGGTCATGTCACCATGTTGCTCGCGTCCTCGGGGAGAGTGGGGTCTCCGGACTCGGGTTCATCCGAGGAGCCCGGACGCTCACCCGGATCTTGTCATTGAGGAGCCTGTCGTCCGCGTCTTCATCTAGGTTCTTCTGCGGGTACACACTGACCCCGTGAGCTTGTAGGTCCCGCTGGATCTGGGGGTGGCAGGGACACCGAGGACCAGGGCTCAGGTTACTGGAATTTCCTAGGACTGCAGGTGCAAGTTTAGGAGTGTCCCTGCTCCAACCTCAATCCTGCTCCCCCAGGGGGTCCCTGCTCCAACCTCATTCTGGCTCCCTCAGTGCCCCTCTTCCATCCCCAATCCAGCCCCACCCTCACACCTGCCGCCGGAAGTCTTCCCTCTCATCCAGGGTGAGGCTGTCGGCCCGGGCGATCACGGGCACCACGTTCACCACCCGGCACAGCCGCTGCAGAAACTCCAGATCCAATGGACGAAGCCTGCGGAGCCGAGCCCGCCGCGCCGGTCCATCTGTCCGCCCGTCCATCCATCCGCCCACCCAACCCACCCGGGACATGACCGGAGAGCCCCACACCCTCCAGCTTTGGGTTCCACGGGGCACGTGGCGCCCGCCACCACCCATCCCTACCCTCGCCGCTCCAGGCTTTGCCGCAAGGGCCCGGGGACGAAAGGAGGGAGGGGACAGGTGCGGAGGGGCATGGAGTGGGAATCCCCTACCAGTGGCCAGTGGGTGGCACGAAGTAGATGCAGCTGTGGACGCGGGAGTCGGGGATGTGACGCTGCCTGTTGATGAGAATCTCCTCCCGCAGGTACTGCTCGTACTGCTCGTTGATAAAGCTCAGGATGGGCTCCCAGCTGGTGGGGGAAGGCCGGGGAGCAGGGGATGGGGGGGCATCAATTGTCCCACCCCTCCCCCTGCCGCCCCTACCCCAGCCTCTGCCCCAGCTGCTCATCCTGGAGGCCAAAGAGTGTCTGCCCTCCCCACCCCCCGCCCCCCACCACTGTACATCCCCCTAATTGATTTTCATGTCTGTCATTCAATCTCATTTACTGAGCGCTTACTGTGTGCAGAGCACTGTACTAAGCGCTTGGGAAGTACAAGTTGGCAACATATAGAGATGGTCCCTACCCAACAATGGGCTCAGTCTAGAAGGGGAAGGCAGAAAACAAAACAAAACATGTAGACAGGTGTCAAAACCGTTAGAAAGAGTAGAATAATAGCTATATGCACATCATCAATAAAATATAGTAAACATGTACAAGTAAAATAGAGTGATAAATATGTACAAATATAAACAAGTGCTGTAGGGAGGGAAAGGAGGTAGGATGGGGGGGCGATGGGGAGGAGGAGAGGAAGGAGGGGGCTCAGTCTGGGAAGGCCTCCTGGAGGAGGTGAGCTCTCAGTAGGGCTTTGAAGGGAGGAAGAGAGCTAGTTTGGCAGACGTGTGGAGGGAGGGCATTCCAGGCCAGGGGAAAGATGTGGGCTAGGGGTCGACGGCGGGACAGGCAAGAACGAGGCACAGTGAGGAGGTTAGCGACAGAGGAGCAGAGAGTGTGGGCTGGGCTGGAGAAGGAGAGAAGGGAGGTGAGGTAGGAGGAGGCGAGGTGATGGACAGCCTTGAAGCTGAGAGTGAGGAGTTTTTGCTTCATTTGTAGGTTGACAGGCAACAACTGGAGATTTTTGAGGAGGGGAGTGACATGCCCAGAGCTTTTCTGTACAGAGATAATCCGGGCAGCAGAGTGAAGTATAGACTGAAGCGGGGACAGACAGGAGGATGGGAGATCAGAGAAGAGGCTGATGCAGTAATACAGTCGGGCAAGGATGAGAGATTGAACCAGCAAGGTAGCAGTTTGGATGGAGAGGAAAGGGTGGATCTTGGTGATGTTATGGAGGTGAGACCGGCAGGTTTTTGGTGACGGATTGGATGTGTGTGGTGAATGAGACAGCGGAGTCGAGGATGATAATAATAATAATAATGGCATTTATTAAGCACTTACTATGTGCAATGCACTGCATTGCACTGTTCTAAGCGCTGGGGAGGTTACAAGATGATCAGGTTGTCCCACGGGGGGCTCACAGTCTTAATTCCCATTTTACAGATGAGGGAGCTGAGGCACAGAGAAGTGATTTACCCAAAATCACACAGATAATTGGCAGAGGTAGGATTTGAACCCATGACCTCTGACTCCAAAGCCCGGGCTCCTTCCACTGAGCCATGCTGCTTCTCTTGGATGACACCAAGGTTGCGGGCTTGTGAGACGGGAAGGATGGTAGTCTGTCACTCCCTCTAGACTGTAATCTCCTCGTGACAAGGAATGTGTCATCATCATCAATCGTATTTATTGAGCGCTTACTATGTGCAGAGCACTGTACTAAGCGCTCAAAGTTTGTGTCGACAAACTTTGTGGTATTGTGCTCTCCCAAGTGCTTAGTACAGTGCTCTGCACACAGTAGGTAATGATAATAATGGGGTACTTGTTAAGTTCTTAGTATGTGTCAAGCACTGTTTTAAGTGCTGGGGTAGATATAACCGGGGTAGATACAAGCTAATCAGTCCCTGTCTCACATGGGGCTCACGGTCTTCATCCCCACTTCACAGATGAGGGAACTGGGTGCAGAGGAGTGAAATGACTTGCTCAAGGTCACACAACAGACAAGTGGCAGAGCTGGGATTAGAACGCAGGTCCTTCTGACTCCAGGCCAGTGCTCTATCTACTGGGCATGCTGCTTCCCATAAGGTAAGTGCTCAATAAATACCATTGATTGGCCCCGGGGCCTCCATCTCTCACCCCGCCCCTCCCACCCCATCGCGTCCCCTACAGTAGCCCCATACTGAGCTCTCCTGCCTCCCTCTCCAGTGGCAGGCAGAGGCTGGCCTGGGGAGGGGGAGAAGGGAGCTACTTCCCTCCCGCTGCCCCCCTCATCCCCAGCTGTTAGGCCAGTTGGGGACAAGGAAGGGGGTCAAGGGACACATTAGAGCGGAAGCTTCCTGGGTGTCACCTCCCGGAGGCAGGTGCTCAGTTCAGCGTTCCCACTACCAACCATCGGTCGTTGTTGATCTGGTCCCCGAATCCTGGGGTGTCTGTCACCGTCAGCTTCAGCTTCACCCCCTTCTCCTCAATGACTGCAGGGCGGGAAGCCGAGAGGTCATTCAGGGAGTCAGAGTCCCGGAGCCGCCACGCTGGGCCCCGACGGACTGCCGTTGGCACCTACCCCTGGCTCCGTCGCCATGGCCACGGGTCCCAGCCCAACACGGAGGCACCAGGACCCTGCCACCCCCCAGCCCCACCCCAACCTCACGGTGTCCTGACTGCCTCCCCACGCCCTCCAAGCTCCTGGTGCCTGAGAGGACCAGAAACCCAGCCTCCCCACCCATCACTGGCTTCCCAAGGGCAGGCGGTGAGGGATGGAGCTGCCATCTTGGCTCCATTTCCATCCCTGGCAGGGGGAGCGCGGAGAGCGGAGGGGGACCACTGTCCAGCCGACCATCGAGTGGTGGAGGTTCATTCATTCATTCATTTTTACTGAGAGCTTACTGTGTAAAAAGCACCGTACAAAGCGCTTGGACAGTACAATTCGGCAACAGGTAGAGACAATCCCTACCCAACAACGGGCTCACAGTCTAGAAGCGGGAAGACAGACAACAAAACAAAATGAGTCGACAGCATCAATAGCAATAGGAGGTGAAGCTGGGCCCATCACCCTGCCCGCAGGGGGTCAGCGCTCGGGGGAGGAGTTGGGGGGGGTTGGGGGGGAGGGGTCCTTACCATGGCTGATGGACTGGATGCACACAGTCTTGGGGATGGGCTGCTGCCGGGCTCCACTCAAGCTACGCCTACTCAACTTGGACTTGAACAGCGTGTCCACCATGGTGGACTTCCCCAGGCCGCTCTGACCTGTGGGCAGGAGGGGCGGGTGGAGGGCGGGGGGCACGGAGGGCAGGAGCATGTGTGCAGGAAACACAGGGGAGTGAAGGGAGGAGGATGAGGAGGGAATTCCATTTCCTCCAAGAGGCCTTCCCTGGTTTCTCTCCCATCTCCCCACCTATTGCCACTTCAGCGCTCTGTCACCTCTGCACTTGGCTACTCCTTCCTCTTCCTCACACCACTTAAATCCTTCATACGAGTAGACTGCCTAGACTGTCAGCTTACCGAGGGCAGGGATCCTGTCTGTTAACTCTAGTATAATTTTCCCAGCACCGAGAACAGTACTCTGCACGGGAGAAGGGCTCGCTCAGAAAATACCCTTGCTGGATATTCCCAGCTCCGCTCCCAAGTCCCTGACCCTCTCAGGGCCTCAGTTTCCTCCAACTCCCTGCTTCCCCTCCCTCCTGTCCTGCGAGCTCAACGTGGGACAGGGTCGGTGTCTGATGGGATTATCCTCCACTGACCGCAATGCTCAGCCTAGTTCTGAGAGTAGGTCCTGCCTGCAGCTGGCTGCTCACTGACACTGCAGGACTGGGTGTCAGGGGAGGGGAACTGGTTGGACTGGGCTGGACTGGGCTGCCCCAGGGCTTGGGATCCTCCTAGCTGGGGGATTTCTCTTCCTGGTCCCTGGGAGCCGAGGGACCTCACAATCTCAGGCATGGGGCAGGGCATGGGCAGCCAGGAGGCTCCAGGGTTGGCAGTGACCTCTGCCCCCGGCATCCCAGGGGGGTCCCACACTGGGAGAGGGGCGCATCCCAGGGGGGTCCCACACTGGGAGAGGGGCCCAGACCGACCCAGTCCTCCTTGGCTGGGCCAGCCTCCACCCCCAGCGCCCCAGAGGGACCCCTGCTGCGGCCAGTCTCTCTGCACCCGGGGCCCCCAGACTCACCCACCACCATGAGATTGAACTCGAAGCCAGTTTTCATGGCCTTGACTCGCATCTGATCCAGGACAGCCTCGATCCCCACGTAGCCTAGGAGCTGGTTGCCCGGAGCCGGGGCCACGGGGCTGGGGGTCCGGCCCTGCTCCCTACGGTGCCGCTGCAGGGGGTCTTCCATACGGCGGGTGGGCCCGTCTGTCCGCCCGTGCCCTGCAGGGACACAGGGGAGGTGGGCTTGGCAGGCTTCTCACTCACAGCCCTCCCACTCACTGTTCACGGGGCTCTCCTCACTCTGACTTTCCCAACCCTGTAGATAACACCACCATCCTTCCTGTCTAAGCTCGTCCTCTAGACTGTAAGCTTGTTATGGGCAGGGAACGTGGCTATTTATTTGTATTCTCCCAAGTGCTTAGTACAAATGCTCTGCACAAAGTGCTCAGTAAATACGATTGAATGGACAAGACCATAACTTTGGCATTATCTCGACTCATCTGGAGAAGCAGCGTGGCTCAGTGGAAAAGAGCACGGGCTTTGGAGTCAGAGGTCATGGGTTCAAATCCCGGCTCCACCACTTGTCAGCTGTGTAAATTTGGGCAAGTCACTTCACTTCTCTGGGCCTCAGTTCCCTCATCTGTAAAATGGGGATGAAGACTGTGAGCCCCACGTGGGACAACCTCATGACCTTGTATCCCCCCAGTGCTTAGAACAGTGCTTTGCACATAGTAAGCGCTTAATAAATGCCATCATTATTATTATTATTATCTCTCTCATTCAACCCACATATTCACTCTGTCACTGGATCCTGTCACTTCTACCTCATTAATAATAATAATAATGATAACATTTATTAAGCGCTTTCTACATGCAAAGCACTGTTCTAAGTGCTGGGGAGGTTACAAGGTGATCAGGTTGCCCCATGGGGGGCTCACAGTCTTAATCCCCATTTTACAGATGAGGTAATGGAGGCCCAGAGAAGTTAAGTTACTTGCCCAGTCACACAGCTGACAGTTGGAGGAGCCGGGATTTGAACCAGTGACCTCTGACTCCACAGCTCATGCTCTTTCCATTGAGCCATGCTGCTTCTTATCACCGTCATCATCAATTGTATTTATTGAGCAGCTTACTGTGTGCAGAGTACTGTACTATGCACTTGGGAGAGTACAATACAACAGTTAGCAGGCACGTTCCCTGTCCTCCATAAGTTTACAGTCTAGAGGGGGACGTGAACATTGATAATAAATAATTTATAATACAAAATTTATAGATATGTACATAAGTGCTGTGGGGTTGGGGGGCGGGTATCAACTGCCCAAACTGCTGCCGGGTTGATCCAAGCACTTATTCTACTCTGCCTTGACTATTTATGTATTGTTTATAATCGTATTTATTGAGTGCTTACTGTGTGCAAAGCACTGTACTAAGCGCTTGGGAAGTACAAATTGGCAACATATAGAGACAGTCCCTACCCAACAATGGGCTCACAGTCTAGAAGGGGGAGACAGACAACAAAACAAAACAAGTAGACAGGGTGCAATACTATTGGAATAAATAGAATTATAGCTAATTCTATATTACTATGACGACTATTGCATCAACCTCCTTGCCTACCTCCCTGCCTCCTGTCTCTCCCCACTCCAGTCAGTACTTCACTTTGCTGCCCAGGTCATTATTCTAAAAAAACTCATTCAATCCACTTCTTCCCACTCAAGAACCTCCAGTGGTTGCCCATCCACCTTGGCATCAAACAGAGACTCCTTACCATCACTCAATCCCCTTGCCCCCTCCTATCTCATCAATCAATCAATCAATCAATCATATTTATTGAGCACTTACTGTGTGCAGAGCACTGTACTAAGCGCTTGGGAAGTACAAGTCGGCAACACATAGAGACAGTCCCTATCCAACAGCGGGCTCACAGTCTAGAAGGGGGAGACAGAGAACAAAACCAAACATACTAACAAAATAAAATAAATAGAATAGATATGTACAAGTAAGATAAATAAATAGAGTAATAAATATGTACAAACATATATACATATATACAGGTGCTGTGGGGAAGGGAAGGAGGAAAGATGGGGGAGATGGAGAGGGGGACAAGGAGGAGAGGAAAGAAGGGGCTTAGTCTGGAAAGGCCTCCTGGAGGAGGTGAGCTCTCAGTAGGGCCTTGAAGGGAGGAAGAGAGCTAGCTTGGCGGATGGGCAGAGGGATTGGGGGCATTCCAGGCCCGGGGGATGACGTGGGCCGGGGGTCGATGGCGGGACAGGCGAGAACGAGGTCCGGTGAGGAGATTAGCGGCGGAGGAGCGGAGGGTGCGGGCTGGGCTGGAGAAGGAGAGAAGGGAGGTGAGGTAGGAGGGGGCGAGGTGATGGACAGCCTTGAAGCCAAGCGTGAGGAGTTTCTGCCTGATGCATAGGTTGATTCGTAGCCACTGGAGATTTTTGAAGAGGGGAGTAACATGCCCAGAGCGTTTCTGGACAAAGACAATCCGGGCAGCAGCATGAAGTATGGATTGAAGTGGGGAGAGACACGAGGATGGGAGACCAGAGAGAAGGCTGATGCGGTAGTCCAGATGGGATAGGATGAGAGCTTGAATGAGCAGGGTAGCGGTTTGGATGGAAAGGGCGGATCTTGGCAATGTTGCGGAGCTGAGACCGGCAGGTTTTGGTGACGGCTTGGATGTGAGGGGTGAATGAGAGAGCGGAGTCGAGGATGACACCAAGGTTGCGGGCTTGTGAGATGGGAAGGATGGTAGTGCCGTCAACAGAGATGGGAAAGTCAGGGAGAGGGCAGGGTTTGGGAGGGAAGACAAGGAGTTCAGTCTTGGACATCTCATCTAGCTAACTCTCCTACTACAACCGAGCCCTGACACTTCACTCCCTGAAAGCCACCCTATACTCACTGTACCTCAATCTCGTCTCTCAACCCCTCACCCACATCCTTCCTCTTGTCTGGAACTCCTTCCCCGTCCACAAATGCCAGACTACCACTCCCCCTACCTTCAAAGCCTTATTAAAATCATTTAACCTCCAAAAGGCCTTCCCTGACTAAGCCCTCATTTCCCCATTCCCTCTCTCTTCTGCATTCCTCTTGCATTTGAATTTGTACCCTTCATTCACGCCCACCCTTAACTCCACAACACTCACATACACAGCCATAATTTATTTTAATGTCTGCCCCCCCCAGAATGTAAGCTCCTTGTGGTCAGGGAACATGTCTATCAATTCTGATATATTATACTCTCCCAAGCGCTTAATACAGTGTTCTGCACAACAAATACAATTAATTGACTGGAGGTGTGGGTGGACAGAGTTGGGAGCAGCTGGTCCTTGTCTATTCCAGGAGCACTGAAAAGGGTGGGGAGGAGGGGAAAGCTCCAGGAGCACTGAGAGGGATGGGGAATAAATAAATATTTATTTATTTTACTTGTACATATTTATTCTATTTATTTTATTCTGTTAATATGTTTTGTTTTGTTCTCTGTCTCCCCCTTCTAGACTGTGAGCCCACTGTTGGGTAGGGACCGTCTCTATATGTTGCCAACTTGTACTTCCCAAGCGCTTAGTACAATGCTCTGCAAACAGTAAGCGCTCAATAAATATGATTGATTGACTGATATTGCACTCTCCCAAGTGCTTAATAAGCTCTGCACTGGATAAGTGCTCTACACATAGTAAATGCTCAATAAATATGATTGACTGACTGAACGGGGAAGGAGAGAGCAAAAGGGGAAGGAAGAGGGGGATCACTGGATCACTGGAATGGAGATAATAATGATGATGATGATGGTATTTGTTAAGCACTTACTATGTGCAAAGCACTGTTCTAAGCGCTGGGGGGGATACAAGGTGATTAAGGTGTCCCTCGTGGGGCTTACAGTCTTCATTCCCATTTTACAGATAGGGGAACTGAGGCTCTGAGAATTTAACTGACTTGCCCAAGGTCACACAGCAGACATGTGGCGGAGTCGGGATTCGAACCCATGACCTCTGACTCCAAAGCCCGTGCTCTTGCGACTGAGCCACGCTGCTTCTCATTATAATAATAATAATAATAATAATACCAATCAATCTGCGCATCAGGCAGAAACTCCTCACCCTGGGCTTCAAGGCTGTCCATCACCTCGCCCCCTCCTACCTCCCCTCCCTTCTCTCCTTCTACTGCCCAGCCCGCAACCTCCGCTCCTCGACCGCTAATCTCCTCACTGTACCTCGTTCTCGCCTGTCCCGCCGTCGACCCCCGGCCCACGTCATCCCCGGGGCCTGGAATGCCCTCCCTCTGCCCCTCCGCCAAGCTAGTTCTCTTCCTCCCTTCAAGGCCCTGCTGAGAGCTCACCTCCTCCAGGAGGCCTTCCCAGACTGAGCCCCTTCCTTCCTCTCCCCCTCGTCCCCCTCTCCATCCCCCTCTCCATCCCCCCATCTTACCTCCTTCCCTTCCCCACAGCACCTGTATATATGTATATATGGTTGTACATATTTATTACTCTATTTATTTATTTATTTATTTATCTTACTTGTACATTTCTATCCTATTTATTTTATTTTGTTGGTATGTTTGGTTCTGTTCTCTGTCTCCCCCTTTTAGACTGTGAGCCCACTGTTGGGTAGGGACTGTCTCTATGTGTTGCCAATTTGTACTTCCCAAGCGCTTAGTACAGTGCTCTGCACATAGTAAGCGCTCAATAAATACGATTGATTGATTGATTGATTGATAATAATGGTATTTGTTAAGCACTTACTGTGTGCCAGGCACGGTATAAGCACTAGGGTGGATACAAACAAATAGAGCTGGACGCAGTCCGTGTCCCACATGGGGCTGCAGCTCCTATTTTACAGATGAGGTAACTAAGGCACAGAGAAGTGAAATGCTTTGCCCAAGGTCACACAGCAGACAAGTGGCAGAGCCAGGATTAGAGCCCACGACTTTCTGACTCCCATGCCCGGGCTCTATCCTTTGGGTCATGATGCTTCCCAGCAGAGGAAGGGGAAGGAAGACAGGGAAGGGGAGAGGGAGACTCCAGGAGCACTGGGAAGTGTGTTGTGGGGTGGGGGGTGAGAGGGGGGGAAGGAAATTCCAGAAGCAATGAGAGGGGAAGGGGGAGGAGGAGTGGGAGGGCTCCCAGAGCATTGAAAGAGGCAGGGGGACATACAGGGGCGGGGTGACTGCCTCTGATTCCAGTCCCCCAGGACCTGCCCTCTATCAATCAATCAATCAATCGTATTTATTGAGCGCTTACTGTGTGCAGAGCACTGTACTAAGCGCTTGGGAAGTACAAGTTGGCAACATATAGAGACAGTCCCTAGCCAACAGAGGGCTCAGTCTAAAAGGGGGAGGCAGAGAACAAAACCAAACACACTAAAAAATAAAATAAATAGAATAGATATGTACAAGTAAAACTAAAAGCTGCTTTAGAGAAGCAGCATGACCTAGTAGATAGATCATAGGTCTGGGAGTTAGAAGGACCTGGGTTCTAATCCCAGCTGCGCCACTTGTCTCCTCGGGGCCTTTGGGCAAGTCACTTCACTTCTCTGGGCCTCAGTTCTCTCATCTGGAAAATGGGGTTGCGACTGAGCTCTCTTGGGACATTCATTCATTCAATCATATTTCTTGAGCGCTTACTGTGTGCAGAGCACTGTACTAAGCTGTGTCCAACTTGATTAGCTTGTACCTACCCCAGCACTTAGCACAGTCCCTGGCACATAGTAAGTGCTTAATAAATACCATAAAAAAGGGAAGGACCCTCTAGAACACAAAGCCCAGGAGATCCATTGGTTCATTCATTCATTCAATCGTATTTATTGACCGCTTACTTGTGGCGTGGACCCCGCTGACCAGTGCCAAGGAAGGCCTGGGGAGGGAAGGCTCAGCCCACGGCTCTTCCTCGGCATCTGCTTCTGCATCTGTATGATGCGGGGAGCACTGGAGGGAGGGCACAGCAGCTTCACCCAATCCTTGGGTTAGACTGTAAACTTGTTGAGGGCAGGGAATGTGTCTGATATATTGTTATATTGTCCTCTCCCAAGTGCTTAATACGTTGCTCTGCGCAAAGTAAGTGCTCAAAAAATATGATTGACTGACTGACAAGGCTGGGCAGGGTAGGGTAATAATAATAATAATGGTAGTGAGAAGCAGCGTGGCTCAATGGAAAGAGCACAGGCTTTGGAGTCAGAGGTCATGGGTTCAAATCCCCGCTCCGCCAATTGTCAGCTGGGTGACTCTGGGCAAGTCACTTTGCTTCTCTGGGCCTCAGTTACCTCATCTGTAAAATGGGGATTAACATGTCAGCCCTCTGTGGGACAACCTGATCACCTTGTAACCTCCCCAGCGCTTAGAACAGTGCTTTGCACATAGTAAGCGCTTAATAAATGCCATCATTATTATTATTATTATTATAGTATTTGTTAAGTGCTTACTGTGTGTAAAGCACTGTTCTAAGCACTGGAGGGGATACAAGGTGATCAGGTTGTCCCACTTGGGGCTCACAGTCTTAATCCCCATTTTACAGATGAGGTAACTGAGGCACAGAGAAGTTAAGTGGCTAGCCCAAGGTCACACAGCTGACAAGTGGCATTCGAACCCATGGCCTCTGACTCCCAAGCATGCGCTCTTTCCACTGAACCATGCTGCTTCCCCTGAAGGGTCACACAGGGTCAGACAGGACCAGGTACGGTAGGGTAGGGGGACAGAACCAAGCCAGGCCAGATGGGGATGGGTGGGGCCGGGCCCTGGGCCCAAAATCTAGGGTCAGAGGTCAGTGGGACAAATGGCCCCTGGGAGGGGAGGCAGTTCCCTGCAGAAGCTGGAACCAGAAGACCAAGAGGGAACAGAAACAGAAAATAAGAAGGGAAACTAAACTTCCCACTCCCTTTGGTCAGGCCGGGCAGGGCCATGGGAGAGGAGTGCTTGGCACATAGTAAGTGCTTAGCAAGTACCATTATATTTATTACTAAGTGGCTCCTGGCCTCCCTCTCCACCTGGATGCTCTGCTCTGCCCCTGCTCCCCCTTCCTTCAGGCAGATTCTTCCAGCAGAATTCCAACTACAAGGCTGGAAAAACAGGTAGGCGGGCAGGCAGGAGAGAGCTAGGGAAGGGTCCCAGGAAGGAAGGAAGCATTCTCCATCGCATTCCCTATTACCTGCCCCCTCACCCTTTTCCTCCCTGCCCCCCAGTTTCTCCCTCCCCACTCCCTGACCCTGTTTGTCTTCCTCCCTGCCCCCTAGTTCTCCCTCTCCACTCCCTGACGCTGTTTGCCAGAAGGGAGGCTCCTCGCTGCCCAACACCCATTAGCCCACTGTTGGGTAGGGACCGTCTCTATATGTTGCCAACTTGTACTTCCCAAGCGCTTAGTACAGTGCTCTGCACACAGAAAGCGCTGAATAAATATGATTGATTGAATGAATGAATGAATAGCCCCAGAGCCTTGCTCCTTCTCTTCTCAGCTCTCACCCAGGATGGAAATGGGCCAGAGGCAGAGCAGGGAGAGACGACAGAAACAGACAAAGACCTGTTCGGGGAGTTAGAGAAAGGGATTTGGCACCCCAGGACCTGCCTTATAGCCCCATCCAGCAAATCCCCCTCTAAATGCCCCACTGTGGGCAGGGATTAATATTAATAATAATAATAATAATGGCATTTATTAAGCGCTTACTACGTGCAAAGCACTGTTCTAAGCGCAGGGGAGGATACAAGGTAATCAGGTTGTCCCACGGGGGCCTCACAGCTTTACTCCCCATTTTACAGATGAGGGAACTGAGGCCGACAGCAGTGAAGTGACTTGCCCAAAGCCACACAGCTGACAGTCGGCAGAGCCTGGATTCGAACCCCTGACCTCTGACTCCAAAGCCCGGGCTCTTTCCACTGAGCCACGCTGCTTCTCTCTTTATTGCTGTATTGTGCTTTACAAGCGCTTAGTACAATGCTCTCCACACAGTAAGTGCTCAATAAATACTATTGAATGAATGAATGAATGAATGGACTAGTCAGAGAGCTGGACAGCAATAAATAAGACTGGACGCCACCCTGCCTCCACCCCCATCTGCCCGGTCAGAGGGAGGAAGCCCCCAGGGCCAGGCAGACTGCTGGGGCCAGGAGCTGAGCCCTCCGGCTCCTCCAAGGCCAGGGCCCCAAGGCCACTGGAGCAGAAATGAGCTGGCCACCCCTGAGGCCCCTGTCTGCCTGGCCTGAACCAGAGTAGCCCCGTCTGTCCATTCCAGCGGTTTCAGACCAGCCCTCCACCTCAGATCCTGTCCGTCCATCCACCTGCCGCCCCCACCAACCCAGCTCTTCACCAGCCCGGACCCCACTGCGAGGACGGGGAGGGGAGCCGGGCTGCCCACTCACCGGCGGAGCAAAGGGAGACAGTTAGGACAGTTAGAACAGTCTGGAGCTTCCCGCCCCCCTTCCCATGCTGAACTGGAGCGGCCAAGGTGCAAACGGCAATTGCTGAGAGGGGCATCAGGACTATGGGCCTAGCCCGGAGGGAAGGGTGGTTACCGTGAGTCCAGCTGCAGGTGGTCCTCAGGGTCCGGGGACTCCACTTTCCCAGGACACACTGGCCCAGGCGGTATGTGACCCTGTAGGCGGGAGAGATGGTAGGGGCAGGGAAGGGCGGGGGTGGGGTGGGGGGCTTCCTCTCTGTGGCTTCTCCTTCCTGGAGCCCGGCCCAGGGGCCGCTTCTATTTGACTGTGGGTTGCCATAGGAACTGAGGGGGGTGAGGAAAGGGGATAACTCCTAGGTGTGGGGCACCGTTGGGGGTCCAGCTGGGCTACAGGGAGGGGGCGAGGGGCTGGGGCCAGGGTGGGCCAAGCCGGAACCAGTTAGCCGTGCCTGTGATCAGCAACGTGGATGGGATTCTTGGTCCAGTTCCCCTTTCTCAGTGACTCTTTCCAATGCCCTCCCCTCCCCGATAAGCCCCCCGCCAAGATGATTAGATTGGGGTCTTTCTGCCTTGTTGCTGGACTTGAGGAGGAACCAGCCTTGGCATGGTGGCTGGTAGGCCTCCCCTGACTACCCTCCCGCATCAGTAGGACCCCGCTTGAGGGGAAACTGGGGGAAAAGAAAGGGGCAGGGTGAGGGGAGTGGGGGTGTGAAGGAGATGGGTGGCAGGGAAGGGTGAGGAGAGATGGGATGGGGGAAGGTGGGAAGGAGGGACTCCAGGAAGGAGAAAGGTCAAGAATCAGCTTACATGTTTTTAACCCTTAGTCTCTGACACCCATCCTACTGGAGGAGAAAGCCTGAGTGAGGGCACTGGGAATGAGAAACACACACACACACACGGACACACACCCTCCCTCCCCCTGCCCGGCCCCCACCATCTCCCGGGAGCCTGGTAAAGAGGAACCGCATTCCTTTTATTGTACTTCTGGTGCCAAGAGAGCTTGCTCCCAGGAGGGCAGAATCCCAGCCTGTGTGTGCTAACCCAATCTGTCACTCCTTCCCCTTCCCCCAACTGCTCCTCACCCAACCCCTTCCCCCCACCTCCTCACTCCTTCCTTGACCCCCCAGGCTCCGGCCTCCCTCCTGCCACCCCATTGGACCCTGAAGACTCAGGACACTGGTTGTCCAGGCTGACCCTGTGAGGCTCATGTTGATCCGGATGGCGGATCCCCACCAGTATTTCTAGCTCCACACCAGCCTCCCTCTGGCCCGGCTCCTCCCTCCAAGTTCCACATCTCAGATGTGGCCCACAGGGCCCCCGGGGTCATGGGGCATGGTCCAGGTTCACACAGATCCCTGAGGAAATGAGACATTTTTCTCTGCCGCGTGCACGGAGAAGCACACACAATGTCACATGTGTCTGTTGTGTCTCTCTTCAAAGCCACTCCTGACTTTGGCCTCTTGGTCTCTACCAATTGGTTTCTGTCTGTGATGTAGGTCGACTCCTGCTTCTCACACCCGCTCCCCCAGCTTGAGGCCTCTGTGGCCCCCAGGCCCTGCTGTCTGTCTCCCCCTTTCAGACTGTGAGCCCGCTGTTGGGTAGGGACCGTCTCTATATGTTGCCAACTTGTACTTCCCAAGCGCTTAGTACAGTGCTCTGCACACAGTAAGCGCTCAATAAATACGACTGAAAGAATGAATGAATGCTCTGGCCTCAAACCCAATCATTACGTACCCCATTTCCCCTACTATAGCACTTAGGTACACATCCTATTCTCCCTCCTTCTCCTACTTAGGTTATGAGCCCCGTGCTGGACGAGGATTGGGTCCAATATAATTAACTTGAATATACACCAGGACTTAGAACAGGATTTAATGATGATGATGATGATAATGACATTTATCAAGCGCTTACTATGTGCAAAGCACTGTTCTAAGCGCTGGGGGGGATACAAGGTGATCAGGTTGTCCCACATGGGGCTCACAGTCAATCCCCATTTTACAGATGAGGGAACTGAGGCTCAGAGAAGTGAAGTGACTTGCCCAAGGTCACACAGCAGACACGTGGTGGAGCTGGGATTCAAACCCACGACCTCTGACTCTAAAGCCCGGGCTCGTTCCCACTGAGCCACACTGCTTCTCCGCCGCACAAGGTGCTTAACAAATACCATAAAAATATTCATAATTAATTTTATTAATGTCGGTCTCCCCCTCTGGACTGCAAGCTCATTATGGGCAGGGAACGGGCCTACCAACTCTGTTACATTGTACTTAGTGCAGTGCTCTGTACACAGTTAAGTGCTCAATAAATACCACTGTTTGATTGATAACTGGAGTGTCCCCCGTACTGCTTTCCTCCGAACCATTGCCAGGCCTCAAACGCTTTACCCACCCCAGTCTTACCTGGAGTGTCCTCCCCTCTCAACCTGGTACAGAATGGACGATCACCAGGCAAAGGGCCACAGCGCCAAGCACAACCCTCCCCATGAGCTGTGGAAGCAGAGGCACCCACAAAAGAGGGAGCAGCATCTCCTTCTGGGGAGAAGGGCCAGAGAGGAAACAGCTGAGGATCGCCAGTGGTCAATGAGGGGATAAAAAAAAGATAATATTTGTTAAGTGCATACTATACATCAAGCACTGCTCTAAGCACTGGGGTTGATACAAGCTAATCAAGTTGCACACAGTCCAGGTCCCGCAAGGGGCTTATAGTCTTAATCCCCACTTGAGAAGCGGCGTGGCTCAATGGAAAGAACACGGGCTTTGGAGTCAGAGGTCATGGGTTCCAATCTCGGCTCCGCCAATTGTCAGCGCGTGACTTTGGGCAAGTCACTTAACTTCTCTGTGCCTCAGTTACCTCATCTGTAAAATGGGGATTAAGACTGTGAGCCCCCCCCGCCCGGGACAGCCTGATCACCTTGTAACCTCCCTAGTGCTTAGAACAGTGCTTGGCACATAGTAAGCACTTAATAAATGCCATTATTATTATTATTTTACAGATGAAGGAACTGAGGCAAGGAGAAATGAAATGACTTGCCCAAGGTCACACAGCAGACAAGTGGCAGAATCAGGATTAACATCCTTCCCCCATCTGTAATTTGCCTTGTTCTCGCCTGTCCCGCCGTCAAGCCCTGGCCCATGCCTACCTCTGACCCGGAATGCCCTCCCTCCACACACCCACCAAACTAGCTCTCTTCCTCCCTTCAAAGCCCTACTGAGAGCTCACCTCCTCCAGGAGGCCTTCCCAGACTGAGCCCCCCTTTTCCTCAGCTCCCCCTCCCCTCCGCGTCACCCTCACTCCCTTTGCTCTGCCCCCTCCCCACCCCACAGCACTTCTGTATATATGCACATATCCATAACTCTCTTTATTCGTATTGATGGCAGTTTACTTGTTTTGATGTGTATATATCTAGAATTCTATTTATTTATATTGATGCCTGCTTGTTTTGATGCTCTGCACACAGTAAGCGCTCAGTAAATACTATTGATTGATTTCTGTCTCCCCCCTTCTAGACTGTAAGTCAGTTGTGGGCAGGGATTGTCTCTGTTGCTGAGCCCCCTCCTCCCTCTCCCCCCTCCCCATCCCCCCCGCCTTACCTCCTTCCTCTCCCCACAGCACCTGTATATATGTTTGTACATATTTATTACTCTATTTTACTTGTACATATTTACTGTTCTATTCTATTTTGTTAATACGTTTTGTTTTGTTGTCTGTCTCCCCCTTCTAGACTGTGAGCCCGCTGTTGGGTAGGGACCGTCTATCTGTTGCCAACTTGTACTTCCCAAGCACTTAGTACAGTGCTCCGCACACAGTAAGCGCTCAATAAATACAATTGAATGAATGAATGAATGAATGAATGAAAGGTGGGAGCCACCCTGACCCAAAATGGCTTGGCTGGAGTCCCAGTCTGGGTAGATGAAGACGGGGAGGAGGCTAAGCTGGGGTTTGGGTTTTTTCGCAGCGTTTGCCACGGTCAAACTCACCAAGCAGAGCTGGAGATAGAAACACCAGACACATGGGCACTGGTGCCACGTGTAAGGCAGCAGGGGCAGGCCAGCTGGACCCCAGATGGTCACTGTGACATGAGGCCTGTGGGGTGGCCAAGCTGTCGAGGGACTCCCGTATCAGTTAGGCACCAATCTCCCACACAACTGGGAAACACGGAGACAGAAGAGCTGCCACTTCTGCCCCTGGGGAATTTGGCTTGCCGTTCGGGGCCCGGCGGGAGGGCACACAGAGCCAACATATGGGTTCTCCATCCCTACTGTCAGGGCCTGGCCCCTGGGCCTCAGGTACACTCAATCAGTCCAACAATCCAGGCTACTGACAGGCTCCCACCGGGCATTCGGCTGAGCCCCTGGAGGGCACCATAGTGGCAGGGGTTCACACTGGGGGGAGATGGGCAGGAGTATGAGGGGCTTGGGCCCAGGGAGTGTCCTCTGGATGGATGCCCGCTGGGATTGGACTGGATCCCATTCATTCATTCAATCGTATTTACTGAGCGCTTACTGTGTGCAGAGCACTGTACTAAGCGCTTGGGAGGTACAGGTGGGCAACCTATAGAGACGGTCCCCACCCAACAACGGGCTCACAGTCTAGAAGGGGGAGACAGACAAAAAAACCCCAAAGCAAGTAGACAGGTGTCAATACCATCAGAATAAATAGAATTATAGCTATGTACACATCATTAATAAAATAGAGTAATAACTATGTACAAATATACACAAGAGCTGTAGGGAGGGGAAGGGGGAAGGGCAGAGGGAGGGATGGGGGTGATGGGGAGGGGAGGAGGAGGAGAAGAAAAAGGGGGGCTCATGTTCTGCTCCCTCTGGCCTTCTGGGCATTCATTCAATCGTATTTATTGAGCGCTTACTGTGTGCAGAGCACTGTACTAAGCGCTTGGGAAGTACAAGTTGGCAACATATAGAGACAGTCCCTACCCAACAGTGGGCTCACAGTCTAGAAGGTGGAAACAGACAACGAAACAAAACAAAACACATTAACAAAATAAAATAGAATATGTACAAGTAAAATAGAGTATTAAATACGTAAAAACATATATACATATATACAGGTGCTGTGGGGAAGGGAAGGAGGTAAGGCAGGGGGAATGGAAAGGGGGAGGAGGGGGAGAGGTAGGAGGGGGCTCAGTCTGGGAAGGCCTCCTGGAGGAGGGGAGCTCTCAGTAGGGCCTTGAAGGGAGGAAGAGAGCCATCTTGACGGATGTGCAGAGGGATTGGGGGCATTCCAGGCCAGGGGGAGGACGTGGGCCGGGGGTCGACGGCGGGACAGGCGAGAACGAGGCACGGTGAGGAGATTAGCGGCAGAGGAGCGGAGGGTGCGGGCTGGGCTGGAGAAGGAGAGAAGGGAGGTGAGGTAGGAGGGGGCGAGGGGATGGACAGCCTTGAAGCCCAGGGTGAGGAGTTTCTGCCTGATGCGCACATTGATTGGTAGCCACTGGAGATTTTTGAGGAGGGGAGTGACATGCCCAGGGGGTTTCTGGACAAAGACAATCCGGGCAGCAGCGTGAAGTATGGATTGAAGTGGGGAGAGACAGGAGGATGGGAGATCGGAGAGGAGGCTGATACAGTAGTCCAGACGGGATAGGATGAGAGCTTGAGCGAGCAGAGTAGCGGTTTGGATGGAGAGGAAAGGGCGGATCTTGGCAATGTTGCGGAGGTGAGACCAGCAGGTTTTGGTGATGGCTTGGATGTGAAGCTTGGGCATCTGACCCCTCCACTGCCCTGCAGAAGCCCACAGGGGCCTAGAGAAGTCTGTAAGACGGTAAAAAGACTCATTTATTCATTCATTCAATCGTATTTATTGAGCGCTTACTGGGTGCAGAGCACTGTACTAAGCGCTTGGGAAGTACAAGTTGGCAGCATATAGAGACGGCCCCTACCCAACAACGGGCTCACAGTCTAGAAGGGGACAGCTCTAGAAGGGCACAGACCCTCTGGCCCCAACCAAGTCAAACCAGAAATGACTGCCACACCCCAGGGCCAGCAAACCTTCTCCTGGCATCCCAGACGCCTGGCTAGGCCCCTTCAGAAGGCTCCAGCTCCTGTCCCAGCCCTCAGAGCAGCGAAGGCTCCTGGAGCCACTGACCACTTGGCCAGCCTGACCAGCTCCTAGGACACATCTGCTCAACTCCAGCCAGCCCTACCCCAACTAGACTCTTAGAAATGGTTTTACCCCCTCCCCCAGCACCCACCTCCACCTCACCAGGGAAAGGGGTAAGGGGAGATGGGGAGGGAGAGAGAGGCAGTGGATGAGGAAAGAGATGGAGGGAGGGGCAGGGGAGATGGGGAGGGAGAAAGGGACAGGGGAGGAGGGAGAGAGGGGCAGGGGCTCCTTGGAGATGAATTGGGAGGGGTCAGGTAGCTGTCCCCAGAGCCCATCCCCACCCAGACTCTCAGTGCGGACCCCTCAGCCCCTCTCTGCAGAACCATTCCCCGCCGCCCCAGGCTGAGGGCCATAGACCAGGGCCCAGGTTTTCCCTGCAGTCATTTCCATTCCTGGTCGGTCCAAAGTGCTGCCAGAAGGACGCCAGGGCCCTAGGCGGGGCTGCAAGGAGCCAGAGGAGGAGAGAGGAGAGGTAAGGACAGGTGAGGAGATGTGAGGAGAGGTAAGGAGAGGGCTGGGGAAGGGAGGGAAGGGCGGGGACAGGAGCTGCCCAGAGGTGAGGCGGACCCCAGGTCCAGCAGGAGGGGCCGGAGGCGGGGCGGGGGCTGTCCATCCCGCTCCCAGGTGCTTGCCCGCAAACAAGGAAGCAGGAAGCTCGGCCTTTCGGCAGAGCGCCTGGAAGGAGGGGAGGGGGCGGGCAGGAACCCTTGAGGGGGATTGGGCTGGGGGAAAAGGGGTCAGGGGCCCCGGTGGGGGGGACGGGTGAGGAGGCCGGAGGGAGCGAGGTCAGGGGCTGCCCCCAAGCCCGAATCCTCACCCTTGTGGGGCCATGGCGGACGAGCTGCGGGAGGAGGTCGAGGAGCTCCTGGACGGCCTGCGCCGCAAGCAGCTCTTCCAGTCCGACTGGGACACGGTCGCCTTCGTCGTCATCTTCGCCTTCATCGGTCAGTGGTCCCTCCCCCGCCCCCCGCCCCCGGCCCCCAAGCCCCACGCCTTGGCCCTCAGCCCCTCCATGCCCCCTCCCCACAGGCACGGTGCTGCTCCTGACCGCGCTGGCGCTCCTGCACTGCTGCTGCTGCTGCCCCACGGGGGCCGCCCGCCACCGCGCCCAGGTAACCCAGGGCGAGAGACCCCGCCGCCGGGCACGAGCTGGGGGGTTGGGGGGTGCCCCACGCACCCAGCTTAACCCTCTCCCCCCGCTTCTGTTTCAGAGGGCAAAAGTCGGTGTGGACAACCTGGGCATGATCCCTTAGCCACCCTAGCCGCGCTTGCCACCAGAAGGCCCACTGATTCTCTTCTCGCCCCCCTAGCCCAGTGAAGCCTCAGACTGTGACCGGCTGGCTCTGCAGCCCCTCTCTCCTCCCCTACCAACCTCACCTCGCCCTGGGAGGGGGCTGGGGACCAGAAGGGGTGCGGGGGCAGGACCCCACCCAGGAAGAATCCCTGCCCTACCTCCCCCTCCACCCCAAATACAGACGGATCCTCTGCCCCGGCGTGCCAACACACACTCCCGGCGGCCGGCACTGGGTGTAGGGTCTTTATTTCCCAACAGACTCTTGACTGGGTAAGAGAAGGCTTGCTCAGGTCTCCCCGGGCCCATCCTCCAGCCCCACCGCCCAGCTGCTTTACCTGCCCGCTGGCCCCAGGGCCCGGCCCACCCCAGCTGGGGAGTCTCGGCCCCAGGGCTGGGCCCACCGCACCTTGGGCAGAGGACGGGAGGAGGAGGAAGAGGAAGTAGAGATATGAGTCCCAATCCTTCCTCCTTAGAGTGTCTACCAAAGACAGTGCATATGCACACCTGGGGAATTGGGGGGAGGGGGGCACAAAAGGGGCCCCCGACTTTTGACATCCGCAGTCCCGAGCTGGGGACAGGCAGCCTATGCGGCCTGGGAGATCCCAGAGAGTGGAGACTGGGGTCAGGGCCCTTCCCAGGGAGCCTCAATGCCGACCACTGGCTGAGCCCGCCAGCCCCAGCTGGGGTCTCCCACCCCTGGCATCGGGAGCCGGCACGGGTGCAGACCTGCTTCCCCGCTGTCCCCCATCCCCGCCACATGCCTCGAGAATAGGGAGAAATAAATAATTGTACCTGGCCTCTGCCCTGCTCCACTGCCCCCCAACCCACCTCCCCCCAACACACAAACTCACTGCCCCCAGGGGTGGGCAGGGCTGGTCTGTGAGCCAGTGGTGCAGGGGGGGGTGGGGGTGCTTCTTCGGACGGCTCGGAGGGGTCAGTGGGATCAGAGGCTTGAAGGGTCAGAAGGGCCGGTAGCTCCAGTAGCTGGAGAAGACAGAGATCTGGGGGGGGGAGGAGGGGGAAGGGAGCAAAGGAGAGAGTGGTTGGGCCTGGGACCTCCAAGGCCACGCTGCCCCCTTACCTCTGCCCACAGGGTCCACTTCATGCCCAGCTGATTGGGGCAGGGAAGCCCACAAACAGAGGATGGGACCATCCCCAGGCCTCCACCTTCCCTGCTGAGATGCCTCTGGGTCTGGGGTCCCCAGCCCCTACAGCTTGGGCCCCCCCCCGTCCTATCCCGGGGGCTCCCCTGCCCTTCTGGGGCCTGGCCCACCTTGTCCTTGAGCTGCTGGCACAGCTGCAGGGAGACGGTGAAGAAGACGAGGGCATCGTTGAGCCAGGGCACCACACACTCCGCCTTGTGCACGTGGCTCACCTCCAGCCGCTGCCCACCCCACTCGCTGCGGGGGAGATAGAATGATGAATGGGGGGCGGGGGTGGATGGGTTAATAATAATAATAATGATGGCATTTATTAAGCGCTTACTACATGCAAAGCACTGTTTTAAGCGCTAGGGAGGTTACAAGGTGATCAGGTTGTCCCATGGAGGGGGCTCACAGTCTTAATCCCCATTTTACAGATGAGGTAACTGAGGCCCAGAGAAGTGAAGTGACTTGCCCAAGGTCACACAGCTGACAACTGGCTGAGCTGGGATTTGAACCCAGGACCTCTGACTCCAAAGCCCGTGCTCTTTCCCCTGAGCCACGCTGCTTCTCTTAGGTTAGGGAGCGATAGACGGATGGATGGATGGGCAGTGGGGAGATGGACAGATGGACGGGTCAGTGTGGTAAATGGATGGACGGACAGATCGGCTGATGGGTTGGGGGGAAATTAGACAGGTGTACGGGAGGAGATGATAGGTGGGTGGAGACAGGTGGGGGGAGGATGGGAGCACGGGGAGACAAGGTGGGAGAGGGCAGTGAAGGTTTTGGGAGCCGCATCCAGGGGGAGAACCAGAGGGGCTGTGACCAAGGGTCCCCTGGGCCAGCTGGGTATGGCAAGGCCAGCCCCTCGCACAGCAGAACTCCCTCCAGGTGGGACCATGGGAGTGGATTGAGGGGGGTGGGGGAGGGAATGTCTCCCTGTGGCCCGAGCACACTCCCCAACAGACAGCAGCTGCCTCTCCCCTCCAATGGGGCCCCCTAGCATCAAGGGCCGTGGGGCAGCGGGCCCCTCCACCCCTTAGTACTTACAACATGGCCCCAGGGTTGTGCAGCACGGCCCCTCCTGCGGGGCGGAAGTTCTAGGGAGAGACAGAGGCACCGCCTTGAGCCCAGGTAGCCTTAGGTGGCTGCCAGGGGAGTCCACGTCAGGTGACCAGTCTCCACACCAGGCCCCGGTCCCCCTCCCACAGTCGCCCCAAGGGACCCCCAGGACCAGCAGGGCGTCCCTCTCCCGGGCCAGGAAAGCCTGAAGGGGGGCTGCCGGTGCGGGGATTACCTTGGTGGAGTTGGGCTGCAGGGCGTGGAGCTGATAGACGGTCAGACACAGCTTGTTGAGGTTGATGTAGAAGTTCACCAACAGGTCTGCAGGCAGGGCTGGCGCAAACATCCTCTGGGGGACAAATAATAATAATAATAATGTTGGTATTTGTTAAGCGCTTATTATGTGCAAAGCACTGTTCTAAGCGCTGGGGTAGATACAAGGTAATCAGGTTGTCCCACGAGGGGCTCACAGTCTTCATCCCCATTTTACAGATGAGGGAACTGAGGCCCAGAGAAGTGAAGTGACTTGCCCAACGTCACACAGCTGACAAGTGGCGGAGCCGGGATTTGAACCCACGACCTCTGACTCCAAAGCCCATGCTCTTTCCACTGAGCCATGCTGCTTCCCCGACAAAGCGGGCCGCCGGGGCTCAGATTGGCCACGTCCAGCCCAGGGAGTGGGCACTCTGGTCCGAGGTCGTGATCCTGGGCCCGGGATTCTGTCTGCCCCCCTCCCATCTGCCCACTTGGGCTCACGGCTCCAGGGTTGCCCACCCTGCAGTGGGTCGGGGAGTACAGTGGGTGATACAAGTAGCAACATTTACTGAGCGAGGTGCACTGCCGTAGGGACTTGGGGAGATAAAGAATAATAAAAAGATACATTCCCTACGCTCAAGGCGCTTTCACTCTAATGGGGGAAGCAGCCTACACCAGGGCTCCAACTCGGGTCTGAAGGAGGGTAGAAGCTGGGGCCTTCCGATCCCCCACCCACCCCACTCTCACCAACCTCTGCCAGGGGAAACGACAGAGCAAGTGGCGGGGACAGATACGCAGATGGCCTTTTCCAGTCAGGACTGGGCTGACCACAGCTGCCCTCCTCCAGAGTCTTGGAGAATGCGTGCACTGCTCCCTTCCCACGGGGGCCAGGAAGAAGGCAAAGAATCGCTTCCAGAGTAGAACGGATGCCCCCTTCCCCACCATCCCAGTGCCCCACGGCTTCCCCAGCCTGGCTGGCCGCCCGGCTGGAGACCATCCCGAAGCACTGACCGTCAGGCCACTGGAGGCTATCTCCGGAAGGGTCAGGGTGGCCGGGGTGGTAAGCCGATTGCGGGCTCTGGTGAGCTGCAGCATCACCGCATCCATCAGCTAGGGAAGAAACAATCTTGTGAGAGGGAGCGGGGAAAAGGGCAGGCGGTGGAGGGTTGGGAAGGGGCAGGGGGCAGGATTAGCTTCCCACCCCACCCCACTCCAGCTCTGCCCCGCCTGACAGTCCTCACCCGCCAACGCTTGCATCTACCCAGGCTCCCATCGCCCGCCCCCTGCCCTAGGCCCACGTTCGAGCCAGTCCTCAGGGAGCAGGCGCAGGGTACCCGCAGCCACCCACCCCCCCTGGGAGGGTCCTTGCCCTCCAACTGCCCAGGACTGACCTTGAGGACCTCAGCTCCGGTTCTGAACTGGTAGCAGTGATCCCGGTTGGCCAAGAGGTAAATGGCTTGGCTCACATGGTTTCTGGCATCCTGGATCTACACGGGCCCAGATGGTGGGGTCACAGTGGGGTCACCGAGGCAGGCGCCTGGCCAGATCGGGTTCCCCACCCAAGTTCACGCCAGTAAGCAGGCCGTCCTTCCCCGCACCTGCCCCTCTCCAAGCCAGATGGGGCTGGGGACGGATGAGGGAATCCAGCTCTGAGGCTGCTGTTGCTACACCCATCTCTCCCAACCTTTTCCTGATCAAGGAGGGGTAAACCTGGGCCGGAGCCAGGGGGAAACTGAGTCACGGACATGTCCACAGAATTTCTGTGGAGCCCAGAAAACTCTCCCACACCAGACAGGAAGCTCCTAGGGGGCAGGGCCCAGGATTTGTCTGATTATTGTGCTCTCCTGAGCACTCAGTACAGCGCTCTGCTCACAGGACGTGCTCAGTCCATTCTGCCGATTACACGACCTTGGAGCCCCCCGTTCTCCGGGGCCCTGAGAGGGTGAGGCCAGGGGCTCTAGGGCCCTGAACCTCCAGGCCCAGGTAGTGCAGGCTCCAAGGGAACCACCCCCCGGACCCAGGGAAGCCTGTTGGAAAGAGGTGCCAGTGGTTGAGAGTGTCACCTGCTGCAACTTCCACTGCTTGTCTTCTCGGAACGCAAAGTGCTGCAGCTGATTGCTCCTAGGCATCTTCAGATTCACATCCTGGGTATTCAGAACCAACAGGTGACTGGGCCTCCCGCCGGCCTCAGCAGCTCCTGGTGAACCCCAGGGCCTGGGACCCGCCTGCTTCGAGGGAAAGCTGAAGGGGCCTCAGCCCCAAATCTGCGTCTGGGGCAGAGCCGGGACCCGCCGCCCACCTATCGCCGCCCGCCTCCCGGCTAGGGGAGCGGCTCCCGCACTCACCGCCTGGCTCAGAGCGTCCCCTTGCAGAGTGAGAACTCCTTTCACTTGGTCAGTGCTGCAACACACAAGGGGCAGAGTTGGGGTACAACTGGAGCAGAGCCAGACCCTCAACCAGGCCTGAGGTCCCTCGCCAGAGGAAGCCCAGCACCCGGAGAAGGGCTTACATTCTAGTCCCGCCTGCCGTGTTACTGGGCTGGGTGTCTCCGGGGCCCAGACAGACCAACCCTGGGTGGGGGGCGGAGGGGAGCCTGGTTACTCGGACAGCCCTTCGGGAGGAAGTTACTTCCTGCTAAGCCTTCCCCCAGAGTTACGGTTCAAAGTCCAAAGACAAGACCTTAGCTGGACTTCCCCAAGGCTCCCCTTCCCTGAGAGGCTCCCCTCTGCCTGTCATGGCTCGATCAGAATCTCTCTTCACAACCACTGCCCCACCCATTCTATAATAATAATGGTATTTGTTAAGCACTTACTATGTGCAAAGCACTGCTCTAAGCGCTGGGGAGGTTACAAGGCGATCAGGTTGTCCCACGGGAGGCTCACAGTTTTAATCCCCATTTTACAGAAGAAGTAACTGAGGCACAGAAAAGTGACTTGCCCGAAGTCAAACAGCTGACAGTTGGCGGAGCCGGGATTTGAACCCATGACCTCTGACTCCAAAGCCCGTGCTCTTTCCACTGAGCCACACTGCTTCTCTTCTAGACTGTGAGCCTGTGGTTGGGTAGGGACCGTCTCTATATGTTGCCGGTTTGTACTTCCCAAGCGCTTAGTACAATGCTCTGCACACAGTAAGTGCTCAAAAATACAACTGAATGAATGAATGAATGAATGAATGAAATCCCTGTGCAGCAGGGGGCAGGAAAAAGTCAAGACCCCCAACCCCCACAACACCAGGGGGGTGATTATGGAGGGGGCTTGGTTTCCCCAGGCCCCAGGAAGGAGAACAGTGAGCCAATCGATTAATGGTGTCAGAGTGTTCACAATGGGCAGAACACTATACTAAGTGCTGAGGAGAGTCCAGTACAGCTGGTGGACACGATCCCTGCCCTCACGGTGCTTACTGCCAAGTTGAGAGGGACAGACATTAAAATAAACCACAGAAAGGGGAAGCAGAGTATGAGGATAGGACATAAAGGCTGTTTGGTGAATATCAAAGGGCTTAGGGGTCCTGAATCCAAGCGCACAGGCAACAGGGTGGGGAGGTGAGAGGTTCACAAAGGAAGACTTTGTTGAACGGATATTTCCGTCAGGCTTTGAAGGCAGAGAGAGGGGGAAGGGGTTCCAGGCACAGGGGCCAGTGTGAGCAAGAGGTGGATGGTGTGAGGCACAAGATCCAGGCACAGCGACTAGGCTGGTGTTAGAGGATCCAAGTGAGTGGGCTGGGGGGAAATGGGAGAGGGGCAAAGCAAGGAAGGAGGGCTTGCTTTAAAGCAGTTGGTAGGGAGTTTTCTCCTGATGTGAAAATGGATGAGCAAAAATCATTGGAGGCTTTTGGAGGAATGGGGAGGCCTGCCCAGAAAGATGTTTTATAAAAGTGATCCAGGCAGAAGTGAAGCACCCTTTTTTTGCCCACTCTATTTACCCTCCCTTCCGTGTTGCCTATGCACTTGGATCTGTACCCCTTAAGCAATTATATTCAGCCCACCCCCAAAATACTGAGGTATACATCTACCCCCTGCTGCTTCCCCCTATTTGTAATTTACTTAAATGTCTGCCTCTCCCACTGGTCTGTGAGCTTCTTGAAGGCAGGGATCGTGCCTGCTGTGTAACCTTGGACAAGTCACTTCACTTCTCTGTGCCTCAACTGCCTGATCGGTAAAATGGGGATTTAGACTGTGAGCTTCATGTGGGACATGGACTGTATACAACCTGATTAGTTTGTATCTACCCTAGTGCTTAGTACCGGGCCTGGCACATTGTATGTGCTGAAATACCATAAAAAAACACTACGTTGTACCCTCCCAAGTGCTTAGCATCGTGGTCTGAACGCATTAAGCATTTGATAAATAACACTCATTGATTGACTGAAACAGATTGCAGAGGAGAAATTCTGGAAGCAGCACGGCCTACTGGATAGAACACAGGCCCGGGAGTCAGAAGGACCTGGGTTCTAATTCTGGCTTTGCCACTTGTCTGCTGTGTGACGACAACAACAACAAAAAAGGCAGGGAGGTCAGCAAGGATGCTGATGCCTAGTCGAGGGTGGATATGGCCAAGAAGCTGCTGCCGTAGTCGAGGATGGATATGACAAGTGCCTGAAGGGCCTGGACCTGTGTGGTGGCAACTTGGATGAAGGGAAAGGGGTGGATTCTAGCGACGTTGTGAAGGTCGAGTGACTGACTGAATCTGTGGGGTGAAGGAGAGCGATAAATCCAGATTAAAGCCAAAGTTACAGGCTTATGAGGATGGTGGTGTTGCCTACAGTGACGAGAATGTTGTTGCGGAAGGGGTGGGCGCTGAGTTTGGTGGAAAGATGAATTGTTCTGTTTTGGACACGGTGAGTTTGAGGGGTTAGTGGGTCACCCAGGCAGAGCTGTCCTAAAGGCTGGAGGAAATAATAAGTGTGGTATTTGCTGAGCACTGACTATAGAGAAGGAGCGTGGCTCAGTGGAAAAGAGCACGGGCTTTGGAGTCAGAAGTCAGGGGTTCAAATCCCGGCTCTGCCAATTGTCAGCTGTGTGACTTTGGGCAAGTCACATAACTTCTCTGTGCCTCGGTTACCTCATCTGTAAAATGGGGATGAAGACCGTGAGCCCCCCGTGGGACAACCTGATCACCTTGTAGCCTCCTCAGCGCTTAGAACAGTGCTTTGCACATAGTAAGCGTTTAATAAATGCCATCATTATTATTATTATTATTATTATGTGCCAGGCAAGGTACTAAGCACTGGGGTAGATACAAGCAAATCAGGTTGGACACAATTCCTGCCCCACGTAAGGCTAAGTCTTAACCCCCATTTTACAGATGAGAGAACTGAGGCCCAGAGAAGTGAAGTGATTTGCCCAAGGTGACACAGCAGACAAGTGGCAGAGCCGGGATTAGAACCCAGGTCCTTCTGACTCCCAGGCCCGGGCTCTTCATTCATTCATTCATTCATTCATTCAATCGTATTTATTAATCGTATTAATCCCTGCTGAGAGCTCACCTCCTCCAGGAGGCCTTCCCAGACTGAGCCCCTTCCTTCCTCTCCCCCTCGTCCCCCTCTCCATCCCCCCATCTTACCACCTTCCCTTCCCCACAGCACCTGTATATATGCATATATGGTTGTACATATTTATTACTCTATTTATTTATTTAACCTGTACATATCTATTCTATTTATTTTATTTTGTTAGTATGTTTGGTTTTGTGCTCTGTCTCCCCCTTTTAGACTGTGAGCCCACTGCTGGGTAGGGACCGTCTCTACATGTTGCCAATTTGTACTTCCCAAGCGCTTAGTCCAGTGCTCTGCACACAGTAAGCGCTCAATAAATACGATTGATGATGATGATTTATTGAGCGCTTACTGTGTGCAGAGCACTGGACTAAGCTCTTGGGAAGTACAAGTTGGCAACGTATAGAGACGGTCCCTACCCAACGGCGGGCTCACAGTCTAGAAGGGGGAGACGGACAACAAAACACGTTAACAAAATGAAATAAATAGAATAAATATGTACAAGTAAAATAGAGTAATAAATCCGTACAAACATATATACAGGTGCTGCGGGGAGGGGAAGGAGGTAGGGCAGGGGGAGGGGGAGGAGGGGGAGAGGAAGGAGGGGGCTCAGTCTGGGAAGGCTCTTGCCTCTACACCACGTCGCAAATACGAGACGGCAGAGGAGGGAGATCCGGGCTGGAGAGGCGGATTTGGGAATCCGCCGCAGAGAGATGGGAGTTGAAGCCTTGGGAGCAAATGGGTTCTCCAAAGAAGGAGAGGTAGATGGAGACTAGAAGGGGACCCAGAACTGAGCCTCGAGGGACTCCCACAGTTAGGGGGTGGAAGGCCGAGGAGAAGGATCTGTAATTTATTAATTTATATTAATGTCTGTCTCCCCCTTTAGACCCTGAGCCTGTTGGCAGGAATGTGTCTGTTGTTACAATGTAATAATAATAATAATAATAATAATAATGGCATTTATTAAGCGCTTACTATGTGCAAAGCACTGTTCTAAGCGCTGAGCACTGTACTCTTCCAAGCGCTTAGTACAGTGCTTTGCACACAGTAGGCGCTCAATAAATATGATTGAATTGAATGAAAAGAAGGAGCCCGCGGAAGAGACTGAGAACGAGTGGCCGGGGAGATCGATCAATCAATCGTATTTATTCAGCACTTACTGTGTGCAGAGCACTGTACTAAGCACTTGGGAAGTACAAGTTGGCAACATGTTTTCTTGTCTTTTTTTTTTGTCTTGTTGTTTTGTTTGTTTGTTTTGTTGTCCGTCTCCCCCTTCTAGACTGTGAGCCCGCTGTTGGGTGGGGCCCGTCTCTAGATGTTGCCAACTTGTGCTTCCCGAGCGCTTAGTGCAGTGCTCTGCACACAGTAAGCGCTCAATAAATACGACTGAATGAACGAATGACCAGGGTTTGAGGGGTGGGCATCCTGAGGAGAAAACAGCCCCATTCCTAGGGCAATGAGCCATTCCTATGGCAAGAAAGCTCAACCCTCCCCCCGAGACCAATTTGTGCCTCTTGCTTAAAAAGAAAACAACAATAAAGTTACTGAAGTAACGACCAACGTTTGTGCCTCAGTTGCTTTAAACCTGTATATATACACACATATATGTATATGCATACATATATGTATACATATATACACATGTATATGTATACATATATATGCATACATACACATATATGTATATATACACATATGCATGTATATATACACATATATACATGTATATATGTGTGTATATGTATACATATATATGCATACATACACATATATGTATATACACACGCATATACATGCATATACACACATATATACATGTATATATGTGCGCGTGTATACATATATATGTATGCATATATGCATATATACATATATACGTATACATACATATATATGTATATATACACACATATATACATGTATATATATACACATATATACATATATATACCTGTGTGTGTGTATATATATATACACACACACCTGTATATATGTATATATGTTTGTACATATTTATTACTCTATTTATTTATTTATTTATTTGACTTGGACATATCTATTCTATTTATTTTACTTTGTTAGTATGCTTGGTTTTGTTGTCTGTCTCCCCCTTTTAGACTGTGAGCCCACTGTTGGGTAGGGACTGTCCCTATATGTTGCCAACTTATACTCCCTTAGTACAGTGCTCTGCACACAGTAAGCGCTCAATAAATACGACTGATTGATTGACTGATTGATTGACATAGAGACAGTCCCTACGGGAGGAGAACCAGGAGATGACAGGGTCGGTGAAGCCAAGCTCAGACAGCGTCTCCAGGAGAAGGGGGAGCCTTGGCTTGGGCAGACACTGAGCGCACTCTCGCCTCGCCTCGCCCCGCCCCGGCACGTTACACTCACGAGCAGCTGCCCAAGATGAAGTTCTCCTGCTTGACCGGTCCTTCCGCGCCGGCCCCGGGCAGAGTGAACCGGTGCGAGGCCTCCTGGGGGTGTAAACAGCGTCAATCGGGCCCGCCCCCCCACCCCACTGAGCCCCCCTTTTCCTCGGCTCCCCCTTCCCATCACCCCAACTCGCTCCCTTTGCTCTAGCCGCCCCCCCCAGCACCTCCTCCAGGAGGCCTTCCCAGACTGAGCCCCCTTTTTCCTCTCCTCCTCCCCTCCCCATCGCCCCCCTTCCCCTCCCCACAGCACTTGTATATATTGGTACATATACGTTAGTTTATTTTACTTGTACATAATAATAATAATAATAATAATAATAATAATTGGCATTTGTTAAGCGCTTACTATGTGCAAAGCACTGTTCTAAGCGCTGAGGAGGATACAGGGTGATCAGGTTGTCCCACGTGGGGCTCACAGTCTTAATCCCCATTTTACAGATGAGGTAACTGAGGCCCAGAGAAGTTAAGTGACTTGCCCAAGATCACACAGCAGACATGTGGCGGAGTCGGAATTCGAATCCTTGACCTCTGACTCCAAAGCCCGGGCTCTTTCCACTGAGCCACGCTGCTTCTTTACTACTCTATTTTATTAATGGTGCGCACACAGCTATCATTCTATTTATTCTGGCGGTTTTGACACCCGTCTACTCGTTTTGCTTTGTTTTCTGTCTCCCCGTTCTGGCCTGTGAGCCTGTTGCTGGGGAGAGACCGTCTCTATAGGTTGCCACGCTGGAGAAGCAGCGTGGCTCAGTGGAAAGAGCATGGGCTTTGGAGTCAGAGGTCGTGGGTTCGAATCCCGGCTCCGCCACAAGTCTGCTGTGTGACCTTGGGCAAGTCACTTAGCTTCTCGGAGTCTGTTACCCCATAATAATAATAATAATAATAATAATGGCATTTATTAAGTGCTTACTATGTGCAAAGCACTGTTCAAAGCACTGGAGAGGTTGCAAGGTGATCAAGTTGTCCCATGGGGGGCTCACAGTTTTCATCCCCATTTTACAGATGAGGTAACTGAGGCACCTCATCTGTAAAATGGGGATGATGACTGTGAGCCCCACGTGGGACAACCTGATCACCTTGTATCCCCCAGCGCTTAAAACAGTGCTTTGCACATAGTAAGCACTTAACAAATGTCATTATTATTATTATTACCTATGCACTTGGCTCTGTACCAGCGCTTAGAACAGTGCTTTGCACAAATACCATCATTACTATTACCTCCCAAGAGCTTAAGTCCAGTGCTCTGCACACGGTAAGCGCTCAATAAATACAACTGGTCTCTATTCTGTCTGTGAGTGCTCTGCACACAGTAAGCACCCAATAAATAGGATTGAATGAATGTATATATGTTTGTACATATTTATTACTCTATTTATTTTACTTGTACATATTTATTCTATTTATTTTATTTTGTTAATATGTTTTGTTTTGTTGTCTGTCTCCCGCTTCTAGCCTGTGAGCTCGCTGTTGGGTAGGGACTGTCTCTATATGTTGCCAACTTGTACTTCCCAAGCGCTTAGTACAGTGCTCTGCACACAGTAAGCGCTCAATAAATACGATTGAATGAATGAATGTATATATGTTTCTACATATTTATTACTGTATTTTACTTGTACATATTTATTCTGTTTATTTCATTTTGTTAATATGTTTTGTTTTGTTGTCTGTCTCCCCCTTCTAGCCTGTGAGCCCACTGTTGGGTAGGGACCGTCTCTGTATGGTGCCAACTTGTACTTCCCAAGCGCTTAGTACAGTGCTCTGCACACAGTAAGCGCTCAATAAATACGATTGAATGAAATATAGGTCTACTCCTGCTTCTCACACCCAGTCCCCCAGCCTGAGGCCTCTGTGGCCCCCAGGCCCTGTTGTCTGTCTCCCCCTTCTAGACTGTGAGCTCGCTGTTGGGTGGGGACCATCTCTACATGTTGCCAACTTGTACTTCCCAAGCGCTTAGTACAGTGCTCTGCACACAGTAAGCGCTCAATAAATACAATTGAATGAATGAATGTACAGATTTATAACTCTAGTTATATCAATGATGTCTATATATCTTTAATTTTATTTATTGATATTGATGCCTGTTTACTTGTTTTGATGCCTGCGAGCCCATTGTGGGCAGGGATTGTCTCTATTTGTCGCTGACTGGTACTTTCATTCATTCATTCATTCAATTGTATTTACTGAGCGCTTACTGTGTGCAGAGCACTGGACTAAGCGCTTGGGTAGTACAAGTTGGCAACATAGAGAGACGGTCCCTACCCAACAACGGGCTCACAGTCTAGAAGGGTACCCACAATACCTGCTGCTGATCGTATAATAATAATAATAAGAAGAAGAATGATAATAATGATGGCATTTATTAAGCGCTTACTATGTGCAAAGCACTGTTCTAAGCACTGGAAAGGTTACAAGGTGATCAGGTTGTCCCACGGGGGGCTCACAGTTTTAATCCCCATTTTACAGATGAGGGAACTGAGGCCCAGAGAAGTGAAGTGACTTGCCCAAAGTCACACAGCTGACAAGTGGCGGAGCCAGGATTTGAACCCACAACCTCCGACTCCAAAGCCCGGGCTCTTTCCAGTGAGCCACGCTCCTTCTCAGATCCAGATAAGATCCAGGAATGTCACCCCCGGACCAACTGGAGCATCCGGAGAACTTAAGCAGAGAAATCAATCAATCAGTCAATCGTATTTATTGAGCGCTTACTGTGTGCAGAGCACTGTACTAAGTGCTTGGGAAGTCCAAGTTGGCAACATATAGAGACGGTCCCTACCCAACAGTGGGCTCACAGTCTAAAAGGGGGAGACAGAGAAAAAAACCAAACATACTAACAAAATAAAATAAATAGAATAGATATGTACAAGTAAAATAATGAATGTACAGATTGATAATTCTAGCTATATTAATGATGCCTACATAACTATAATACTATTTATTGATATTGATGCCTGCTTACTTGTTTTGATGCCTGCAAGCTGGCTGTGGGCAGGGATCTGTCGCTGAGCGGTACTTCCCAAGCGCTTAGTCAATCAATCAATCAATCGTATTTATTGAGCGCTTACTGTGTGCAGAGCACTGGACTAAGCGCTTGGGAAGTACAAGTTGGCAACATATGCAGACAGTCCCTACCCAACAGTGGGCTCACAGTCCAGTGCTCTGCGCACAGTAAGCGCTCAATAAATACGATTATTACTCTGTTTATTTATGTCTTTATTTTACTTGTACCTATCTACTCTATTTATTTGATTTTGTTAGTATGTTTGGTTTTGTTCTCTGTCTTCCCCTTCTAGACAGTGAGACTGCTGTTGGGTAGGGGACTGTCTCTATATGTTGCCGACTTGTACTTCCCAAGGGCTTAGTCCAGTGCTCCGCACACAGTAAGCGCTCAGTAAATACGATTATTACTCTATTTATTTATGTCTCTATTTGACTTGTACATATCTATTCTATTTATTTTATTTTGTTAGTATGTTTGGTTTTGTTCTCTGTCTCCCCCTTCTAGACTGTGAGCCCGCTGTTGGGTAGGGGACTGTCTCCATATGTTGCCAACTTGGACTTCCCAATCAATCAATCAATCGTATTTATTGAACGCTTACTGTGTGCAGAGCACTGGACTAAGCGCTTGGGAAGTACAAGTCGGCAACACAGAGAGACAGTCCCTACCCAAAAGCGGGCTCACAGTCTAGGAGGGGGAGACAGAGAACAAAACCAAACATACTAACAAAATAAAATAAATAGAATAGATATGTACAAGTAAGATAAATAAATAGAGTAATAAATATGTACAAACATATATATATATATATATATATATATACAGGTGCTGTGGGAAAGGGAAGGAGGTGTAAGATGGGGGGATGGAGAGGGGGACGAGGGGGAGAGGAAGGAAGGGGCTCAGTCTGGGAAGGCCTCCTGGGGGAGGTCGTATTTATTGAGAGCTTACTGCGTGCAGAGCACTGGACTAAGCGCTTGGGAAGTCCAAGATGGCAACATCGAGAGACGGTCCCTACCCAACAGTGGGCTCACAGTCTGGAAGGGGGAGACGGAGAACAAAACCAAACATAACCCAAGCGCTTAGTCCAGTGCTCCGCACACAGTAAGCGCTCACTAAACGTCCTCCCCCGGACCTGGAATGCCCCCAATCCCTCTGCCCCTCCGCCAAGCTGGCTCTCTTCCTCCCTTCAAGGCCCTGCTGAGAGCTCACCTCCTCCAGGAGGCCTTCCCACACTGAGCCCCTTCCTTCCTCTCCCCCTGGTCCCCCTCTCCATCCCCCCCATCTTACCTCCTTCCCTTCCCCACAGCACCTGTATATATGTATATATGTTTGTACATATTTATTACTCTATTTATTTATTTATTTTATTTGTACATATCTATTCTATTTATTTTATTTTGTTAGTATGTTTGGTTTTGCTCTCTGTCTCCCCCTTTTAGACTGTGAGCCCACTGTTGGGTAGGGACCGTCTCTATATGTTGCCAATTTGTACTTCCCAAGCGCTTAGTACAGTGCTCTGCATATAGTAAGCGCTCAATAAATACGACTGATGATGATGATGATGAATGAATGAATGGGGGGGGTGTCTCTGATTGAATGAATGAATGAATGGGGGGTGTCTCTGATGAATGAATGACGAGTGACTGAGTGACTGACTGAAGGAGTCGGTACCTGCAGGATGTCCTGCAGCTGGCGCAGCACGGCGTGCACCTCGGCCCGCAGCAGCCAGCGGAACTCCTGCTCCTGCGGGACACACACGGCGCTCAGGCGGGCGGGCGGGCGGGCGGACGGACGGACGGACGGAGGAGCCGCGGACCCGCCCCTCACTCCCTCACTCCCTCAGCCAGCCCTTCATCCCCTCAGCATCATCATCCCCTCACCAGCACGGCTCGCTCGGCCGCCGTGGCCGCCATGGCCGCGGCCGCCATCGCCCCTCCCTCCCCTGGGCCCCGACGCCTACGTCACAACGCCACGCCCCCGAAGTCGACGTCACCACGTCCCACCCCGCCTCGACGTCACCACGCCACGCCCCGAAGCCGACGTAACCACGTCCCACCCCGCCTCGACGTCACCACGCCACGCCCCCGAAGCTGACGTCACCACGTCCCACACTGCCTCGACGTCGCCACGCCCCGCCTTGACGTCACCACGCCCCACCTCGACGTCGCCCTGCCTCGACGTCACCACGCCTCGACGTCACCACGCCCCGCCTCGACGTCACCACGCCCCGCCGCCACCACGCCCCTCCATGAAATCAGAAGGGTCTGAGCCTGAACAGATCCTGTCTCCGTTATGTGACCTTGGGCAAGTCGCTTAACTTAATAATAATAATAATAATGATGGCATTTATTAAGCGCTTACTATGTGCAAAGCGCTGTTCGAAGCACTGGGGAGGTTACAAGGTGATCGGGTTGTCCCACGGGGGGCTCACAGTCTTCATCCCCAGACTGAGCCCCTTCCTTCCTCTCCCCCTCGTCCCCCTCTCCATCCCCATCTTCATCATCATCAATCCTATTTATTGAGCGCTTACTATGTGCAGAGCACTGTACTAAGCGCTGGGAAGTACAGATTGGCAACAAATAGAGACAGTCCCTACCCGACAGTGGGCTCACAGTCTTACCTCCTTCCCTTCCCCACAGCACCTGTATATATGCATATATGTTTGTACATATTTATTACTCTATTTATTTATTTATTTTACTTGTACATATCTATTCTATTTATTTTATTTTATTTTATTAGTATGTTTGGTTTTGGTCTCTGTCTCCCCCTTTTAGACTGTGAGCCCACTGTTGGGTAGGGACTGTCTCTATATGTTGCCAATTTGTACTTCCCAACCGCTTAGTACGGTGTTCTGCACATAGTAAGCGCTCAATAAATACGATTGATTGATTGATCCCCATTTTACAGATGAGGCAACTGAGGCCCAGAGAAGTGAAGTGACTTGCCCAAAGTCACACAGCTGACAATTGGAGGAGCCGGGATTTGAACCCATGACCTCTGACTCCAAAGCCCAGGCTCTTTCCACTGAGCCACACTGCTCCATGACCCGGTTACCTCATCTGTAAAATGGGGATTATGGGACTGTGTCCAACCTGATTAACTTGTATTAACTCTCTCTCTCTGTCTCTGCCTCTCTCTCTCTGTTTCCCTGTTTGTCTCTATTTCTCTTTCTGTCTCTGCCTGTTTGTCTCTGTCTGCTTCTCTGCCCTCTCTCTCTCTCCATTTCTCTATTTCTTCCTCTCTTTCTCTGCCTCTGTCTGTTTCTCTGCCCCCTCTGTTTCTCTCTCTCTTCATTTCTCTATTTCTTCCTCTCTTTCTCTGTCTCTGTTTCTCTGCCCCCTCTCTGTTTCTCTCTCTCCATTTCTATTTATTTTATTTTGTTAATATGTTTTGTTTTATTCTCTGTCTCCCCCTTCTATCAATCAAGCAATCAATCAATCAATCGTATTTATTGAGCGCTTACTATGTGCAGAGCACTGTACTAAGCGCTTGGGAAGTACAAATTGGCATCACATAGAGACAGTCCCTACCCAACAGTGGGCTCACAGTCTAAAAGGGGGAGACAGAGAACAGAACCAAACATACCAACAAAATAAAATAAGTAGGATAGAAATGTACAAGTAAAATAAATAAATAAATAGATAAATAGAGTAATAAATATGTACAACCATATATACATATATACAGGTGCTGTGGGGAAGGGAAGGAGGTAAGACGGGAGGATGGAGAGGGGGACGAGGGGGAGAGGAAAGAAGGGGCTCAGTCTGGGAAGGCCTCCTGGAGGAGGTGAGCTCTCAGCAGGGCCTTGAAGGGAGGAAGAGAGCTAGCTTGGCGGATGGGCAGAGGGAGGGCATTCCAGGCCCGGGGGATGACGTGGGCCGGGGGTCGATGGCGGGACAGGCGAGAGCGAGGTACAGTGAGGAAATTAGTGGTGGAGGAGCGGAGGGTGCGGGCTGGGCAGTAGAAGGAGAGAAGGGAGGTGAGGTAGGAGGGGGCGAGGTGATGGACAGCCTTGAAGCCCAGGGTGAGGAGTTTCTGCTTGATGCGCAGATTGATCGGTAGCCATTGGAGGTTTTTGAGGAGGGGAGTAATATGTCCAGAGCGTTTCTGGACAAAGATAATCCGGGCAGCAGCATGAAGTATGGATTGAAGTGGAGAGAGACACGAGGATGGGAGATCAGAGAGAAGGCTAGTGCAGTAGTCCAGACGGGATAGGATGAGAGCTTGAATTAGCAGGGTAGCGGTTTGGATGGAGAGGAAAGGGCGGATCTTGGCAATGTTGCGGAGCTGAGACCGGCAGGTTTTGGTGACGGCTTGGATGTGAGGGGTGAATGAGAGAGCGGAGTCGAGGATGACACCAAGGTTGCGGGCTTGTGAGACGGGAAGGATGGTAGTGCCGTCAACAGAGATGGGAAAGTCAGGGAGAGGACAAGGTTTGGGAGGGAAGACAAGGAGCTCAGTCTTCGACATGTTGAGCTTTTAGGTGGCGGGCGGACATCCAGATGGAGATGTCCTGAAGGCAGGAGGAGATGCGAGCCTGGAGGGAGGGGGAGAGAGCAGGAGCAGAGATGTAGATCTGGGTGTCATCAGCGTAGAGATGATAGTTGAAGCCGTGGGAGCGAATGAGGTCACCAAGGGAGTGAGTGTAGATTGAGAACAGAAGGGGACCAAGCACTGAACCTTGGGGAACCCCCACAGTAAGACTGTGAGCCGCTGTTGGGTAGGGACCCTCTCTATATGTTGCCAACTTGCACCTCCCAAGCGCTTAGTACAGTGCTCTGCACACAGTAAGCGCTCAATAACTCCGATTATTGATCACCACGCACCACCCTCTACGTCACTACGCCCCGCCCCGACGCCACCACGCCCCTCCATGACGTCACCGCGCACCACCCTCGACGTTGCCACGCCCCGCCCACCGGGCCAGCGAGAGGCGGGACCATCGGAGCCCCCCCACCGCACGATCAATCAATCGTGCTGCCTGCCGATTGGTCGCTTCTCCCCAAGGCCCGCCCCTCCTCGGTTGCACATGCGCAGATTCATTCATTCATCCATCCATCCATCAATCAATCAATCAATCGTATTTATTGAGCGCTTACTGTGTGCAGAGCACTGTACTAAGCGCTTGGGAAGTACAAGTTGGCAACATATAGAGACAGTCCCTACCCAACAGTGGGCTCACAGTCTAAAAGGGGGAGACAGAGAACAAAAGCAAACATACTAACAAAATAAAATAAACAGAATAGATGTGTACAAGTAAAATAAATAAATAAATAGAGTAATAAATATGTCGTATTTATTGAGCGCTTACTGATGATGATTGATGATGATGATGATGATGGCGGCATTTGTTGATGATGGCGGCATTTGTTAAGCGCTTACTATGTGCCAAGCACTGTTCTAAGCGCTGGGGGGGATACAAGGTAATCAAGGTTGTCCCACGTGGGGCTCACAGTCTTAATCCCCATTTTACAGATGAGGGAACTGAGGCTAGAGAAGTGAAGTGACTGACCCAAGGTAACACAGCAGACATGTGGCAGAGCCGGAATTCGAACCCATGACCTCTGACTCCCAAGCCCGTGCTCTTTCCACTGAGCCAAGCTGTCACTGTGCGCAGCGCACTGGACTAAACGCTTGAGAAGTACAAGTTGGCAACATAGAGAGACGGTCCCTACCCAACAGTGGGCTCACAGTCTAGAAGGGGGTGACAGACAACAATCAATCAATCAATCGTATTTATTGAGTGCTTACTGTGTGCAGAGCACTGTACTAAGCGCTTGGGAAGTACAAGTTGGCAACATATAGAGACGGTTCCTACCCAACAGTGGGCTCATAGTCTAGAATGGACTCACAGTCTAGAAAAAACAAAACAACAACAAAACAAAACATATTAACAAAATAAAATAAGTAGAATAAATATGTACAAATAAAATAAGTAGAGTAATAAATACGTACATACACCTATACATATATACAGGTGCTGTGGGGAAGGGAAGGAGGTAAGGCAGGGGGGATGGAGAGGGGGAGAGGATTCATTCATAAATTCATTCAATTGTATTTATTAATAATATTGGCATTTATTAAGCGCTTACTATGTGCAAAGCACTGTTCTAAGCACTGGGGAGGTTACAAGGTGATCAGGTTGTCCCTCGGGGGGCTCACAGTCTTCATCCCCATTTTACAGATGAGGTCACTGAGGCACAGAGAAGTTGAGTGACTCGCCCAAAGTCACACAGCTGGCAAGTGGCAGAGCCGGGATATAATAATGATAGTAATGATGACATTTATTAAGCGCTTACTATGTGCAAAGCACTGTTCTAAGCGCTGGACTTGAACCCATGACCTCTGACTCCAGAGCCCGGGCTTTTTCCACTGAGCCATGCTGCTTCCCCACGCTTACTGTGTGCAGAGCACTGGACTAAGCCCTTGGGAAGTCCAAGTTGGCAACATAGAGAGACGGTCCCTACCCAACAGTGGGCTCACAGTCTAGAAGGGGGAGACAGAGAACAAAACAAAACATATTAGCAAAATAAAATAAATGGAATAAATATGTACAAATAAAATAGAGTAATAAATACGCACATTCATTCATTCAATCGTATTTATTGAGTGCTTACTGCGTGCAGAGCACTGTACTGAACGCTTGGGAAGTACAAGTTGGCAACATAGAGAGACGGTCCCTACCCAACAGTGGGCTCACAGTCTAGAAGGGGGAGACAGAACAAAACAAAACATATTAACAAAATAAAATAAATAGAATAAATATGTACAAATAAAATAAATAGAGTAATAAATACGTACATTCATTCATTCATTCAATCGTATTTATTGAGCGTTTACTGTGTGCAGAGCACTGGACTAAGCGCTTGGGAAGTCCAAGTTGGAAACATAGAGACGGTCCCTACCCAACAGCCGGCTCACAGTCTAGAAGGGGGAGACGGACAACAAAACAAAACATATTAACAAAATAAAATAAGTAGAATATGTACAAATAAAATAAATAGAGTAATAAAGAAGTACATTCATTCATTCAATCGTATTTATTGAGCGCTTACTGCGTGCAGAGCACTGTACAAATAAAATAATCAGTACGTACAACCATATATACATGTACACAGGTGCTGCGGGGAGGGGAAGGAGGTAAGGAGGGGGATGAGGAGGGGGAGAGGAAGGAGGGGGCTCAGTGTGGGAAGGCCTCCTGGAGGAGGTGAGCTCTCAGTAGGGCTTTGAAGGGAGGAAGAGAGCGAGCTTGGAGGATGTGCGGAGGGATTGGGGGCATTCCAGGCCCGGGGGAGGACGTGGGCCGGGGGTCGACGGCGGGGCAGATTTATTTCTTTTACTTGTACATATCTATTCTATTTATTTTATTAGTATGTTTGGTTTTGTTCTCTGTCTCCCCCTTTTAGACTGTGAGCCCACTGGTGGGTAGGGACCGTCTCTCTATGTTGCCAACTTGGACTTCCCAGGCGCTTAGTCCAGTCAGCGCTCAATAAATACGATTGATTGATTGATTGACAGATGGAAGAGCGGGCCGCCCAGGGCTCCACCCACGAGCCTGCCCGGCCCGCGTCCCGCCCCCGGTCTCCTAGCAACGCCGCGTCCCGCCCCCCGGTCTCCTAGCAACGCCGCGTCCCGCCCCCCGTCTCCTAGCAACGCCTTGCCCCAGGGCCGCTCCCCGTTCTCGGCTGGCCGGGAGGCAGCGCCATCGGAAGCCCCGGCCAACCGCTTCCCTCCCACTGCTATTTTATTTTGTTGGTATGTTTGGTTTTGTTCTCTGTCTCCCCCTTTTAGATTGTGAGCCCACTGTTGGGTAGGGACCGTCTCAAATGTGTTGCCACTTTGTACTTCCCAAGCGCTTAGTACAGTGCTCTGCACATAGTAAGCGCTCAATAAATACGATTGATGATGATGATGATGATGATGCTAGCCCAGCGGCTGGGAGGCCTCACACCCAGGATCTAAGGCATGCTGCGTGACCTTGGGCAAGTCCTTAATAATAATATTAATAATAATAATAATAATAATAATAATGGCATTTATTAAGCGCTTACTATGTGCAAAGCACTGTTCTAAGTGCTGGGGAGGTTACAAGGTGATCAGGTTGTCCCACGTGGGGCTCATAGCCTTCATCCCCATTTTGCAGATGAGGGAACTGAGGCCCAGAGAAGTGAAGTGACTTGCCCAAAGCCACACAGCTGACAAGTGGCGGAGCCGGGATTTGAACCCATGACCTCTGACTTATTTATTTATTTATTTTATTTGTACATATCCTATTTATTTTATTTTGTTAGTATGTTTGGTTTTGTTCTCTGTCTCCCCCTTTTAGACTGTGAGCCCACTGTTGGGTAGGGACTGTCTCTATATGTTGCCAGTTTGTGCTTCCCAAGCGCTTAGTACAGTGCTCTGCACATAGTAAGCGCTCAATAAATACGATTGATTGATTGATTGATTCCAAAGCCCAGGCTCTTTCCACTGAGCCACGCTGCTTCTCTAATAATGTTGGTGTTTGTTAAGCGCTTACTATGTGCCAAGCGCCGTTCTAAGGGCTGGGGGCGATACAAGGTAATCAGGTTGTCCCACGTAGGGCTCAAGTCTTCATCCCCATTTCGCAGATGAGGTCACTGAGGCACAGAGAAGGGACTTGCCCAAGGGCACACAGCTGACAAGCGGTGGGGCTGGGATTAGAACCCATGACCTCTGACTCCCGAGCCCGTGCTCTTTCCACTAAGCCACGCTGCTTCTCACAAGTCCTTCAGCTTGCTGGTGCCCAAGTTTCCTCATGGGGAACCAATATTTATTCTCCCTCCTCCACCTGGGAGCCCTAGCAGGGATGGCAATCAATCAGTCAATCAATCAATCGCATTTATTGAGCACTTACTGTGTGCAGAGCACTGTACTAAGCGCTTGGGAAGTACAAGTTGGCAACATATAGAGACAGTCCCTACCCAACAGTGGGCTCACAGTCTAAAAGGATTGTGGCAACTGACCTGATTGCTTACTGTATAATAATAGTAATAATGATAGCATTTATTAAGCACTTACTATGTGCAAAGCACTGTTCTAAGCGCTGGGGAGGTTACAAGGTGATCAGGTTGTCCCATAAGGGGCTCACAGTCTTAATCCCCATTTTCCAGATGAGGTAACTGAGGCACAGAGAAGTTAAGTGACTTGCCCAAAGTCACACAGGGGCAATTGGTAGAGTCGGGATTTGAACCCATGACCTCTGACTCCAAAGCCCGGGCTCTTTCCACTGAGCCACGCTGCTTCTCTGTATGCAAAGCACTGTACTAAGCACTTGGAAGAGTATAACAGACGCATTCCTGCCCGTAACAAGCTCACAGACTAGAATGTATTTGGTAATAATAATAATAATGATGGTATTTGTTAAGCGCTTACTATGTGCCAAGCACTGTTCTAAACCCTGGGGTAGATACAAGGTAATCAGGTTGTCCCACGGTGGGGGGCTCACAGTCTTAATCCCCATTTTACAGATGAGGTATCTGAGGCACAGAGAGGTCAAGTGACTTGCTCAAAGTCACACAGCTAAGTGGAGGAGCTGGGATTAGAACCCATGACCTCTGACTCCCGAGCCTGTGCTCTTTCCATTAAGCCACGGTGCTTCTCACAAGTCCTTCAACTTGCTGGTGCCTAAGTTTCCTCATGGGGAACCAATACCTATTCTCCCTCCTCCACCTGGGAGCCCTAGCAGGGATGGCAATAATAATAATGATAATAATGGCATTTATTAAGCGCTTACTATGTGCAAGGCAACTGACCTGATTGCTTACTGTGTGCAAAGCACTGTACTAAGCACTTGGGAGAGTATAACAGACACATTCCTGCCCGTAACAAGCTCACAGACTAGAATGTGTTTGGTAATAATTCATTCATTCATTCAATCGTATTTATGGAGCGCTTACTGTGTGCAGAGCACTGTACTAAGCGCTTGGGAAGTACAAGTTGGCAACATATAGAGACGGTCCCTGCCCAACAGTGGGCTCACAGTCTAGAATAATAATAATAATGATGGTATTTGTTAAGCGCTTACTATGTGCCAAGCACTGTTCTAAACCCTGGGGTAGATACAAGGTAATCAGGTTGTCCCACGGGGGGGCTCACAGTCTTAATCCCCATTTTACAGATGAGGTATCTGAGGCACAGAGAGGTTAAGTGACTTGCTCAAAGTCACACAGCTGGTAAGTGGAGGAGCTGGGATTAGCAGCGTGGCTCAGTGGAAAGAGCCCGGGCTTTGGAGTCAGAGGTCATGGGTTCAAATCCCTGCTCCTCGAATTGTCAGCTGTGTGACCTTGGGCAAGTCACTTAACTTCCACTATCCACTCTGCCATGCTACTTCCAAGTGCTTATTCTGTGCCAAGCACTACCAGTGAAGCAGCACGGCTTGGTGGATAGAGCACAGGCCTGGGACTCAGAAAGTCGTGGGTTCTAATTCTGGCCCCACCACATGTCTTTTAGACTGTGAGCCCACTGTTGGGTAGGGACTGTCTCTATATGTTGCCAACTTGTACTTCCCAAGCGCTTAGTACAGTGCTGTGCACACAGTAAGCATTCAATAAATACGATTGATTGATGTCTGTTGCGTGACCTTGGGCAAGTCTCTTCACTTCTCTCCGCCTCAGTTCCCTCCTATGTAAAATGGGGATTGAGACTGTGAGCCCCGTGTGGGACAAGGACTGTGTCCAATCCGATTCACTTGTACCCATCCCAGCACTTAAGCGATTAATAAATACCACAATTATTATTGTGAAATAGCACCATTATCAATACCGCTGTCTTCAACCAATCAATCAATCGTATTTGAGCGCTTACTGTGTGCAGAGCACTGTACTAAGCGCTTGGGAAGTCCAAGTTGGCAACATATAGAAACAGTCCCTACCCAACAGCGGGCTTACAGCCTAAAAGGGGGAGACGGAGAACAAAACCAAACATACTAACAAAATAAAATAAATAGAATAGGTATGTACAAGTAAAATAGAGTAATAAATATGTACAAAACCAGCCTTCCTGGTTTTGTTCCCTCATCTGCAAAATGGGGATTCAGTACTGGTGCTTCCTCCTACTGAAGACTGTGAGCCTCGTGTGGCACTTTTGATGATTTCATATCCATCCCAGCACTTAGTACAGTGCTTGTCACATAGTAAGCACTTACCCCACCACAATGAATATTATTTCCCTTCCTCCATTTCAGCTCTATGTTCAGCAGCTGTTTGGAGTCCACGGCTGTAGCTCATCCTCCTCCCATTTCCCCCACTGCAACACTCTACCGCGGCGAGCCTAGCTTCAAGGCTAGGAGACGGTCACCTAGCCCCTGCCCTGACTATGATGGACCTTAGAACAGTGCTTTGCACATAGTAAGCGCTTAATAAATGCCATTATTATTATTATTGTGGAACCGCTCAAGGTGCCGGATGGAGCGGTTTGACGCTACAGCTCTAGAGATCTTTTTAGTCTGGCCTTCTAGAAATAACCCGGCCCTTGTGAGTGTAAATGTGGCAAGGTGACAGGAAGTGCTCAGAGAAAGTGTCAAGTTGTGTGTGTTTGGGGAGGCGGGGGATGGAGGAGAGATGAATCAGGGACAGCCTCCCAGAGGAATGTGGTTTTTAGAAGGGCTTGGGAGGTGGGGAGTGTGGGCTGATGATGGCTGCAAAGGAGGAGGGAGTTCCATGCGGGAAGGAGCATGTGAGCAAGAGGGAGGGGGTGGAAGAACTAAGAACAAGACCGAGGAAAAAGGCTGGCTTGAAAGGAGCACAGTCTGCCAACGGGAAGGGATGGGAGAGAAGAGAGCGGAGACATAGAGGTGGGGAAGACGGACTCACAGAAGGCCCTGACGCAGACAGGCAGGAGCATCTGCTTGCTACAATAGGTGTGGGGACAGTGGGGAAATTGGTGTGCACCAAAGTTTGAGTACAGCGATCCAGGCTGCGGCGTGAAGGGGAGGGAGCCCGGAGGCCAGGAGATCGGCGAGAAGACTGACGTCAGAGTCTGGGATCGTCGTGGAAGGGCCACGGAGGAACATACCACCCAACTTGTACTTCCAAAGCGCTTAGTACAGTGCTCTGCACAGAGTAAGCGCTCAATAAAGACAATTGATGATGATGATGATGACAGACCTAGTGTGGGGGCTGAAAAAGGAGCGAGTCAAGGATGAAGCCAAGGGAGCAGGTTTCTGTGTTCTCTGCCCCGGGGAGGCAGGTTGCCGTGGCGGCCCGCCGCCCACCCTGCCGCATAGAGGGGCGTGGCCCGGACTGTTACCAAGAAAGGTTTATTTCTCTTGCAGTAGCTCTGTTAATTGCACAAAAAAAAAAAAATCATTGTTTCGCCATTAAACATCTCACACGATCCTATTTGGGAGGACAAACGTTAATTAAAAACGAAGCAGAAATAAAAATTCACAACCTTAATTATCTAGAGGGTTGGTCGGGGGGGGGGGGGGTGTTCGGAGGGGAGGAGGAGAAGAGGGAGAGGGGACCGCTTTTCTTACAAGCTTTTCACAAATGTCACATTTTCTTTTTAAAAAGGAGGGACTCTGAACAAAAAGTGAGTTGGCTAAAACAGAAATCGTCATAAAAAGGAACTTTACAGAATTGTCATCGGGAGTCAGCCAGCACAGGCGCACCAGGTGCGCCTCCCCGACTCCCAGCCCCCTGTAGCCGGTGGACAGACACCCCCCACCCACCCACCCCGGCGTCCCCACCACTCCCTACCCCTCCAGCCCAGAACCACAGTTGGGGCCACAGGGGCAGCCCCGACACCGCTCCTCCTCCCTTCCTGAGGCCGTAGCCTACGGGATCAGCCCGAGCCAACGGGGGAAGCCAAGGGGAAGCCAACAGGGAGGGGTTGGAGGTGGGGGGGAAGACACTCTGGATCTGACTCAGGATGGACCTTCCAAGGCTGCTTCCCCCTCACCAAGCCCTGGGACCCCTGGAGACCATGGAGGAATTTGGAGAGGGGGGGTGACACCTTTGAGGCCAGTGGAGACTGACTGGGAGAAGACCCTGGCAGACATCTCCCCGCCGCCGCAACAGCTTAGGAGAGAGGGAGTCCGGGGGAGAGGGGACGGGGGGCTAGCTGGGCCATCCGCAGGGGTGGAGCAAACACGGGGAGGGGGTGAAACGTAAACAGAGAGGAGGTACTGCGCCCCACCACCCCTCCCACCTGGAATGCCAATCCAAACGCTCCTTGTGCCCTGTTGGGAAGATGGAGGCCTGCCCACCAAGGACTCAGAGAAGGCCCCCGTGCCCCCCACCCTCCTCCTCCCCTCCCACCCCCTCAACGGCCTGCGCCCACGGCCCCTCTCTCCCCCCCGCTGCCGGTCTGGCGAGCAGTGAGGCAAAGGAAGACTTCCCCAATCCCGCCCCCCAGGACAGCCCCAGCCTCGATGAGACCCTTTCCCCAGGGTGGGACGGTGCCAGTCCCCAATCCTCAGCACGGAGAAACACTCAGGAGGGAGAGGAGCAGGAGAGCCAAGCCCAGCGGGGAGCCCAAAGGACTCCCCACCGCGCCTCTATTTCCCCGCACGCTAAGCCGGCTGCAACGCTGGGGGCCGCGTCAGAGTCTGTGTGTATAAAAGGGGAGGGGGGGGACGGATGGACGAGTCTGGGCCCGGGGTCCCGATCGTGACGGCAGAGTCAGGACCAGACGGCAGAGCCCGAGCTCAGTGGATGTAGGCCCGGTACACGGCCGACATGTCATTGTCAGACTGGTCCAGTGCCTTGGCCCGCTTGTACACCTGTTCCGGGCGGGGGGAAGAGGAGGAGGAATAGGAGGAGGGGGGAAGACAGCAGCAAGTCAGCCCTGGGGTAGAGAGTATCCAAGTAAGCCCAGCCACCCGGCACCAGGGGGAGAGGGCCAACACCGCTAACCCTCGGTGGCCAGAGTCGGGGGGCCAGTGGGCAGTTGTGTCCCCAGCCACATGCCCACAAGAGATGTCCCTCTGCCCCTCACTCGCTCAGGCCAAGCCGGGAGGACCTTTACCTCATTGGCGGCGGCAGCCATAGGTGTGGGGTGGTTGACTGAGTCACCGAGCGCGATGGCTAGCCGCAGGTCCTTCTGGATGTATTTCAGGTAGAAGTCAGGCTTGAAGTTTCCTTGCAGGATGTCTGGGGGGGGCCGGGAGCAGGGGACAGAGCCACGGCTCAGACCACCACCACCACCACCCCAGGGCTGGGCACCGCCAGGTTCTCTACCAGTCCCGCTCTCTGCCCCTGGTACCCAGTCGCCACCTCCGCCCCCCCCCACCTCCTCAAGCACCCATTTATCAATATCTTTCCTCGGCCCCGGTGTGCACCCATCCCAATCACCCTGAGGCTTGGGGTCGTTTCCAGGCCTGGACCTCATAAGAGCGTGTGCTGAGGGCAGGGAACGCATCACCCTTCCCCCTTCTAGGCTGTGATATCGTTGTTGGGTAGGGACCACCTCTATATGTTGCCAACCTGTACTTCACAAGCGCTTAGTACAGTGCTCTGCACACAGTAAGCGCTCGATAAATACGATTGAATGAATGAATGAATCTCAGGCATCTACTGCCCTTTGCCAGAAGGCACTGGGTACCCGCTTTTATGGTGACTGTCACTGCTCTTGAGGGGTCCACTGAGGCTCTGTGTGCCCAAGCCTCGTGAGGCGGCTGCAGGGAGGAGAACCTGGGGGAAGAGCCCGGGGGGAGGTGTCTCACTTTGGCACTTCTGGTCCAGGAAGATGCTGGCGAGCTGGCCCTGGTTGAGGATGTCGAGCAGCGTCTGCTGGGACTGGCCCGTCACCTGGGCCAAGGTGAGCCCTTCCGCGATGGTGGCCATGTAGCTCCCCTGGACCATGTTGACGATCAGCATCATCTTGGCGGCGTTGCCGACCTCGCCTGCCGGGGCACGCGGACGGCGCACTAGGCCAGGAGCCCGCCGAGGGCTGGCCCCACTGCCCCCAGGAGCCCACCGAGGGCTGGCCCCACCACCCCCAGGAGCCCGCTCACGCCCAAGAAAGCCCCTCTGGCCCACCCCCAGGCGCTGCCCGCCACCCAGAGGTGGTGGGGCCGGAGCCAGGGCGGGGGGCCAGGCCTGGGCCCTGTTACCTAGGAAGAAGGAGGTCTTGCCCATGGCTTGGAAGCAGCTACTACAGTCCTCGTAGAGGCCCCTGTCCCCGGCCGCGAGGATGACCAGCAGGCCGTCGTTGGATAGCTGCTGGTTTCCAGACACAGGAGCTTCCAGGAAGCGGCCCCCCCTGGACACGATCACCTGGAGAGCAGGACCACCGCTCATGACCCCCTAGGCACGCCAACTCCAAAGAAACGAGGTGGGCCGCTGCCGCCGAGAGTCCCACGGGGTGGATCCAGAGGAGGGGCGCGCCTTCAACCCCCACCCCCCAACCCCTGCAGCCACTTCGCCCCTGGACGGCAGGAGTGGACCCCCCCGGATCAGCTCCCCACCTCCTCTCCAGCCCCATCCACTTTCTTGTCCTTCCCAGCCCTCGCCTGAGAGGAGACTTCTCGCCTCCTTTCAAAAATTGACCCCCTTCACCTTTGTCTCTGCTCATCTTCAACTTCTCTCTCTCCAATGGCTCTTTCTCCTCTGCTTTCAAGAATGCCCACAGAGCCCCTCCCCTAAAACCAACCCCTCCGGTTATCACCCCATCTCCCTTCTACCATTCCTTTCCAGATCCCCTGAAGGAATTGACAACACCCGCTGCCTCCACTTTCTCTCCTTCAGCTCCCTTCCTGACCTCTTCCAATCTGTCTTCCGCCCCTTCCCCTCCACCGATGACCTCTCCTCTGCCCTGCCCTGCCCCTGAGGAATTTACAATCTAGTGAGGGAGACAGACGTTAAAATAAATTCATTCAAGGAAGGAGCAGAGCAGAAAGATGTGTGTCCATTCTCATCACCGCTCCTCCATCACAGCACTTAGGGACACACATCTTTCTGCTCTCATCTCCTCACCCTATCTCCCCTATTACGTCACCTACAAAGTAAACATTTGGGTACTCCCTGCCAGCCCCTCACGACACTCATGTCACATCTTCGAGTGCTGACGCGTCCTCTACCTGCAATTTGTTTTAGTGTGTGTCTCCTGCAAAAGATCCTAAACTGTTTAAGGGCAGGGATTGTGTCTCCTAACTCCACTGCCCTCTCCGGCAGTGCTCAGCACACGCTCTGCACATATTAAGTGCTCGTCAGACCCGACCGGTTGAACCAGGCGGGGTAGGAGTGAGGAGGCTCGGCGGAGACATAGGGCGGGGTCCCCCAGGACAGTTGTCCCCGTCAGGCTCCAGTGCTGCAGTTCGGGTGGCCCCCCTGGGTGGGCCACACGGGCCGCGATCGGTTACCTGAGCCAACTCTGTGACGGTGTCGGCGTCCACGGTGGACATGTCCACGTAGCACTTGCCTGGGCGGATTCCCTGCAGCACCCCGCTGGGGCCCAGCACCAGCTGTGGGTACACAAGGCAGAAGCAATAGATTTTCTGCTGGGCACCCGGCCCTCAGCACCCACTTGGCGTTGACTACGACACCGCCACATGGCTGCAGGCGGGGTCCGGAGCACCCGGGGTGGGGATGCGTTGGGGTGGGGAAGATACTTCTGTTTCATTCAATCGTATTTATTGAGCGCTTACTGTGTGCAGAGCACCGTACTAAGCGCTTGGGAAGTACAAGTTGGCAACGTATAGAGACGGTCCCTACCCAACAGCGGGCTCACAGTCTAGAAGGGGGAGACAGACAACAAAACATATCAACAAACTAAAGTAAATAGAATAGTATTTGTTGGAGGCAGAGCCGTCCGTGCACCTGGCCGCCTTTGCCTGCGAAATGCTGACTCCTGGAGGGGCCACCGAGAGCCCTGACCCCAGAACCTGCCCAGTCCGGATGCCGCTCCCATATTTCGGACGGTCGGCTCTCGGCCCCAGCCATTAGGCAAAGCCCATATTGGATGCCAAGTTAACGCAGGGCCTGGGCCGGCCGGAGCCCCAGCTGGGAATCTCCAGGAGACAGACAGCCCAGCCTTGCCAGGGCCTGGTGGGGTGCGGGGGGCGGGAGCTTATGCTTGGGGGTGAGGGGGTGGAAAGGTCCTTACGTCCTTGGCCGCCTTTGGGTCCGACACGCAGGCGAAGGTGATGTCACAGGTGGAGACCACCTCGGCGGGGGTTCGGCCCAGACGGGCCCCCTCCTGGATGAACAAATCACACTGCAAAAGTCACAGACCCCCAAGTCAGCGGTGGGGAGCGGGGGGTGGGGCCCAGCCTCCTTGCACCCCGCTCTTGGTCTAGCGGCAGCGGCGGCGGCGGCAGCCACCCAGCCTCCCGCCAACAGGGTGGCACCCCAGGACGCAGGACCCGAAGCGGCGGGCGGCTGGGGTGGTCCCAGCCTGAACCCCACTGCCCCTCCGTCCACCGCCCTACCCCTCCACCGGTTTCGTGCAGACCCAGAGCCTCTCCTCTCTGCCTCTCCTCCTCCACTGGCCCTACAACAGCAATCCTCTTCCCAACCCTTTTGCTCCACTGAGATCCCTCGCTCTATCCACGGTCACTGACGACCTCCTTCTTGCCGAATCTAACAGATTCAGTTTGGTCCCTATCTCGTCACTTTGGAAACCGAAGGCCAGTCCCTCAGCTTCTCTGACACCCTTCCCTCCCAGTTCTCCTCTCACCTTTCTGACCTCTTCTTCTCAGTTCCTTTCAAGGGCTCCTGCTCTGCTTCCACCCACTACTGAAAGAGGTCCTTCAAGGCTCTGTTCTGGGTCCCCCTTCTTTTCTCCATCTTCATCCCCGCTCCCAAGGAGGTCCAGTCCCTCTCAGAGCTTCAACGACCACCTCTCCGGGGACTACTTCCACATCCACCTCACTAACCCTGAGCCCTCTCCTTTTCCGCCACCTTGTACTTCCTCCAGCCTTTAGGATGTCTCTAATACTTGTACGGTGGCCGGAACTGGATTTCTCCTTTTGTCTCCCTAACCCTTCCCCCTCTGTAGATAACACCACCCTCCCTGACCCAGAAGCCTACAACCTCGGTGTCATCCTCGACAGCTTTCGGCCAACCCGCTGCTAAATCCTGCCGGTTCTCCCTCTCTACTCCGATAGCTCCCTTTCGGCCTGTTTTCCAGCTCTCACCATCCCCTGATGAGACTACAGCGTCGGCCTCCTCCCTGACCTCCCTTTCTGTGGCCTCTTTCACCTTAGGTCTGCATTTCCACTCTGCGGCTTGAATCACCACCACCAAACATTGTTCTGCTCACATCCCTCCCCACCTCAGAAACCCCCGAAGGCTAATTATGTTCCCCTCTCCACAGCCCTCAGCACAAAGTAGACACTCAAGTAATACCACTGATAAACATAAGCTAAACCCCTCCTCCCAGTTTAAAATAAAACACTGCTCCCCTTCGCCTCAACGGAATCAGTGACTGTGGTCTTTGTCCAGCGCTTACTAAGTGCTGGGTAGAAACAAGGTCATCAGCAGCATGGCTCAGTGGAAAGAGCCCGGGCTTTGGAGTCAGAGGTCAGGGGTTCAAATCCTGGCTCCACCAATTGTCAGCTGTGTGACTTTGGGCAAGTCACTTAACTTCTCTGTGCCTCAGTTACCTCATCTGTAAAATGGGGATTAGGACTGTGAGTCCCCCGTGGGACAGCCTGATCACCTTGTGACCTCCCCAGCGCTTAGAACAGTGCTTTGCACATAGTAAGCGCTTAATAAATGCCATCGTTATTATCAAGGTCGGACACAGTCTCCGTCCGGCATGGGACGCACACGCTAAAAGGTGGGGGGACTCGGATATCGAACTCTCATTTTGCAGATGAGGAAACCAAGGTCCAAAGGAGTAAGGCAGTAAAGGAGTAAAGGAGTCAATCAATAAATACGACTGATTGATTGATTAAGTGACTCGCCCACTGCCCCACAGCAAGCGAGCAGCAAAACCAAGATTAGGACCTGCCCTCCGTCCCCCCGACTTCCCAGCCTGGGCTCTTTCCTCCTCGGCACCGGTGCTTTTCTGTACAAGTTTACCGTGCTCCTGTTACAGAGTGGTAGCACGGGAAATAAGGTGGAGCACTCAAAGCTGAGACCATAGCGTACTTCCCCAGGCCGGACTCCTGCTACTGGAATTCCCTCTCATCTCTACCCCTCTCTCCCTTCCTTGTGGGCTCTTTGCCCACCAATCAATCAATGGTATTTCCCGAGCGCCTACTGGGTGCAGAGCTCTGAACTGAGCACTTGGGATAGTACGACAGAGGTGGAAAAGTATTTTCTGCCCTTTCCCCAACCTAGCCCCGACCTACTTCCCTCGCCCCCAGGCCTGACTCTGTGGCCTCTCTCAGCCTTGGGCTCTGATGCTCCACTGGGAGGCCTCGGCCTCTACACGGCCAGTTCTGTTCCCTGGTCTCCCGCCCGACTTGTGAGGGGAGGGCAGGAAGGGAGCGGAAGGGAAGGAGATTTCCAGGGTTTCAATGGCCTGCGTAGCCAGCAGGCAACCAGCTGGCTTGGGTCCAGACTGCCAGACGCAGCAGCAACCACCCTGCTCAAAGCTCTGCTCTGGGGAAAGGGCCCGCCCAGCTCCCCAGAGGCAGGGCTCAGAGCGCACATGGGGAGTTTAGCAAGCTTCCCCCGCTCTCTCTTCCCCCAGCCCTCCAGGGCCACCACCCTGCTCTCTTCCCAACTGACAGAGGGGCTCAGGGGCCTGACAGAGGCCATCCCAACATCTCTGGCCAAATGCCAGGTGTGGACTTGTCACCCACTCACTCCGGAGACAGGGGCCCGGGCCCACACCCCACCCAGAACGTGGCAGCCTAGACGCCACCTGAAGCAGCATCCCTCTGGGCTCCTGGCCCCCATGGCACCTGGGAGTGAGGGGCTATGGAGGGGATGGGAGGGGTGGAAGGGTCCCCCACCCGCAGCGGGCACTTACTTTCTCGGCAGTCCGACTCCAGACGGTCACCGTGTGGCCCATCTTTAGCAAGTTGGAGACGATGCCACTCCCCATGAGGCCCAGGCCCAAAAATCCTATCCTGGGGAGGGTGAATGGACAAATGGACGGACAGAGACAGACAAATAGGAGGGGAGGTCAGTACCGGCCAAGGGGTAGGAAAAGGGGGCGGGGGAAGGGAAGGTGGGGACCGCCCTGCTCTGATCGCTACAGGTCCCGGGGCCAATGGACCCGGGGCTCATACTTTTTGTCGGTGGGGGTGATGCTGCCGTTGACGGCGGTGCTGTCCGCTGCCTGGATGGAAGTGGAGCCCGTCTCCTGGGGAAATCAAGCAGCTGGTCAGTGAGCCGGGCCGGCCGCGAGGCGGTGACCCGACAGGAAGACGGGACTGTGGACGAGCAGGGGGAGGCCACCTACCTCTTCACATACTTTGAGTTTCTTGGTGATTGCCTGGTAGCAGACCGCCGGCTGAGGGGAGAGGGGAAAGTGCTCAGGGACCCCAGCTGCTCCCCGCCACCCGCCCCTCGGCCCTCCAGAGCTCCCCAGAGCACAGATGGTGGGGAGAAGGGCCCACCTCGCGGTCTCCAAGGTTTCCGGACGCTGCCCTCTGCTAGGGACAGGTGGCTGAAGGGGGTCTCCAGCTGACTTCAGACCCCCTGGGTCATAGCCGGGGGGGCTGGGGGCTAGCTAAACCCAAACCAAGCAGAAACCAAGACCCTCCCAGGGCCTCCATTTGATGGTCCACCCAGCGTCCATCCATCCAACTGCCCCCCGGGTTGCCTCCACGCTCAGGCCATGCTTGCCTTGGCTTCCTCAGCCGGGCTGGCCTGGGGTGGGGAGGAATAATAATACTTATGGTATTTGTTAATCGCTTACTACGTGCCAGGTACCGTACTAAGCACTGGGTGGATACAAATACACAGTCCCTGTCCCATGGAGGGCTTGCGCTCTCAATTCCCACTTTACAGATGAGGTAACTGAGGCACAGAGAAGTGAAGTGACTTGCCCAAGGTCACGCAGCAGACAAGTGGTGGAGCCGGGATTAGAACCCATGACCTCCTGACTCCCAGTCCTGTGCTCTAATCCTCTACACCATGCTGTTTCTCTGCGAAGCAAGTGGCATCCACCCACTTACCTTCTCGGTCTGGCTGAGCAGGAAGTGATGGAAGTGGGGGTCGCTGCCTTTCCCGGGCTGAAACCAGAGCAGACCAGTCAGGGGAACTCCAGGCCCACCCCCCTCTCTCCAGGGGGATCACAGAGCCACCCCCCACCCCTGCACCAGCTCCTGGCCTGGTGGTCTTCAGTGTCGCTGCTCAACACACCTCCCCCCTAAGAGGAACCCCATTCTAGTTTCCAGTGGAACACGGGTGTGAGGCGAAGGAAGGAAGGAAGTCGGTGTTTGCCAGGAATGTGTTGGAAACAAGATTAAGCCCAAGAGAAATGCAAAAACACAGCTGCCTGGAACTCTCAGGCCTAAAGAGTGTGGGGATCAGCGGAGACCCGCCAAAATCCGGCCCTGTGCCCCAACCCCTGTGGCGGGGTGGCCCCTGCTCCCCGCATCAGGTCTCCTTGGCACCTCGGACACAAATCCCCGGGGACGACTCCTTCCCGCCCGGCCTCTTCACTACACAACGCGTTCACTCAGCCGGCCTCGATGACATCGAACAGAAGGCCGCTCGAACCCCCAAACCTAGAGTGTGCCCTGAGGGGGCCTGGTTAGGCCCCCGTTCCCACAGGCCCCGCACTTTTAGACTCTGACTTGCAACCGCTCCCCAAGGCAGCCAGCAGTCTCCCTCGCTTGCTGGCCGGAGCCGGCTCCAGCCTCAGGAGAAAGGAGGTTACAGAGGAACACAGAGGGTGATTACCTCACTGACGACGCTGGGGGGCCATTTAAACCCAGCCACGCTCCCAGCCACTAGCCCCTTCACCGTGCTGGACTCGGGGATTGTGAGATCCTGGAGAGAGAAAGGGAGATGGAGACAGAGAGAAAGAACGAGAGAGAAGGCCGATCAACTGATGGTCCTTTCCCCGGATGGCTATTTCCAGGGGGTGAGAGGGTCTGCCCTGCCAGTCAGTGGTACAGATTGAGTGCTTTTCAAGCACAGAGCACTGTACTGAATGCCTGGGAGAGTGCAGCCGAGGCAGTAGAAGGAATTCCCCGTCCTTGAGAAGGATAACACCTAATGAGGATAACCGAACCGACAGACTTTACGGGGCCCAGGGCACTGCACCAAGGACCTGGGAGAGCACCTGTCAAGCTGGTGCACCTGAGCCTCCCACCCGGGAGGAGCTTCCAGCCCAGTGACTGGTCAGGGTGAGGCAGACCCCTTTAAGGATGCCCTCGCCCTCCACAGTGCAAGGCCGGATGCCCGACTGGGACGGAGAATTCCCAACTGAAGGCTGAGCCGTACCTCGTTCTCGCCTGTCCCGCCATCGACCCCTGGCCCACGTCATCCCCCGGGCCTGGAATGCCCCCAATCCCTCTGCCCATCCGCAAAGCTAGTTCTCTTCCTCCCTTCAAGGCCCTGCTGAGAGCTCACCTCCTCCAGGAGGCCTTCCCAGACTGAGCCCCTTCCTTCCTCTCCCCCTCGTCCCCCTCTCCATCCCCCCATCTTACCTCCTTCCCTTCCCCACAGCACCTGTATATATGCATATATGGTTGTACATACTTATTACTCTATTTATTTACTTTACTTGTACATAGCTATCCTATTTATTTTATTTTGTTGGTATGTTCGGTTTTGTTCTCTGTCTCCCCCTTTTAGACTGTGAGCCCACTGCTGGGTAGGGACTGTCTCTATGTGTTGCCAATTTGTACTTCCCAAGTGCTTAGTACAGTGCTCTGCACATAGTAAGCGCTCAATAAATACGATTGATGATGATGATGATGAGCCGTCCAAATTCTGGCCCGCCCCAGGAAGGATTCCGGCTTGTCCCCCCAGGGCACTCATTCATCCACTCAATCATATTTACTGAGCGCTTACTGTGTGCAGAGCACTGTACTAAGCGCTTGGGAAATACAAGTTGGCAACCTATAGAGACGGTCCCTACCCAACAGCGGGCTCACAGGCTAGAAGGGGGAGACGGACAACAAAACAAAACCTGTTAACAAAATAAGTAGAATGTGTAAATATGTTGCCAACTTGTACTTCCCAAGCGCTCAGTACAGTGCTCTGCACACAGAAAGCGCTCAATAAATACGATTGATTGATTGGTTGATCTACAAGTAAGATAAATAGAGTAATAAATTTGTTCAAAAATATACACAGGCACTGTGGGGAGGGGAAGGAGGTATGGCGGGGCGAGGGGGAGAGGAAGGAGGGGGCTCAGTCTGGGAAGGCCTCCTGGAGGAGGTGAGCTCTCAGTAGGGCAGACCTAACACCTCCCCGGAGGGCAGATCAAGTCCTCCCCCAAGCGATGGTAACATCTTTCTCTGTCTGCTTCGGAACCCTGGGCTGGCGAGCGCCGTTCTGGGCCAGGGTACCCGAGCCAGCTGTGATTAAGGAAAAGGCCTGGATTCTTGCACGACAAAACTGCGGAGGGCCAGGATTCGAGGGGGTGGGGGCACAGCACCCAGACGACACAACCCGGCCTCTCCGGAAAGGCTCCTGGCATGCCTTCTCAGCCTTTTCCGATCCAGTGGCCGGGCCAATCCCTGGCTCCTCAAACAAGGCTCAGAGCTTGGGTGTAGCGGGTGGGCGGACCCAAGCTAGGGCTAGTCTCAAATCCTCTCTGGGAAAGCCAGGGGCCACGAGGGCCACCTGCTTCCTCTCGGGGTCTCGGGGGCCGGCACGGCCAGGCCGGGCGCGGGCCCACACTGAGCACATGCCGCCAGGGGAAGAGACGTGAGGGTCCCGCCTGGGCAGGTCGACGAGCATCGGCCCCGCTGGGCAAAGCGTCGCTTCGCTCTTCTCACGCTCGACAATTCTGACCCCACTGGGGCCAAGATGATGGCTGCTGGCCCCCGCACTCTCCCCAGAGCCTAGAACGGCGCTCTACCCGGGGTAGGCGGAGTCGACTCCACTGACCGACGCGGTTCCGTCTCGGTCCGGCCGGTCCCTTCCCTTACTAAGCGCTTAGTACAGTGCCCTGCACGCCGTAAGCGCTCAATAAATACGATTGATTGATTCCCCACCGGAGCCGGAGGGCGCTGCTATGTGGCCGGGACCAGGGGCCAGCCAGTGGGTGAGTCCCCGCGCGGCCGGGGGGCGGCCTGGGGACCACTACACTGTGAGCCCACGGTTGGGTAGGGACTATCTCTACGTGTTGCCAACTTGTACTTCCCAAGCGCTTAGTACAGTGCTCTGCACATAGTAAGCGCTCAATAAATACGATTGATTGATTGGAATGCCCCCAATCCCTCTGCCCATCCGCCAAGCTAGCTCTCTTCCTCCCTTCAAGGCCCTACCGAGAGCTCACCTCCTCCAGGAGGCCTTCCCACACTGCACCCCTTCCTTCCTCTCCCCCTCGTCCCCCTCTCCATCACCCCCCATCTTATCTCCTTCCCTTCCCCACAGCACCTGTATATATGTATATATGTTTGTGTACATATTTATTACTCGATTGATTGATTTTATTTCTACATATCTACTCTATTTTATTTTGTTGGTATGTTTGGTTTTGTTCTCTGTCTCCCCTTTTTAGACTGTGAGCCCACTGTTGGGTAGGGACTGTCTCTATATGTTGCCAGCTGTACTTCCCAAGCGCTTAGTACAGTGCTCTGCACACAGTAAGCGCTCAATAAATACGATTGATTGATTGATTGATTGATCTGAGCCAAGGAGGCCACGCCCACCTCAGCCATGCAACCGGGCTGCCCCCCCTCCCCAACGGCCTGAACCCCGGGGCCCAGCAACCATGCCCGCCGCCCCCCCCACCTCCACCGACACACCGACCTTCTCGTCCTTCGGAGGCCGGCCTCGCTTCCGGGGGCTCTGCTCCTGGGACCGCTTCAGGGGGGACCGGGACCCCCGCTCCGAGGAGCCCGACGAGACCCTCCGCTTCCCCTCCCCCGGGCTCTTCTTCACCTTGCCCTCGGCTGTGCCGGCCCGGCGCTTCTCGTCGCCCGTGGCCGGCCTGCTCCTGTCCTCGCTCGATCCGTGACGGTTCTTCTCCTCGGCGGAGCTGTGAGACGATGCCTGCGCCCCCGCCCCCCACCCGCAGAGCCGACGCCGTCAAAGGGCCGGGTGGCCGCCGCGCCTGGAGTCTTAAGCCAGTCCTGCCGGCCCCGTACCCACGGGCCGGGATCGCTCGCCGGCACTGGTCCTCCAGGTTCAGGGCCGGCAGCCCCCCGCCATCCCCCATTTGAGTCCCCCGCCGGGGGGGTCAGCGCGCCCCGAGCCTCACCTGGTCTTTGCCCTTGGCTTTCCGTAGGAACTCCTCCACAGCATCCACGGCCTGCTGGAAACGCTTGCCCTTGTTGATCTTGATCATCTCCTCCTTGTGGGGATGATAGGGCTTCAGCTGCTCCACCTTGATCCAAGCACTGGTGGCGAGACCCAGCCAAGACGGTGACCCGCCGTCCGCCCTCCCGTCCGTCACCCGCCGGCACACAGACACCCAGCCCACACTCAACTGCTCGGCCCCCAGGGCCCAGGCAGACTTCCAGTCCCAGTCTTGGGGCATCCAGACAGCAGACACAGCAACCGAGTTCCCCAGAGTCAGCTGACATCCAGGCCCCCAAATCCCTCCGAAGCAGACGGCCCCCGCCCCCTGCCCAGCCTGAATTTCATCGGCTTCAACATGCAGGGTCCCCGCCGGCCCTCAGCGCCTCCCGGGAGCCAGGATCGAGGTCACCAACTAGTGAGGCCCTCGCCACCCCCGGGCCACTGAACGAAGCAGCCGGCCGGCAGAAAGCCCGGCCCGGGGGGCTCGAGACACACGGTCAGTGGTGAGGTGGGGGCCGTCCAGGGAACCTGGGCCGAGCGGACATCCTTGCAGCAGCGGAGCCTGGCCACGTGCGGCCTGGGGCCAGACAACGCAGGGAGCCTGAGCCCCATATCCATTCTCTCGCTGGTCTCTGGGGATGGTGGTGAGGTCGCAGGAGGGTCCCCTGGTACTTGACTTCACAACTGCCCCCGGCCTGAAGGGCAAGCCCTGAGCTAATCACTGGGGTGGGCGGCAGACAGTCCCAATGGCCACAGCCCGACAACAGTGCCCCTCGGGGAGGGGATCCCATGAGGCCCCAGCCACGTCCCACCACCTAGGTATCAGGAGGTGGTCGCCGGTCCGCCGGGCGCGAGAGGCGGGGGGGAGGACTGCGACACCAACCTCTCGGGCCAAGCGCGGTCCCCTGGCAGCCGGGGACACTGCCCTGGGGCTGGAGCGACGGTCCTGCAGGCTGGACAAATGAGTGGGAAAAGGGGAAGGAGGCTTCCAGTCAGCTTCCTGGGACGGGGGATGAGGGCCCCCACCGTGAGCGGCCAAGTCCAGAACACGTCCAAACCAGGGCCAGACAGGCAGCTGCACAGGAGTGGCCAGCGGTCCCACCTCTGCAGGCGGCCACGGGTCACAAGAGCAAGAGGCCTCTTGTTCTTGTGACCTGTGGCCGCTGGGCCCGAGGGGGCACGTTCTCCCCTGTATATATGTTTGTACGTATTTATTACTCTACTTACTTATTTATTTAAATAAGCAAATAAATAAATATAAGTAAATATTTATTTACTTATTACTCTATTTATTTATTTATTGATTTTACTTGTACATATCTATTCTATTTATTTTACTTTGTTAGTATGTTTGGTTTTGTTCTGTCTCCCCCTTTTAGACTGTGAGCCCACTGTTGGGTAGGGACTGTCTCTATATGTTGCCAATTGGTACTTCGCAAGCGCTTAGTACAGTGCTCTGCACACAGTAAGCGCTCAATAAATACGATTGATGACGATGATGGCAGGATCTGGCTGGACCAGGCGGCTCGGGCTCCGCTTCCCAGCAGACACAGCAGGGAGGTCATCTTTGGGCACCGTGGGGAAGGACTGAGCTCGCCAGGAATAAAGGCTCCATCAGAGCGCCCGACGCCGGGAAGGAGCAGGAGCCCCCCCAGCGCCTCCTTTATCTGGTCACAGCTGACCAGGGGTGGACGGGATCAGCCATCACCCTGCTGGCGCTCCCCACTGTTCCCTCCCAAATAAAACCAACGCGCCTCATGGCCTTCACCCCAGCCCATCTCCAGACCCACCTGGCTCAGAGCCTGCTGCGGCCACCCCCGGCCTGGAGCTCAGAAAAGAGTCGTCGCCACTGACCCGGGCCCCTCCGCCTTGGCTCTAAGTAATCTAGCCCTCCCCCTTGGCACTGCAGACCAGAAGGGGAACTGTGCTGTGGTCACTGCGCCATGTGTCTGCCCGCCCTCCCCACCCGCTGCTCAGGTCCCTCCCCTTCCCCTGGGGAAGTTCCAGTGCCAATCCCAGCTCCATAAAGGGAGCAAACGTGCCTCGAATCCACCTCTTAGTTCCCAACCATGCAGCAACTGGGTGGCCAGCTCAAAGGCCCACTGCCATGCCACGATCCCTGGGCTCTCCCCCTCACAGCCCTGATGTCCCAGGAACGAGAGGAACCTGAAATTGCCGCTGCCACACACCAACCTCACCGTACCGGATAGCTCCATGGAGCAGCCCAGCCTAAACCCTTGGAAGGAGCCTGTGGGCGTCCACGTCACCGAGGGGAGGGGAGGGAAGCCCGGCTAGGCGGCGGCAGCAGGCCTCCTCGCTCTAGCCTCCGCAGGCCCTTCTTTCTCCATCGTACCACATGCGGGACCCTTTCCTTCCCTCCACATTTCACAACCTGCTTACTATTGCCCCCATTTCCCCACGTTTGCCAGGGTAGTAACAAACCCTGGCCCCGGGAGACAGAGCTGGGCAGCACAATCCTTTCCCACCTCCAACCCCCTACCCCTGCCCAAAGAGCTAGGTCTCCTGACCAGCCAGTCTGCGGCACACACTGCTGGACACGGGGAGGCTGGACGCCTCGAGGTGCCGGGGGGGAGGGAAACCAATCTTCCCCACTGCTCAGAGCATGAGTCTAGCGCAAGCCCTGCTGCTCTTTTCCCATCTTCCCCCTTGGTTCTCGAGTGACGGTCCCCCAGTGACAGGGCCAGCGAAGGGACTCCGCCTGGGAGATTTTCCAAACACAACATCTACGCACGTGGACACAGACATGTTGATGACTTCCATCTGGAGGACCGCTCACCATCAGAGCTCTGCCTGACCCCAAACAACCCTCCTCAACTCTGGGCCCTGTGTCCCTCGTGGCTGCTGAGCAGGACGGCATCAGGTGGACCGAGGGACCTCGGCCACACGGAGAAAATCCCCGGCAGAACCAGACTCCGGGTGGGCCGGCGGCCGACGGACCTCGGCGCGGACCCCTCCCCCCCATGGTGTCGGCAAGGCCCTGGAACAACTGGCAAACTTCAGAATTCCCGGGGGTGGGGGGAGGGAGGGGGGAGAACACTGATCAAACGTCAGAAGCATTTGTTCTCCGCAAATATCCAAACTAGGACCAAAAGAGCCTCCTCATCCTAGGTGTTCCTGGGAGGGGGAGGCAATGGGCACACAGAAATAAGCAGCCATGACATTGAAGAGCCTCAAAGCAATAATGGCTTGCAGAGAAATAGCCTCCTGTGGAGTCCACAAAACCCGTAGCAGTCCGAGAAAACCACCGGGTCCACTGGAATCCGATGCACCGGACTGTCCTCCGGCCAGTCAATGCCAGCACCACGTCCACCCCTCTGAGAAAAAAGATCTTTTCGGCAACTACCCTCATGAAGTCTGGACCCGGGTTGGGGCGGCATATCTAGACACTGTCCTTCCCCACACAATCCGCCCTCAATCCGAGCTGCTGAGCACCGAAGAACGAGCTCTACAGATAGGCAGACGCACACACGCACACACACAAAGGGCCTTCACGAGGAGAACTCACTGATCTTCGGTTCCGAAAAACTTCACAAAGAAGCACTTCTTCCCACGGGGTTTCTTGAGGTCTTTGGGGGGATTAACAATCTGCGGGGCAAAAGGAAAGGAGAGTAAGTGATGAAGAGCAGTCGGCAGGGACATGCCCCACCTCCCAAGAGCCCAGGGAGGCTCCATCCCAAAGCTCCATTGCTCAGGGTCAGGACGGGAAGGGACAAGTCATTAAGACCACGTTGTACCCAAAGGGTCACCTCTGGGAGAGATACACACACACACATGCGTGTGCACATGGCAGGGAGTGGTCTTCCATCGATACCCACTTGTCCTCTACTACTCTTTTAATGAGGCAAGATGGAGCAAAGCCTCCTGGCTCACTCCAAGCTTGAAATATTCTAGAAATAAAGGATCAGCCAGTCTGGCCTTTTGTGAAATGTGACACCGAGGAACCCTGAGGGTCAGCAGTGGCTAGCAATGGCCACATAGGTAAGAAAACTGGCTCCTAGGCAGGCAGCGGCCACAGACCCTAGCTGTCCAAGACCCGGCCGGCCAGCCACGGGGGAGGCGCAGAGCAGGAATTTCTAGGATGACAAATCCTGTTGAAGGAAATCGGGTATCTCTCTCTGCCACGCACCCAGAAGGATGGGAATGGGTACACCTCAGAGGTTCGCTGGGACACCAAGGAAGGCCAGGAAGTGGCCCGACTGTTCCTACTTAGCTGTGCGCCCAGTGGGGACAGAAGTGAAGATCAAAGTTCAGATTCTGAGCTCCGGGGTGAGGTGGATCTGGCTTAGAGATGGCAAAGGCAGCTGCAGCCGTAGCCAAAATATCTGCCGGGGATGGGCAAGCGGCTTTTCTGCGTGAATATCTCCCCCTTAAAGCTGCCTTTTGGGCAGGGACTGAGTCAACCAACTCTACGGTGCCGTACTCTCTCAAACACTAGTCAAGTGCTCTGCACACAGTAAGGCACTCATTAAAATGCCATTGACTAACTTTAGAAAGATCTCCCGGGGTACAACCCACCTAACTGAAAACATCAGCAGCACAGCCTAACGGAAAGAACCTGGACTTTGTAGAGTCAGAGGGCCTGGATGATTATCCCAGGGTCACCACTCACCTGCTATGTGACCTTGGGAAGTCACTTCCCTTCTCTGTGCCTCAGTTCCCTCATCTGTAAAATGGGGATTAAAGCCTATTCCCTCCTACTTGGAATGCGAGGCCCACGTGAGACAGGGACTGTGCCCAATTTGATAATCCTGTACCTACCGCAGTACTCGGTATGACGTTTGGCACAAAGTAAGCACTTAAGTACGACAGTAACAGCAGCAGAAATAGTCGGCTGCCACTAGAACCAGCCTCCCACCCGGACTCACCTTTCCTGGCCACGGCGGGTACCGTCCCAGCTTCCCCCTGAAGGAAAAACAGAGGGATAAGCCGCTCAGCCCCCAGGAGCGAGCCCCTCCCTTTACCCGCCCAGTCCAGAATTTGTTTCCCAAGCCCCAACTCCCATCCTGAATTCCGATTGCAGATCGTTTCCCGGGCTGGACTCTCCCGGGCGCTATCGAGGTCAGGCATATTTATTCATTTTCTCCCCCGCCAACACCCAGGTCTGTGGATCCCAGAGAGGATGGAGAAATACAGTCACTTGGATGGCTGGGCAGTGACACAGGCTGGGCACTAGAGCCCAGGGTGGCTTGCTAGACCAGTTGGGTCGGTGCCACGCAGGCCGGGGCCACCAAGGACCTACGAGGCTCTGGACGGCTAAGAAAAATGGGCTTTTAGACTGGGAGCCCACTGTTGGGTAGGGACTGTCTCTATAGGTTGCCAACTCGTACTTCCCAAGCGCTTAGTACAGTGCTCTGCACACAGTAAGCGCTCAATAAATACGATTGATGATGATTAGAAGAGGCCCCTTCTGCGTCCCGGTGACCAGAGATCGGGACTCCTGGCTCTAGTCCCAGCTCCACCACTGGCCTCTTGTGGGACCCCGGGCAGGTCACTCAACCTCTCCGGGCCTCAGTTTCCTCCCCCATCTCCTTCCTGCGGGCCCAGGGGGGAGGAAGGGGCGGGGTCCCGTCCGGTCAGGGTGTCTCACACCTGCCCCGGGCGTACGGCGGGGCTCGGGCAGGTGGGAAGGGCGGGCGGCTCTCGGTGGGGGGGGGGGGGGGGGGGGGGGGGGAGGGGAGCCCGCCCCTCCCCCCGGACGCCGCCGTGACGGCTCCATTTCGTTGCATCATTCATTCACTCATTCAAACGCATTTACTGAGCGCTCGCTGTGTGCAGAGCACCGTACTAAGCGCTTGGGAAGTACAAGTTGGCAACATATAGAGACGATCCCTACCCAACAGTGGGCTCACAGTCTAGAAGGGGGGGACAGACAGCAGAGCAAAACATTTTAACCAAAGTAGAATAAATATGCACAAGTAAAATAAATAGAGTAATAAATACCTACAAACAAATATACATAGATACAGGTGGTGTGGGGAGCTCTCCTCTGCCGCTCATCTCCTCACCGTGCCTCGTTCTTGCCCGTCCCGCCGGCGACCCCCGGCCCACGCCCTCCCTCCGCACATCCGCCAAGCTCGCTCTCTTCCTCCCTTCAGAGCCCTACTGAGAGCTCACCTCCTCCAGGAGGCCTTCCCACACTGAGCCCCCTCAATCAACCAATCGTATTTATTGAGCGCTTACTGTGTGCAGAGCACTGCACTAAGCGCTTGGGAACTACAAACTGGCAACACATAGGGACAGTCCCTACTCAACAGTGGGCTCATCTCCCCCTCCCCACAGCATCTGTACACGTTTGCACGTATTTATTACTCTATTTATTTCGCTTGTACGTATTTATTTCATTTTGTTAATACGTTTTGTTGTCTGTCTCCCCCTTCTAGCCTGTGAGCCCGCTGTTGGGTAGGGACCGTCTCTCTGTGTCGCCAACTTGGACTGCCCAAGCGCTTAGTCCAGTGCTCTGCACACGGTAAGCGCTCAATAAAAACGACTGAATGAATGAATGTTGGGTAGGGACCGTCTCTCTACGTTGCCAGATTGGACTTCCCAAGCGCTTAGCCCAGTGCTCTGCACACAGTAAGCGCTCAATAAATACGACTGCATGAATGAACGTTGGGTAGGGACCGTCTCTCTATGTTGCCAACTTGCACTTCCCAAGCGCTTAGTCCAGTGCTCTGCACACAGGAAGCGCTCAATAAGTACGGTTGATGATGATGCCCAAGCGCTTAGTCCGGTGCTCTGCACACGGTAAGCGCTCCATAAATACGACTGAATGAATGACTGACTGAATGAATGAATGCGGGGAGGAGATGGAGATGAGGCGGGGGGGGGGGTGCCTCATCAATCAATCAACCAATCAATCGTATGTATTGAGCGCTTCCTGTGTGCAGAGCACTGGACTAAGCGCTTGAGAAGTACAAACTGGCAACATAGAGAGACGGTCCCTACCCAACAGTGGGCTCCCAGTCTAAAAGGGGGAGGCGGAGAAGAAAACCAAACGTGCTAACAAAGCAAAATAAATAAAATAGATAGGTACAAGTAAAATAAATAAGTAAATAGAGTAATAAATACGTACAAGCATATCATTTCCCAGGCATCCGAGAACCCGCGCGCCCTCCCCCCACAGACACACACACACGCACACACACGGACAGGGCGCCCCCCCCCCGCGCGTGCGCGCGCGTCCGGGGCTGTCAGGGAGCGCGCGCGCGCGCGCCCCGGCCCCGCCCCCTCCGCCCTCCCCTCCCCTCCCCGTCCCGTCCCGTCCCGGGGAATGGCCTCCCGGGGCGGAGGGAGGACGAGGAGGAGGAGGAGGAGGACGAGGCCCGGTCCCCGTCCCGGTCCCGGTCGGCCCCCCGGCCCTCCCTCACCACACCAAGTCGCCGAGCCGCAGCGTCCCCGTCGCCATCTTAGCCGCCCAGCCAGGAGCGGCGCGGGGGCCGCCGGGACATCACGCCCCCCACCGCCCCCCCACCCTCAGCCTCGGCGCCGCCCATTGGCGCGGCCGCTCCCACGTGACGGGGCCCTGCTGTCACCCCCGCGCCTCCCCTGACGTCACCGAGCCCCCGCCGCCCATTGGCCGGCTCCGCTCCCACGTGACGGGGCCCGGCTGTCGTCTCCGGGCCGCCCCTGACGTCACCGAGCCCCCGCCGCCCATTGGCGCGGCCGCTCCCACGTGACGGGGCCAAGCTGTCACCCCCGGGCCTCCCCTGACGTCACCGCGCCCCCGCCGCCCATTGGCCGGCTCCGCTCCCACGTGACGGGGCCCGGCGTCGCCCCCGGGCCTCCCCTGACGTCACCGAGCCCCCGCCGCCCATTGGCCGGATCCGCTCCCACGTGACGGGGCCCGGCTGTCGTCCCCGGGCCTCCCCTGACGTCACCGAGCCCCCGCCTCCCATTGGCCGGCTCCGCTCCCACGTGACGGTGCCCGGCCGTCGTCCCCGGGCCTCCCCTGACGTCACCGCGCCCCCGCCGCCCATTGGCCGGCTCCGCTCCCACGTGACGGGGCCCGGCTGTCGTCCCCGGGCCGCCGCCGCCCATTGGCCGGCTCCTCTCCCACGTGACGGGGCCCGGCTGTCACCCCCCGGGCCGCCGCGGACGTCACCGCGCCCCCTCCGCCCATTGGCCGGCTCCGCGTCGCGTGACCGGCGCCCCGGGCCGCACGCGCGCGCGCTCGCCCCCCCCCCCCCGCGCCCCCCCCTCCGGACCCTGGCGCGTGATCCCGGGGCGGCCCCGAATCCATGACGACGGCGGCGGCGGCGGCGGCGGCGGGGGGACTCGGGCTGCAGCGCCCCGCCGAAACGGTAGCGCCCCGCCCCCCCCCCCGGCCCCGGTGGTCGTGTATATATGTGTGTGCGTGTGCGTGTGTGTGTGTGCGCGCCCGCGCCCGCCCGCCCCCGCGGGATGCCGTTATCCCCGTCTCCATCGCCCGCCCTGCCGGGCCCGGTGCATCCGCCGTTCCCTCCAGGAGGCCTTCCCACACTGAGCCCCCTCCTTCCCCTTCATCCCCCCCATCTCACCTCCTTCCCTTCCCCACAGCACCTGTATATATGTTTGTACATATTTATTACTCTATTTACTTATTTTACTTGTGCATATCTGTTCTATTTATCTTATTTTGTTAGCATGTTTGGTTTTGTTCTCTGGCTCCCCCCTTTTAGACTGTGAGCCCGCTGTTGTTGGGTAGGGACTGTCCCTCTATGTTGCCAACTTGGACTTCCCAAGCGCCTAGTACACAGGAAGCGCTCAATAAATACGATTGATTGATGATTGATTGATTCCCGGAAGGCGGCAGCCCCCGGGGACCCCCCCCCCCTCCCCGCACTCCATCCCCCTGGGCGGGCCGGGCCGGTTGACAGCCGGGCACAACCAGCCCGCCTGGCCCGGGACAGCAGGCCCGGGGCCTTGGGGTTGACAGCGGGCTGCCGGGGGGATCCCGCCCCTTGGCCTCAGGCGAGCAGAGCCCAGAGACCACCGGCTTCGCCACCCGGCCCTGCCCTACTGAGAGCTCCCCTCCTCCAGGAGGCCTTCCCGGACTGAGCCCCTTCCTTCCTCTCCCCCTCGTCCCCCTCTCCATCCCCCCCATCTCACCTCCTTCCCTTCCCCACAGCACCTGTATACATGTTTGTACATAGTTATTACTCTATTTATTTTACCTGTACGTATCTATTCTACTTATTTTATTTTGTCAGTATGTTTGGTTTTGTTCTCTGTCTCCCCCTTTTAGACTGTGAGCCCGCTGTTGGGTAGGGACTGTCTCTATATAATAATAATAATGGCATTTGTTAAGCGCTTACTATGTGCAAAGCACCGTTCTAAGCGCTGGGGTGTTTACAAGGCGATCGGGTTGTCCCACTTGGGACTCACAGTCTTAATCCCCATTTGACAGATGAGGCAACTGAGGCACAGAGAAGTGAAGTGACCTGCCCAAAGTCACCCAGCTGACAAGTGGCGGAGGTGGGATTTGAACCCATGACCTCTGACTCCAAAGCCCGGGCTCTTTCCACTGAGCCACGCTGCTTCCTCTCTATGTTGCCAACTTGTACTTCCCAAGCGCTTAGTCCAGTGCTCTGCACACAGTAAGCACTCAATAAATACAATTGATTGATTGATTGCTGTGTGACCTTGGGCAAGACACTAAACCCCTCTGGACCCCCGCTTCCTCTTCTCCAAAATGAGGATGACCCACCCGGCACGGGCCGGGGTCATTCATTCAGTCGTATTTAGTGAGCGCTTACTGCATGCAGAGCACTGTACTAAGCGCTTGGGAAGTCCATGTTGGGAACATAGACTGTCCCTACCCAACATTGGGCTCACAGTCTAGAAGCGTCCTTAATAATAATAATGATGGCATTTATTAAGCGCTTACTATGTGCAAAGCACTGTTCTAAGCGCTGGGGGGATACAAGGTGATCAGGTTGTCCCGCGTGGGGCTCACAGTCATCCCCATTTTACAGCTGAGGTAACAGAGGCTCCGAGAAGTTAAGTGACTTGCCCAAGGTCACACAGCAGACGTGTGGCGGAGTCGGGATTCGAACCCACGACCTCCGAGTCCAAAGCCCGTCCTCTTTCCACTGAGCCACGCTGCTCCTCCTTGTCCGAATCCACATCGCCCCTGTCATTGTCCTTCCGTCTAGTTGAACCGGGAACCTCGGGGCCGGGACTTCGGAAGGAGGAGCCCTCCGGAGCGTGGACCTCTGGGAATGGGCCTTGACCACCTATGGGCCGCACACCCGTAGGCATGCGTCTCGCCCCCACGCCGGGCAGCCGGAGCCGGGGCGTCTGGGTCTCGCCCCACCATGAGGACTGCCAACCGGAGGAGCGTGCCAGCCCCAGGCGCGGCGCCGGCCCAGAACGGCTCTTGTGACAAAGGTGCGTGGTGCCCGGGGTCGGCCCACCCTCCGCCCTGCTTCCTCCGTACCGTGGAGCCGTCGGACGGAGGGGCCGGCCGGAGCGGTCGCGGCGGCGGTGGCCGAGCTCCCGAGGGGAACGGGGCACTGTACTAAGCCCCTACAGGAGGGCGGTGCACCTTTCTGAGCACCCTCGCTGGAGGTGGTGTGTTGCACGCCCTCAAAGTGCTCTGTCCTGCCCACTAAGGAGAGTACACTAGCAGCGGTGGACGTGGTCCCCAGCCGCTGCGATGGGGAGAGCGACTTCAGAGTATTTACCACGAGGGTAGTCAGAGTAAGTCATTGACCAGACGGTTGATTACGCACGTATTCACAAGGGCTGAGGGGGAGTTTATGCTTTCCAGCCTGGGAGGAGAGGATTTTGACCACGATGCTGATGACAGGAAGGGCAGCGGGGCAGGTGCCAGGGCCAAGGGCCCGAGGACCCGTGCCCAGGAGCCGGTTCTGGGTGCAGGGGTTTTGATCAGCGAAGGAGTAACGGTGCTGGCCGAGAGCTGGCGGGCAGCCTGCGGATCTTAGTCCTCCGTGGACCGCTTTCTCCGGCCCATGTAGGGAAACAAACTTGCCCATCGGCTCTCTCTCCTCCAGTTTTCGGACACTGGCTGCCCGTCTGCAGTCCCAGGGACCCCCGGGGGTGCCCCTCCAATGCCCTGGAACCGAGGCCCGCTGTGACCTGATCTTCTCCTTGCTCCTAATCGAAGGCGAGCAGCACCCCCCGCCGTGTCTTATTTGTAGCCATGACGGAGCCCCTTGGGGTCTGATGTCCCTCTCTCCCAGGCCCCCTGAGCTCTCCATTCCTGAAGAAACCACGCAAAGAAGACGCTGCTGGAGGAGAGGCTCCCCAGGACCCCGAGCCGGCTGCCGCCACCGCCTCCACTGCCGTCCGTATGAGCCTCACCCTTTTCGAGCCCGATCACAAACGCTGCCCCGAGTTCTACTACCCGGAGCTGGTGAAGATCGCCCGGGGCAGAGGGAGAAGCCTGCCGCCCGTAGACAAGGTACCCCCGGCCCCCGTCCGTTGACCCAGGAACACCACAGCGTGGGTTGTGCTAACCCCCCAGCCGCTCCCCTGCAGACAGACATGGGTGGGGAGGTGGTCATCGGCGACCTGGGGGCTGGCGACCCTCAACCTCCTCGCGGCTGCACCCCCGGTCCGGCTGTGGGACGGTCTCCCTCTGCGTCCTGGCCATGGCGCAGTTCTGGGAGCCGAGTGCAAGCCGGGGCTAGTGACTGAGTGCCGACTGCAGGAGCTACACTATGTTGAGCACTGGGGAAAGGACAGCAGAGCAAGGAGCAGACACGATCCCCACCCTCAAGGACCTGACGGTCTAGCTGGGGGAAGACAGACAAACACAGACTGCATGCAAGGGGAAGGAGGGAAAGGGATGTGGCCAGGGATTTGCACAAAAGCCCCAGACGAGGAAGCGCTTGGACATAAGAAGTGCTACAGTGGCCTCAGGTGAGGCCCGAGCCTGGGGTGAGTGGATGTTCAGGTAGAGGTGAACTAGGATGGGGGTTGACCAAGGCCCTTTCCCTCCTGACGTGGAGGCAGTTCCTGGACCTTTGGGAGTTTCACTCAATCGGGCCACCTAATTGCCCACTTCCAGGTGATCCGAATGTTGACATCCCAGGTCAGCCCCCCCAAGGGACTTAGTCTGTCCCGAGGCGTTCAGGGAGGGGCCTGAGCGGGCCCGAGGTTGAAGGGGGTCCTGGCTTGACTCCTTCTGGGGACCCGTTACCCCGACAGTGGGGAATTAGGGCTTTGGGGAAAGAGCAGCCCCCTAAGGCTGTCCTTAGCTGGGGAGGCAGTGGGGAACTTGAACCCTTCAGCTGGTCCCGACTGACTGACCGATGGAGTGCTCGGGGGTGAACAGACCCGTCCTTTCCTGGCCCTGAAGGAGCTTTCACTCTGTCGGGGAGAGGCGGGTGGACAACACTGATTTACCAGGGAGTCCCTGGCTCCTGAGCAGCGGCCGGGGCTCCGGTGCCGGTCGGTGGGCCAGCTGGACCGTGGCCGCCTCTCGGCTCCTTTGGTCCGAGGCTCCTTCGCACCACGAGGTTGGCCCGGGGGTCTGCCGTTCCCCATCCGGGCGGTCTGGGGCGGCGGACAATCCAGGGAGAAAGGCACTCTTGTCTCTGTTCCACCTTCTCCGCAGCAGAAGAAGGATCTCTCGGACCCCTTCAACGATGAGGAAAAGGAAAGGGACAAGGTGGAAGCCCTGGCCAGGAAGTTTGAGGAGAAATACGTAAGCACCAGGCTCCCCTCCCACATGGTGCAGCGGCCCTCAGGGTTTGAGCGAGCGTGCCCTCTCCGGCCTCCCCTCCGCCCACCGTCTGCTCATCCCGGGGGGCTCTTCTGAAAGATGACAGAACAGGCTTTTCTTCACCGTGGAGCCCTCCGGAGCTGGGCCGGGGTGGAGGGTAGGGAGAGGAAGGGCTTTTCGCTCCGTTCTTGCTACTTACTGCATGTGACCAATTCGGGACTAAGTCCTGGCCGAGTTGGGGTTTTTTCCTTGCCTTTCCCGGCTCTTGTCTTGTCCCAGCCCCGCCGGTCTGGAGTGGGGATAATGCCCCAGCGGGCAGCAGTCCTCTGGCCTAGGCTCACAAGGCTACGGGAAGGGTCACGTAATCCATTCCCTCACCCCTTCGCCCTCGCTTTCGGAGAAGTCATCCCCGCGAGGCCGCACCTCATCTGTTGGGGATCCCTCCGAGACAGCTTCCAGACACCCAGCAGCCCAACTCCCGGGGTCTGAGACCCTCGGGCTGGGGGAGGCCCACCCCGAGCCCCGGTGGAGAAGGCCAGGGCCCTCATCCGTCTTGTGGATCCTAGGGCGGGAAGAGGTGCCGGAAGGACCGCCTCCAGGATTTGATCGACATGGGCTATGGCTATGACGAGTCGGACTCCTTCATCGATAACTCCGAGGCGGTGAGTCCCGGCCTGGCTGTAGCCCCGGCGTGGGCCGCATCCTCACAGGGCCCGGAGGGGTCGGGGCAGTGGGCAGAGGGGCTGCTAGCGGGGCTTCGTTATTCTTGAATAGCCCAGTGTCTCTTCGGCACGTACTCTTTGTCAGTACCATCCGGAGCACGGGGGTGAGTACAGGATTAAAATAGCAGGTGCAGTTCTTGTCCCACACAGGGCTCCCTGTCTGAGGGAGATGGTCGGGGGTTTGCGGGCTGGGAGAGGAGGGATATCACCTCCCTTTTACAGAAGAGCATAATAATAATAATAATAATAATAGTGATGGTATTTTGTAAGCGCTCACTGTGTGCAAAGCACGGTTTTAAGCGCTGGGCACTGTTCTACTGATACCCAGAGAGGGTAAGTGACTTGCTCAAGATCACACAGCAGGCCGGGGGCAGGGTTGGCTCCTGGCAGCCCCATACTCTGTCCAATGGGCTGTGCGGCCATCGGCGGCCCCACTTCTTCCCCCCGCCCCCCCTCCCTGGGTGAGAACAGGTCCAGCCCTCTGGAAATGGGGCAGGGCCCATCTTGGGAAATGGGCACTGCCCAGCAACCTCCAGCCCCTGCACTCTCAGGCCCAGGGAGTCCTGGGCAGGAGGGTCGGCCCCGGGCCGTCTCCTTACGGAGCGGGTCTCTCCCAGTACGATGAGCTCGTGCCTGCCTCTCTGACCACCAAGTATGGGGGCTTCTACATCAACTCGGGCACCCTGCAGTTCCGGCAGGCGTCGGACTCAGAGGACGACTTCGTGAAAGAGAAGAAGAAGAAATCGCCGAAGGTGAGGCCCCGCTCCAGCGCTGGCAATTAATTGGCTCCGCTGAGAGGAAATAGGATGCTCCGGGAGGGTGGTTGGGAGGCGTGGGTAGGAGGTCACCACCCTGCTCAGGCTCTGCCTGACTCAACTATGAATTTAAGAACAGCTTGGACATGGTCCCTGCCCTGCCGGGGGCTCGTCCTCCATCTTGTCTCAGTTGTACAAGGGAGGAAACTGATGCCCAGAAACTTGGCCAGGGTCCCACAGCAGACCGGGTGCAGGGCTGAGCCTAGCAACCAGGTCTCCCGGCTCCCCTCTCGCGCTCCCTGGGAGGCCCCACTGCCCTCTGGCAAGACCGTTGCCCACAAAAGAGCAGATCTCGGGAGATGGTCACCGTTCTTCATCTATAACCCTGAGCCAGTGAATCCCAGCCATAATTCCTGGGGCCAGCCACATTCTCGCGGGGGCTTCTCTTCTTGGCGGGAGGGGCGAATGTCCCCACTCCAAACTCACCTTGCCAAAGTTGCCCCCGGCGGTCCGGCAGGCTGCTCGGAGTCCCGCCCTCCACCCTCCGCCAGCAAGGCCCAGAGTTGCATCGTATGTGAAGGGAGCAGGTGGGTTTCGGAGCTGGGTCTGGGAGCCGGCTAACGTCCCCTCTTCTCTCCTTCCCAGAAACGGAAGTTAAAAGATGGCAGCGAGAAGGTCAAGAAGAAGAGGAAAGATGATGGCCACGACAAGGACAAGAAGCCAAAGAAGTCCAAGTTCCCCAAAGCCGGGTGAGAGTGAGGCCTGGGGCAGCTTGGGGGCCGGGAGATGGACTGGCCCCACTCCCCGCTCCTCACCGCGGCCCTCCCAGATACGCTCAGTTGGGGCCAGGACTCCAACTTTCATGGGCTCCACTCCTTCCCTCTCACCTCTCCGGTTCGCTGCTTTCCGACCAAGCAATCCGTCAGTCGGTAGAAGTCAGTCGGCACCTCTTGGGTGCAGAGCCTGGTACTGAGCCCTGGGGAGGTGACAGTATGGTAGAGTCAGGAGACACCGTCTCTGCTCTCAAGGAGCTTTCAGTGGAGAGACGTGGCCAGAGTATTTTACAGACAGGAAGGAGAGAAAGGAAAGGGAGAGGTGGGACAGCGAGCGCTTAAACAGTAAAGCGTGTAAGCCCATTTGGGAACAGTGTGCTGGTCTCTCAACATTCCACCTCTCCCCTCTCGCTGCTCCCACAGGTCCCCCGCCTGCCGTTTCCACTTTGCCCTTGAGTATGTGCCCTTGCTGTCATTTGTGGCCTTTAATTTCAGCCCAGCGAGGGTAGCGGCGATGGTATTTTTTTCTGCACTTCCTATGGGGTGGACAGGCTCTGGTGTTGCCCCGGGCTTCCCGCCTGAGAGGGATGTGGGGAGCGAGAAGGAAATGGAGACCCAGGTTGATCCCAGGGTAGGCCAAGGGCAGAACTGGAACTAGAGTCCGGGTCTCCAGACTTCCCAGCCCGGGCTTCCTCTGCTGGACCCCACTGCCTTCTGACTGTGAACAAGCCATCCGACATTGGCCCCGTGAGGTGGGGTGGGCGGGGGGGAGATAGTCGCGGGGCAGGTCTCTTGGAGCCCCGGGATTCTCCTCCAAGGGGTCCACAGGACCATGGCCCCACTAGGCACACCAAGGTGTGACCCCCGGCCCCTCCCTCCTTCCTCTCTCACAGCTTCACGGCCCTGAATGCCAGCAAGGAGAAAAAGAAGAAGAAGTACTCAGGTGCCCTGAGCGTCAAGGAGATGCTGAAGAAGTTCCAGAAGGAGAAGGAGGCCCAAAAGCAGAGGGATGAGGAGCACAAGCCCGCGGCCCCCGTCCTGGCGGATGCGGACGGGGCACCAGACCCTCTTCTTTCCCTGTTCGGCTCTGCCTCCGACAGCGACCTGCTGCAGGCCTCGGGCGCCGCGGACACCCTGAGCGACATGGACTTGGAGGGTCTGCTCAGTGAGTCTCCGGGCGGGAGCCCCTTCCGCGCCCACGCCTCCGCCCCTGACCCAGACGGCGACTTACCAGGAAATGGCGGCGGGGACCTGGAGTTCAAGCCGCCCCCGACCCTTTTCGAGGGGCTCCCGGGCCCACTGGAGAAACGCATCAAGGAACTGGCACAGGTAGGGCAGGCTCGATATGGCAAGGTGGAGGCGAGGGGTCCCGGGGCCCGATGCCGTCCCCTCTGCCAGGCAGCACCAGAGGTCTTGGGGATGGTGCGTTGTTGTCCCCTATGGGGATAGGCTGGCAAAGGTCAGGTGGGGCAAGGAACAGCTGTAGACGTGAGAGTCCAGTAGAGCCGGGAGATGCCACACAAAGCCATCTTACTCCAACCATGACTAACTGCCGCGTGCCCACCAGCCTGGGAACGGGATCCCCTGACACCTTTCCCTACACCTTCCTCTGCCCCCGACTCATCTCCCTCAGGTGGGACTCTGTGCGGTCCACCACGGCAAATGCCGGGCAGGGACAGAACCCAGAGAGAGGCACCAGCCTGTCCAGCCCGGGGCGGTGGGGTGGACCCCGGGAGGCAGAGCGGTTTCACACCTCAACTGATGCCGCCTGCCTGTGCGTGGCTGCTTCTTCCAGCCCCAGCTCTCCTCGGGTCCTCCTGGAGCCAGAGGGCAAAAACATTCCCCGAGACTCCCGTCCAGTCCCGGCCCCAGCTATTGGCGGAAGCTCGGGCTAGCGAAAGGGCCGGGGTTGCGTTTGGTGGCCCATGAGCCGTCCTTATCTGCACCGCCCTGGTTTGCCAGCCGAGCTGGCCACGGAGACCGACGGACTTGGGCCTCTGTTCCACATTCAGAGCATGTCGTCCTCCAGGCTCGTGTGGCAGGAGGAAGTGGTGACCCAAACCCGACCCAGATGCGATAGGCGAAGCCTCCATCCCGTTCCCTCCTTCCTGTTCCCCTGGGACAGAGTCCTCAGAAGGCTCGCTGCAGCCTGGCTCGTTCCCGCACATCTCCGGACTGTGGGGAGCAGGCACCTGGGCCACCCGTCGTCCCACCCAGCGTGCTGGAGTTGCCCTTCTATTCACTTCTCCTTGGCAGCCCTGGGTCCTCTCTACCTGCCCCAGTCTGGGCGGCTGGTCGGTGCGGGGTGGGCTTCTCTTCTATACGCTAACCAGGGGGACTCCACGGGCAGCGCCACGTAAAACCCTGGCATTAGAATTGATGCCCAGGTACAGGCAGGGTCTCAGCTGTGTGGCCTCAGGGCCGCTGTCTGTCCGGCGGAGGCTCCGCGTCTGTCAGGAAGGACCGCTGGGTCCAGATGCCCGATGTCGAGATGGCCCACGCGGCCTTCAGCGAGGGGGCCGTTGGCTGCCACGTCGACTTGTCCCTTGCAGCACCCTCTCTGTGCCCATAGCCGCCCAGGGCGGGAGAGGAGCCCGGAATGAGAAGAGGGTGGTGGATGGCCGCATCTGAGCTTTGTGCCTGCCGGGAAATGTGCGGGGCCGTTACCTGCAAATCAGAAGGGGTGAAACCCACGGCTGGTTCTGGGGGGGATCCGGGGTCAGGGCCCCATTGCTGTGACTGCCTGCTTGCCACGGCTTCCACTGGGCACCTGGGGACCTGTCCACCTCTTGGGAAGGGGTCTGGATGGTGCCCATTTGGCCAAGGAGAGGGTTTGGTGGATGAAACGTCCGGGGGGCATCCCCCGCCATGTTCTCAGCATGCCTGACGTCTCTAGTCTGCACACGTCTGCGTCCACAGGAGTGTGAGCGTGGGCGGCAGGTGGTGGCAGGGCTGGGGGGACCGCACTCATGGCTCCTTCCCCCTCTCTCACCATCTGTTGTGAAGCAGGCATCCAGGACTGCAGAGGGAGATGGCAAACTGAAGATGTTCCCACAGGACATCAATGGCCACCTGCTGGAGTGAGTGTCCCCATCCCCTGCCCACTGCTTGCACCTCGTAATAGAAATTGGAGAAATTATTAAGCACCTACCCTGTGCCAAGCACTGTGCTAAGAGCTGGTGAAGGTACAAGATGGTCAGGTCCAACACTCCCCCCCATCCCACACTGGGCTCACAAGCTATGGGGAAGGAAGAGCAGATATTTAATCCTCATTTTGCTGATGAGGAAACTGAGGCACAGAAAAGTTAAGGGATTATGCTCTTGAGAAGTCACTGGACTGAGAATCAGAGGACCTGGGTTCTAAACCTGGCTCCACCACTTGTTCATTCATTCAGTCGTATTTATTGAGCCCTTATTGTCTGCAAAGCACTGTATTAAGCGCCTGGGAGAGTATAACAACAGACATATTCCCTGCCCACAGTGAACTCACGGTCTAGATGGGGAGAAGGACATTAATATACCTAACTAAATAAATAAATTGTGGTTATATGCACACATACTGTGGAGATGAGAGGGAGGATGAATGAAGGGAGCAAGTCAGGATGACGTAGAGGGAATAGGAGAAGAGGTGAAACTTGGTCAGGGAAGGCTTCTTGGAGGAGATGTGCCTTCAATAAGGCCTTGAAGTTGGGGAGAGCAATTATCTGTCTGATGCGAGGACGGGGGAGGGAGGCAGGATGTGAGCAAGAGGTCGACAGCAAGATAGGAAAGATCGAGATACGGTAAGGTTAGCATTAGAGGAATGAAGTGTGCGGGCTGGGTTGTAGTAGGAGAATAGCTAGGTGAGGTAGGAGGGGCCAAGATGATTAAGTGCCTTAAAGCCAATGGTGAGGAGTTTTCGTTTGATGTGGAGATGGATGGGCAACCATTGGAGTTTTTTGAGGAGTGGGGAAACATGGTCTGAATGTTTATGAAGGAAAATGATCCAGTCTGCAGAGTGGAGTAAGGACTGGAGTGGGGAGAGATAAGAGGCAGGGAGGTCAGCAAGGAGGCTGATTAAGTAATCAAGGCGGAATAGGATAAGTGCTTGCACAAATGTGGTAGTAGCTTGGATCGAGAGGGAGGGCCAGATTTTAGCAATGTTGTGAAGACCTGTCTTCTGTGTGACCTCGGGAAAGTCACTTAATCTCTCCAGGCCTTCGGGGAGATGAGCTAAAGTGGTCACCCCTGCCAGTCTTTGCCTACGTGACCAGGCTGCCAGCCCAACTTACAAATCAACACAATCCACTTAGCCTCAGCCGTGACCACTCTGCTCTGTCCCTCAGCATAGAGGTGCAGGCCCGAGCCCCGTCTGGCCGTGCCCCCGCCGGGGTGTGTGCCCACCTCGCCTCCACCCTGCCCTGTGGCAAGGACTCGCTGGCCAAACGCAGTCGCAAGCTCCACGTCCGTGACCAGGTGGGCGGCCTGGGGACCGAGGGTCTGACCTCCTGACTGGCCCGAGGTGGGAGGGGGTGGCTGCGGCTATGGAGCTCTCTCTCTCTCTCTCTCTCTTTCTCTCTGTGTGTGTGTGTGTCTGTTTGTCTTCTGTGCCTTGGGTGGCTAATGACCCAACATCCTGGTGCACATTGCTCTCAATGCTCTCAGCAGGGTGGGCGGCTGGTGGAGCCTCTGCAGAAGCTCAGGGAAGCCATTGGCCGGGCCATGCCAGAGCAGGTGGCCAAGTACCAGGAGGAATGCCAGGCCCATGCCCAAGCCAAATTCACTAAGTAAGTGCACACCCGTGCCCGCACTGACCTGCTCTCGTCCGTGCTGCCAGCCTGATCCTTGGGTTCCTCTGGCGGGATCCAGGCAGCATCAAGTCCTCCACCCCCTCATCGTGTGGGCAGACTGGAGGCCGGGGGCAGGGGGTCTTGCATCAGTGGTCCAGGGTGGGCGCAGGGATGGTCTGTGGAGGGCGTGCTAAGTGGTATTTAGCAAGCATGGGAATGGTCCGTGGTGGGTGCTGGGGTAGTCTGTGGAGGGCATGGCGGGGATGGGGATTGTCCAGAGTGGGTTGGGGCTGGTCTGGTGATGTCCAAGGAGGGTGCGGGGGTGATCCAGGCCAGGCATGGCAATGGTCCATGGAGGTTTTACTCAGTGGTGTTGGATGGGCATGGGAATGGTACTGGGTGGGTGCTGGGTTGGGTCGGTGTTTGGTGGATGTGGGGGTGGTCCACGGAGGGAGTCCTAAAGTGAGGTTTGGCAGTCCGTGGCGGGCGCTCCAGGCCCAGGATGCAGAGGTTTGATGGCACTGGCGCCCTCACTCCGCCTCTCCCGCCATCTGTCCCACAGGCTGCCCGAAGAGGAGAAAGACAAGGAGTCCAAGGAGCGTGTCTGCTCGGAGGAAGAGGAGGAGGAAGAGGAAGACGATGATGATGAAGAGGCGGGGGACCGACGGGTCTCTGGGCCCCGGAAGAAATTCCAGTGGAGTGATGAGATCAGGTGAGCACAGGGCGGAGCCCCCGGGGCAGGCGGGACGGTGCAGGGCCCTCGGATGGGGCAGTGCTGATTCCCGTCTCCTGCAGGGAGCTGCTGTGCCACGTGGTGAAGGCGCGGGTGGATGGCTCCGAGCTGGAGCAGAGCCCGGCCCGGGCCGGCGAGGACTGGGTCAAGGCCTTCCTGGACACTCACGTCAAGCCCCTGTGGCCCAGGGGATGGATGCAGGCCAGGTGAGGGGCCGGGCCCGGGTGGCAGGCCGGGCTCCTCCCCGTCCTCCAACAGCGCAGGGTTTGCGGGATGCAGAACTTTAACCCCTCTGTGGCCAGCCGCTTTGGGCTTCGGGGTGTCGCTGGGCGGGCGGTGAGCGGGGCGGGCTCCGAGTCAGCCCTGGCTCATACGCACTTGGTTTTGGGTCCCGCCCCGAGGCAGCCGGGGTTCGGACCAGGGTGGCAGGGCGGCCGGCCGGCCTGGCCGATGGAATGGTTGCTTCAGACCTCTCTCCCCATCCCGGAGTGAACACAGGTGCCAGACCCCATTTTCTTGGGTGGCTGGCGGCATTGCATTTGCCCGTGCAGATGCCAGGTGGTGCCACATGGGAGCCCAGGATGGAGCCTGTGCCTTTGCTCTGGGCGGGGGCGTCTCTTTCCCATCTTGGCCTGGGGGGCAGCATTCACTTTGGCCAGTGGAAAAAGCCCCCCACTCTCAGCGAGGGACTGATCAACACCCTGCACCCCACCCCCCTGACACACACTCGGCCATACCTCTCTTCCAGGACCCTGTTCAAGGAGAGCAAGCGTGTCCACGGACCACTGACATCTGCCCTGTAAGTGGCTCGTGGTCTCCCCGCCCCGCTTTCCTCTCCACACCTCCCCGTAATCCTGCTACAACCACCTCCCTGTGACCCTCTCCGCTACCCCTTCAGCAGCCCACCGGGCCCTCGCCCTGACCTGACCCCACCGCGACCCTCCCATGATTCCACAGTGACCCCTCCACAGTCTCCACCTTTCCCATGACCTTGTCTGTGACACCTTAGCCTGTTCCTACCCCTTCCACACCCTTCCCATGGACACATGCTGAACATTCCCATGCTCTCGTCTCCAAACAGAGCCAAGAAGAAGGTTGTGGCCGTGCCCAAAGTCAAGGTGAAGGTGAGCGAGTCTGTCCTGGCTGCCTGGGCCCACCCTCATCCCCCCCCATCACCTGTCTCCTCAGCTGTCCTGGCCACCAGAGGCTTACCTCTTCAGGGCAGTGTCGGTGGGAAGGGCTGCTTCAGAGGGGTCCCGGGCTCAATTTGGGCAAATCCACCCTGATCCCATTAGAAGAGGTGCCAGGGTACCAGGAGTCAGCCTAGTGGCTGACTGACGGCACCGGGGGCAACGGGGAGACTGCGTTGCAAGTTGCAATGAGGGGAGGAAAGTTGGGAGAGAGTGTTAGAGATGGAGGGGACGGGGCGGGGAAAAAGGTTGTTGGGGGGGGGGGGGTCACTCGGTCACCAGGCGTGGTCACCAGGGAGGGGTGTCACGGTCATCTCACATCCAACGGAGTGGACATCAGCTGCCCCATCGGGGAGCCTCTGTGACTCGCCGGATACCCCAGATGTGGTCCTGTGACTCCTCTCCAGCTGCCGGAGCCCCTGTTGCCAGTCCATTTCCGCATCTGGTTTTGGGTCAGGTCATTCAGGAAGCAACAGGGTCAACTTGAGCGTTACTCTGTGCAGAGCCTTGTACTGAGCGCTTGGCAGAGTCCCCTGGGGGTGGGAGACCAGATCCCCACAGTCAGCAGGGCTCAGGAGTGCCGCAGGGCCCTTCTCCCCCCACCCCACTGCCCCGCCCCCACCACCAACCCACGGGGGGACTAGGGGCAGCAGCTGAGACCCCGCCACATCACAGTGGCCAGCTCACCATGGGTCTGGCTCGGGCTTTGAAGACCACGCAGCCTCACAGGAAACCACAGGCAGGCATGCTGCACGCGAGCCCACTGGGACTGAGGGCAGGGCCAGAGGGCCCGGTGGCCAACGGTGGTCGGGAGAGGGGTCTTGGCCAGGATACTGGTGGCCATTGCTATTCAAGTGGTCAGTCCTGGGGTGGGGTGCGGGGGAGGTAGTGGGAATGCACTCAGCAGGTGTGTTTCCGCTTTGCACCAGGAGTCTTCTGGAAAGTCTGACAGGAAGTTCTCAGGCCCGGGAGGGCAGCCGGGCATCCCCCCGGCTCCGGCCTCCGAGCCCACAGGCGCGAGCACGGGCCCCCCATCCGGCGCCGCGCCCCCCGGTCCCGTCTTCAGCTTGGACGACGCTTCAGACGTGGCCCGCGGCCCTGCCCCCGCCCTGGAGGTCACGTCCAAGGAGCTGACCGCCCTGAACAGCCGTGCCCGCGGAAGCTCCGACCGGCCCCTCCCCACCAGCGGCTCTGAGGAGAAACGGAGCGGCCCCAAGCCCGGCCAGCCCCCGGCGCCGGTCCCCGCCGCCGGCTCCCTGCAGGCCCCCCTCGGCTTCCTGGTCGAGCGGCCCCCGGGGCTGGCTGTGCCCGACAAGAGGCCCGACAGCATCGCTCACAAGGACCTCCCGGGCCTGGCCGGCTCCAGTAGGAGCCAACCCCCTGCCCACCAGCCCGCCTCTGCCCACCCGCCCAAACAGAAGCACCAGACTCCGCCGGCGGTGGCCCACGGGCCCCAGGCAGCCGGGCCCGGGCCTTCCCCCCCGCTCAAAGTCTTTCATCCGAGCGGCCAGCAGCAGAGGAGTTTGGCCACCCCGGGCCCCTTCGCCAGCCGGCTGCAGGGAGCCAAGGCTGCGCCCATGCCCCTGGCCCAGCGGGCCCTCCTGCAGCCGGCCAAGGCGTCTGCCAGGGGCCAGGCCTTCCATCCCCCGGTGGTGGCGGTGGCTGGGGTCGGTGCTGCTCCCGGCAGTGCCCACAAGAGTGCCGGCCCCTCGGGGCCCGGCACGAAGCTCGTGGCCGGCTCCCTGGGGCCGCCCTACAAGGCCCCCTTCGGGGCCGGCTCCAAGCACGGGCAGGCCGCGGGTGGCCTGGGCCCTGGAGGATCGACCGGCCAGGGCTCCTCTTCCGGGGGCCCGCCCCCCTCCAGCCCCGCCGGCCGGCCGGCCCCAAATCCAGCGGTCAAGAAGCCGCCCGTCTCCCAGAAGCTGACCCTGGTGGCGCCGCCCGGGGGCCCGAATGGAGATTCAGGCGGAGGGACACAAGGGGTGGCCAAGCTCCTGACTTCGTCACTGAAGCCCACTGTGACGGGTGGTACGTCTTCGACCCCGGGGTCGGTGAGTGCCCGTGCCCGCTCCGAGCCGCACTGCCGGCCGGTGAGTGCCCGTTGCGCCGCGGTTCGAGATGGCACCTGCAGGGGGGAGGGGGCACCAGGCCCTCGGCTCGCTCCCGTTTCTGATGGGGGAAGAACCGATGGGGAGTCGGCCCAGTGGTCTCTGGCCCGGGCCCGGCCCCGCCAGGGTGCTTGGCGGAAGGGCGTGGGCCGTAAGCCACCGTGCCCGCCGGGGTCCGCCTCTCACGGGGGCGCTTCCACTCGCTCTTCCCGTGGCCAGAAGCCTCGGGAGGAGGCGGGGGTCTCAGGCGCTCCGCTCCGGCTGACCGGCTGGGTTTCCTCCCCAGAAAGGGGCGGGCGGGGCCGTGCTACTGAGCAACAACTCGTCTCTGAGCGTCCTGTCTCCGTCCTTCAAGCCCGGTGGCCCCAAGCTGTCCGGGGGTCTAGGCCCGACGCCCCTGGGGCTCCTGTCCCCACTGCACCCCTTCCCTCTCCACGTCATCTCCTTCAGCGCCGACGCCCCCCCCAAAGCTACCGGCCCGTCCAAGGACGCCATCGTTACGGGCCCTGCCCCGGGCACCTTCCACCACGGCCTCAGCCACGGTGAGTCCCCGTCTCCCCTCCCCTCTCCCCCGCCAGGTTGAGCCGGCCAGGCCCCTGGGGGACTGACGGGGCGGCTGGGCCACAGGGTCCCCTCGTTCCTCACCACAATCTGCAGGTGGTCTGGCGTGATGGCTCCCACCCCCGTCCCCTCGCTCTCCTCCCACCCCACGCCCCCTCTTACCTCCTTCTCTTCCGGTCTCCCGTCCAGGTCTCCTGGCCAGCTTGCAGCCCAGCCCGCCCAATGCAGCACCCCTCCCCCACGCCGCCTTGTCGAGCCACACCGGGCAGAGCCTGCCAGGTAACCGGCCGGCCACCGTGCCATCCTTCCCCGGCTGCGGCCCCCGGCGGCCAGCATCACCGGGGACTCCCAGGTGCGGGGCTGTTTGGCCTCGTCCCCCTCAAGTTCGCACCCCGGCTCAGCTCTGGGCGGGTGGGGGTCCTTCTGAGCATCAACGTGGGCTGATGACCACTTAGAGGTACCTCCGGGGGTTCCAGCGAATGGCCCAGGTCACTTCTTGCTCCAGGAGCCTGGGCTCCCTCCTCCATCCCCTTCTTTCCCTCCGGCCCGCTGGCCGGTCGGGCTCAGCCTCTGACCGGCGGACGGGCGGTGGGCTCCTGCCGAGACCCCGAGATGCAGCTGCATCGCCTCAGCCCTGAACCCCGGCCTCGGCCTCACCCAGGCACACCCACTCTTCCCACTCCCCACATCCCCGGTTGGCATCTGCCCGAGTGGTTCCTCAGCGCCCAGAACAACCAGAAACAGCCACTGCCCCTCGAGGAGAGTTTGGTTTTTTTGATCACGCTTGGGCCCTCGTTGGTCCCAGGCAGAGACCCCGTCCCCTGGCCCGCTTGCCCCAGGCCTGAAGGACCACGGGGGCCTGCCGAGGCCTCATCTTGGGGGAACAGGCGCCGACGCCTCTCCCCTCTCCCACTTGTCTCCCTTGCAGACACCCCTGTGCTCCACGGGAAAGGGCCCAGCGCACCCCCACGAAACCTGTGACCCCCACCAGGCCCCGGCCTAACGCAGACCAGACCACGGCGGGTCCACTCTGCCTGCCGGATGCTCCCGCCCCGCAGCTGAGGGTGGACGGCAGCCCGGGGAGGGTGCGAGGGGAGAGGCGGGCTGTCCCGGCACCACTCCATCCCTTCTTGCCGGCCTCCAGACCTGGCCAAACCGTGCAGGCTCCCTGCCCGCGTGGCTCCCGGCTGCAGAGAGAGGCTGCCTCCCAGCGCGGGCCCAATTCTCGGCCCGGTGTCGGCACCAGCTCCGAGCCCGCGGTGCGGGCCCCCACTCCCCATGACCAGCGGCCACCCCGGGAAGGTGGCAGACCTGTGGAGGAGAGAGAGACTGCTCCGGGCTGGGGGCCGGCTCGGGTCTCGTCACGGCCACCGGCTGCGTCAGATGGAGCGGGACTCCTCTCCGGGCCACCTGTACAGGAAGTCAGGACCCCAGTGCCTTTTCGCGGTGGACAGATTTCTACAGCACATCCTTCCCTGCCATCCCCGTCCCCGCGCCCGCCCCACGGGGGCAGAGCCACCCAGCTTGCCACCACGGCCGGTGGGCGACTGCCCGGTACCTTCAAAGCTCAGGCCGGGGTCTGGACCCCCAGCCCGTCTTGACCGAAGACTCTACATCCCGGTGGACGGAGGGAGAGGCACAGGTCAGGCTTCTCACGCTTCAGGCGGGCCACCAACCTCCCCCAGTCTGCGAGGTCAACGTGTCTGTCCACGGGGCCTCGGGTCCTTGGGGCCACGTGGGTCAGTGGATCCGGTTCTGTAACGCTCCAGGTCTGTGGGTCCGCTGCCCTCGGTCCCACAGGGCTGGGGACCCATGGTGTCTACGTGCCCATGGGTTCACGTCTGTGGGTCTCGCTGTCTCTGGGGTCCACGGGCTGGCCCGGCACCCGGACGGGGCCCATCGAGGAGCACCCGCCACGGCCAGGCGACTTCCAGGGACATCACCTCCCCGAGCCACTCTGAGAAGGCCACGCGCCTCATGCCCTCGGGCCGACGGGCGCGAGACCGATCCCAAGCTGTGGCTGGCGGGGCCGTGGCTCCCCAGCCACCACCGGGAACGTCCGTCTTCGAGGCTGCCGCCCTCCCTGCCCACTCCCCCACCGCCCCCTCGCATGCCCAGGGACGCCACTCCCGCTCAGTGTCCACCCAGCCAGCTGACCTACCCTCTTCAGCAAGACCCAGGATGCGCATTCAGTTCCGATGAAGCGACTTCTTTGATCCCTTGGCTGTATTTATTATTGTTATTTCTACCGCAGCTCAGATTTCCAATTGTTTACAGAAAACTAGATCATAGCAGAAGAGCCAAAGACGAGATTTCTATCGCCGAGCTCACAGCCGAGCTGTCATAGAGGATCCCCTTCCAACCCCTCAGCCCTCCGGCATCCCCACCCCCCGACCCCTAAACCCACACCACGGCGGCTAGAGCGGAGAAGCCGTCGTGTCTGAGACCCAGCGCTGCCTCTCACCTCAGGGAAATGTTTATTGGGTGGGGGTCCCAAGGACACCCCATGTTTACGCTTTATTGGCATGGACCGGCCAAGGAATGAATGATGGCCGGACCTAGGGGGAGGGAGGGAGGGAGGGGTCGGGAGTGTGGCCAGAGCCAGGGGCCCAGCCCCCAGCCCCAAATACAGCATCTGCAGATTTCTCCCGTCGGAGGGATTTGGGGCGGGGGGCTGTGAACACGGAGCGGGGTTTCTTCAGCGCAAGGGGGGCTTGGGGCAGGGACCGTGTGGGGCTGGGGGTGGAAACTGTTAATCTTGTATAAAGCAACTCAGTAAACCTGTTTTGAACTTTCCCAAAACCTTTTCCTCGTTTGTTTCAAAAGCGGTCCTCTTGGGTCTGCCTCTCCCCACTACCGGTACCCGGTGCCGCGACCAGATAGGTCTCGGGACTAAGCCCAGCTATTTGGGAGGTGCCCGAAAGGAAGGAGAAGCAGCAGCGAGGCTTACTCGAGAGAGCGTGGAGCCGGAAGACCCAGGTTCAAGTCCCGGCTCCGCCACCAGCCTGTCGCGGGACCCGAGGCGAGTCGCCAAACGGTTCTGGGCTGCGGTTTCCCCCTCTATCTAATGGGAATGAGGTCTGTACCCACCCTGCCCTTTAGACTGGGAGGCCCCGGCGGGGTAGGGGACCGTTTCCGACCCGACCCTCCCGGATCCACCCCGGCGCTCGGCTCGTGGTAAGCGCTGAGCGGATGTCCCGACCACTGGGGAGGAACTCGCCAAGGGATGAAGGGAAAGATGACGCCGCCGAGAGGTCCGCTCAAGCCACCAAGTTTTTATTTCCGCGCTATAAATAAGATTTCCCATTTCCGTACACAAGTAACCGAAAGGCAGGCAGTCGGGAAGAGGGCCAGGGTGCAAGGCGGCGACGACACGGTTTCCCCCCTCGGCCGCACCCTGACGCCAGATCCCTCTGCGTGAGGGCGGGAAGGGGGAGCGCCCCCGTCCCCACTGGCACGGGGGCTCTCCGAAAGCCCCACGATCCCTGGAAGCGGGGGTGGGGGGGCAGGGGTGGGAGGGAGGCGCAGAGCGGGACGGGACGATAGGCGAGACGCCACGGGGGACCCGTGGGCTCCTCCACCCCCGCAGGCCAGCTGGCCGGCGGAGCCTCTTCCGGCCGGGCCCGGCATCTCCCGGGACTATTGCCCCCCGGACACGAGGACGGCCAGCTCCTGGATGGACATCTCCTTGTTGACGTAGCGGTCGTACTGGGCCTGAGTCAGGCGGCCGCTCCGCAGGGCCTCCTCGACGGAGAACTTGCGGCCCGACTTGCGGTCGTGGACCTCGGACGAGGCGCCGGCCGGCCCCTTGACGGTGATCTCCTCCCAGTCGCACTCCTGGCCCCGCAGCCGGTCGAACATGGCCCGGTCGATGAGGCCGGCGCCGTGGGCCTCGCGCGGGGACAGCTCCCGGCCCGAGTCGGGGTCGATGACCACGATGGAGCGGCGCAGGTGGTTCTCCCGCTGCTCCCGCTTGACGGCCACGGAGCCCAGGCGCCGTTGCAGGGCCTCGATCTCCGCGTCCTTGTCCCGGGCCAGCCCGCGCAGGTCGGCCAGCTCCCGCTCCAGGGCCCGCAGCCGGGCGTCCTGGGCGGCCCCGCCGTCCTCGGACGGGGTCCGGCTCCGCAGGCCGCGGGCCTCGGCGGCCGCCCCGTCGATCTCGGCCTGGAGCCGCTGGGCCTCGGCCTGCAGGCCCTGCCTCTCCAGCTGCAGGGCGTGGTTCTGCTGGCGCAGGAAGTCCAGCTCCTTGGCCGCCTTGGAGTTGCGGAACTCGAGCTCGGCCAGGCGGGCCTCCAGCCGGGCCACCTCGGCGTCCAGCTCCCGCTTGGCCCGGCCCTCCTCCTCCAGCCCGGCACGCAGCTCCCGGATCTCCTGCTCCGTGCCGCCCCGCTCCACCTGGACGCTCTCGGAGACCACCACCTTCTCGCGGCCCTCCAGCTTCTCCAGGGCGCGGAGCCTCTCGCCCAGGGCCTGGAGCTCGGCCTCGAGCTCCCGGCGGCGGCCCCTCTCCTGGTCCAGCTCCAGGCGGAGCTGCGCGTGGTCGCGGGCCTGCTGGGGGTCGGGCTGCAGCAGCAGCTTCTGCCTCAGGGTGAGCCGCTCCGGGGCCCCGGGGCCGGGCTCCTGGCGCTCCAGCTCGGCCAGCTGCAGGCCGAGGCGCTGCACCTCCAGCTCGGCCGCCTGCCGGGCCTCCCGCTCCCGCTCCAGCTCGGCCAGCTGCCGCTCCAGCTCGGCCCGCCGGCGCCGCAGGGCCCGCAGCTCGGCCCGCAGGGCGTCGGTCTGCCGCAGCTCCGCGTCCACGCTGTCGGCCAGGGCCCGGGCCTCGGCCTGCAGGGCCGGGTCCGGCTCCAGCCGCACCACCTCCTGCCGGACCACCTTCTCCTGGACCTGGGCCAGCTCCTCCTCCCGCCGCTCCACCCGGGCCCGCTGGGCCGCCCCCTCCTGCTCGGCGTCCACCTGCCTCTTCTGCTCGGCGGCCAGGGCGGCCCGGAGCTCCTCCACCTCCTGCAGGGTGCGGGGGTCCTCGCGCAGCTGCAGCACCTCCTGGACCACCTCCCGGGTCCGCACGGCCGGCGGCGTGGCTTTCCAGGCCTGGATCTCCTGCTGCAGCTGGTAGATCTCCAGGTCGCAGCGCTCGATCAGCCGGGTCTTGTCCACGATCTCCTCCCGCAGGCGCCGCAGCTCCCGCTCGGCCTCCGGGTCCGTCGTGTAGCGGATGACCTCCTTGGTGACCTCGCGGACCTCCGTCTGGGGGCCCCGGCGCCGCAGGGCCTCCAGCTCGTCCTGGTGGCCGCGCAGCTGCTCCTCGGCCCCGCGGAAGCGCCGCTCCTGCTCCACCAGCTCCAGGCGCAGGTCGGCCACGCGGCCCTCGGCCCCGGGGTCCGGCCGGACCACCTCGCGCACCTTCTCCTGCACCCGCACCTGGGCGCTCTCCTCCTCCAGGGCCCGGATCTGGCGCAGCAGCTCCGCCTTCTCCCGCTGCCGCCCGCGGGCCCGCTCGGCCTCCGCCTCGTACTGCCGCTTCAGCTCGCCGGCCTCCCTCTCGGCCGCCGCGTCCTTCTCCACCGTCAGCACCTCCTTGACGGCGGTCTTGCCCTCGGCCATGGCCCGCTCCCGCTCCAGCCGCTTGAGCCGGTCCCGCAGGAGGTCCAGCTCTTCCTCCCGCTGCTGCCGCCGGGCGCCCTCGGCCCGCCCGGCCACCCGCAGCCGCTCGTACTCGGCCTGCAGCTCGGGGTCGGCCTGCAGCTTCACCACCTCCTTCTCCGTGACGGCGGGCCGCTCGGCCGCCGCGGCCGCCGCCTCCTTTTCCGCGGCGGCCAGGCGCTGCTGCAGCAGGGCCGCCTCCGCCTCCCGGGCCCCCTTCTGCCGCCGCAGCTCCTCCAGCTCCTCCCGCAGCCGCGCCGCCTCGGCCACCTGCGCCTTGTCCCGCTCGATGCGCAGGACCTCCTTGACCACGTACTCCTGGCCGCCCTCCTCGGCCTCGCGCTCCAGCCCGCGCAGCCTCAGCCGCAGGGCCTCCAGCTCCGTCCGCAGGGCCCGGTTCTGCTGCTTCTCCTGGGCCAGCGCCTCCTGCGTGTGCCCGAAGCTCTCGCTCAGGTCGGGGTCCGGCACCCGCCTCAGCACCTCCTTCCTCACCACCGTCTCCGGGGGCGCCCCGTTCTGCAGGGCCCGGACCTCGCTCCGCGCGGCCCGGACCTCGCCCTCCAGCTGCTCCCGGCGCTGCGTCGCGTCGTCCAGCTCCTTCTTCACCTTCCACGTCTCCTCGGCCGGCGGCCCCGGGGGCCCCGATTGCGCTGCCGCTTCTGGGTGCTGGGACCGGGAGAGAGGCGTGAGCAGCCCGCGTTGGGGAAGGACGGCCTTAACGCCGGGCCGCCCGTCTCCTGGGGCTCCCCGAGGTAACGGCAGGGCGGCGGATCTCGTGGAAGGGGCGGGGGAGACCTCGAGATCGGGTGGGGAGGGTCTCGCGGGCGCCCGGTGGAAATGGACGAGGCGGCGCTGACGCCCCCCGTACGCTGACCTGTGGCCTCCCTATGGCGACTAAACAGGAGCCCTGGCCAAGTTGCCGCTTCCTAAATGGTCTTGCCAAGCGTTTCAAATGTACAAGCGCACGCCAAGCCTGCGGGGTTGACTGGGTGGGTGGACAAGGGAGTGACCCACATCGCTCCACCCACAGGGGACACTCCCGCGGGGGACAAAAACGTGAGCCCGGGGGCAGGACCACAGTTCTGCAGGCCTGGGAGGTCTGGGAAGACTTTGGTCCTCGCCATCCTTGGGCTGGCAGGTGGGCTGCAGAGAGGGCTTTTTCGGCAATAAACTCAAGCCCGCTCACGCAACGGGTGAACGTCTTTACTGGAGCTGGAGAACCGGGGGCTGGAATCAACCGGTAGACCAACTCTGGGCCAAGACCCAAAGTTCACCAGCATTGTTGGAGAATGGGGAACCTGGGGAGGGGGTCTCTTGGGGTCCTGGCCAACACTAGGTCTAGACCAAAGCTCCCTGAGGATGAGGGTCCCAAGAACAGAACGGAAGCTCTCTGAGGGCAGGGGGTGTCTACTCTGTTGACCGATTGACTGTCTTCTCCCATGCACTCGGTCCGGTGCCCCACACACGGTGGGGTCTCGGAACTCACTGGGCCTACCGACTTTGAAGTGCCAGAGGGACCCGGACCCATGTTGACCGGACCTCTCTGCCAGAATCCACTCCGAATAGTGTCATTCAACTGCCCCTGGGGCCTCCCTACACACCAAACCCACGATGCAGAGGGTCAAGGCGACAGACGCCCCAGTCCCCAAGTGCCCTAAGTGGGCGTTCAGGAATTGTCATTTCGACGACTCCGGCTGAGGACAGAAAACCGTACTCTGGCCCCGGGGTCCTCCGGGGCATGGGCCGCTCCCGGGATGACAGACGTTTCCCATCTTTCACTCCCCGACACCCTGTACCTGTTTGAGGAGATTCTGAGCAAACTCCAGATTCTGCAGCCTCTGCCTGTTGATGGCGCTCACTTCGGTGAACTTAGCGGACAGGGCAGCTTCCTAGAAGAAAGGCATTTGGGGAGAAAAATCAGCAGCCTGCTCATCCACCAGACCCGGCAAAAACACAGATAGATCCGCAGGGAGAAGCCAGCTGCCTAGGAAGAGCCTGAGTCTGGCAGTCCTCAGGGCTCGGTGCACATGAGCCCTCCAATCTGGTTTCTGTCCCCTATGCTCCACCGAAACTTCCCTCTCAAACGTCACCAATGACCTCCTTCTTGCCAAATCCAACAGCTCCTACTCTATCCTAATCCTCCTCAACCTCTCAGCTGCCTTTGACACGGTGGATCACCCCCTTCTCCTCAACACGCTATCCAACCTTGGATTCACAGACTCCGTCCTCTCCTGGTTCTCCTCATCTTTCCAGCCATTCATTCTCAGTCTCCTTTGCGGGCTCCTCCTCCCCCTCCCATCCCCTTACTGCAGGGGTTCCTTAAGGGTCAGTTCTTGTTCCCCTTCTGTTCTCTATCTACACTCGCTCCCTTGGTGAACTCATTCACTCCCACGGCTTCAACTATCATCTCTACGCTGATGACACCCAAATCTACACTTCTGCCCCTGCTCTCTCTCCCTCCCTCCAGGCTCGTATCTCCTCCTGCCTTCAGGACATCTCCATCTGGATGCGTGCCCACCATCTAAAACCCAATATATCCAAGACTGAACTCCTTATCTTCTCTCCCAAACCCTGCCCTCTCCCTGACTTTCCCGTCACTGTAGACGGCACTACCATCCTTCCCGTCTCACAAGCCTGCAAACTTGGTGTCATCCTCGACTCTGCTCTCTCGTTCACCCCTCACATCCAATCTGTCACCAAAACCTGCCGGTCTCACCTCCTCAACATCGCCAATATCTGCCCTTTCCTCTCCATCCAAACCGCTACCTTGCTTGTTCAATCTCTCATCCTATCTTGACTGGATTACTGCATCAGCCTCCTCTCTGATCTCCCATCCTCCTGTCTCTACCGACTTCAGTCTATACTTCATGCTGCTGCCTGGATCATCTTTGTGCAGAAACGCTCTGGGCATGTTACTCCCCTCCTCAAAAATCTCCAGTGGCTACCAGTCAAACTACGCATCAAGCAAAAACTCCTCACTCTCGGCTTCAAGGCTCTTCATCACCTCGCCCTGTCCTACCTCACCTCCCTTCTCTTGTTCTCCAGCCCAGCCCGCACCCTCCACTCCTCTGCCGCTAACCTCCTCACTGTGCCTTGTTCTCGCCTGTCCCGCCGTCAACCACCGGCCCATGTCCTCCCCACAGCCTGGAATGCCCTACCTCCACACATCTGCCAGGCTAGCTCTCTTCCTCCCTTCAAAACCCTACTGAGAGCTCACCTCCTCCAGGACGCCTTCCCAGACTGAGCCCCCTCCTTCCTCTCCCCCTCCCCATCCCCCCAACCCTACCTCCTTCCCCTCCCCACAGCACCTGTATATATGTTTGTACAGATTTATTACTCTATTTGTTTTACTTGTACATATTTACTATTCTATTTATTTTGTTAATGATGTGCATCTAGCTTTACTTCTATTTATTCTGATGACTTGACACCTGTCCACCTGTTTTGTTCTGTTGTCTGTCTCCCCCCTTCTAGACTGTGAGCCCACTGTTGGGTAGGGACCGTCTCTATATGTTGCCAACTTGTACTTCCCAAGCGCTTAGTACAGTGCTCTGCACACAGTAAGCACTCAGTAAATACGATTGAATGAATGAATGAACACATGTGCTCCAGTCCCCTGAACACACGTGAGCCAGGTACACCTCTCCAATCACCTGAGCGCATGTGAGCCAGGTACACTGCTCCAGTCCCCTGAGCAAGCGTGAGTCAGGAGCACCAGACCCCCCGCTAAATAAGCACAGCTCTTCTTCAGGCTCTCTGATCTCTGGAATCTGGCTGCCGTGACTTAGACTTTACACTCTGTCTCTCCCCATTAGACTATAAACTGCCTGTGGGAGAGGAGTGAGTGCAGTTGCAATCACCCGGGTGTTTAGTATTCATTCAGTTGTATTTATTGAGCGCTTACTGTGTGCAGAGCACTGTCCTAAGCGCTTGGGAAGTCCAAGTTGGCAACATATAGAGACGGTCCCTACCCAACAGCGGGCTCACAGTCTAGAAGGGGGAGACAGACAACAAAACATATTAATAAATAAAATAAATAGAATAAATATGTACAAGTAAAATAGAGTAATAAATATGTACAAGTAATAAATATGTACAAATATTACAGTGCTCTGCACTTGTAGATATTTTTATGTCCAGCTCCCCCATTAGTGTGAAAGCTCCTTGAGGGCAGGGGCCATGTGTCTTAATTCTGCTATCTTCTCCCAAGCACTCAGGACTGAGCTCTGCACTCAGAGGGCCCTCAGTCAGTACCTCTGCTCTTGCTGAGTTGTGGCGGGGAGCCAAGCCCCTAGTGAGTTCTCTCCTTCCTTCCAACCCCAGCCTCTTCCCCCAAATTCCATTAAGGAATTGGGGATCTGGGGAGCGGTTCAACCCGACTCCCGGGGCCTCGGCTTCTTGGCAAGGATTCGGCTCTGGGTTGATAGGTTGGGTGGCGCCATTTTTTGTGGTATTTGTTAAGCGCTTATTATGTATCAAACACTGTTCTACGCTCTGGGGTAGATACAAGTTGATCGGGTTAGACGTAGGCCATGTCCCACATGGGGCTCACGGTCTGATTGTACGCTCATTCTTGCCACTGGTCAGAGTCAGGCCTGGGACATCGTACCTCCTCCTTCACCCTGGTAGCTGGAGATGCAAGCCTGGGCTTCTTGCTGGCGGGGTCATTCCTTCTGTTTTCCAGGTCAAGCAGGGACCTCAGCTTCTCAGCTTCGAGCTCGTACTCCTGGATGAGTACACAGGCCAGAATGTCAGGTCAACGAGCAGGCAAACACGGGTCCAGGGACCAGGCCGCTGGTCTACCAGTCCAGGCTGTGGACATGGACCAGACAGGTCCACCTACCCAGACTGCAGAGACCACTCCCATTCCCAACGGTTGCCGGGCCCCGGACTCAGCAATCTTGAGCAGCCAGCCCCAGCCCGCCCCTCCTAACCCCAAGCGCTCCCTTGCCAGTAACCCCCATCCCCGGATGAGGCAGACCTTCACAGCCTGCCGGTACTGCTGCGCAGCGGCGGACACCTGCTGCACTTCCTGCTCCCGGCTCCCGATTTCGTTCAGCAGATTCTGGGAAACGAAACAGAGGCGTCAAAAAAAGGTAGTCATGGGCCTGGAGCTCACAGGTCGGCTTTGGACGTCAGAGCCGGAGCCCTGCCGAGAATAGGAATTATCTTGGCAATCCTGCCCTGGTGAAGGCAGGAAGAGGAAGATTTCCTTCCTCTCCCCCTCGTCCCCCTCTCCATCGCCCCCTTCTTACCTCCTTCCCTTCCCCACAGCACCTGTATATATGTTTGTACATATTTATTACTCTATTTATTTATTTTACTTGTACATATCTATTCTATTTATTTTTTTTTTGTTAGTATGTTTGGTTTTGTTCTCTGTCTCCCCCGTTTAGACTGTGAGCCCACTGTTGGGTAGGGACTGTCTCTATGTGTTGCCAATTTGTACTTCCCAAGCGCTTAGTACAGTGCTCTGCACATAGTAAGCACTCAATAAATACGATTGATTGATGAAGGCACTTCCCCACCCCAAAATCTGGGGTGGGGAGGAGCCTGGGAACCACAGGTTCTCCGGAGAGGAAGCAGGTCAATCACTTTTCCAACCCCACCTCAAACCCCAAGGAAGCTCTGTAGGGGCGGAGAATGCATCTACCAACTCTGTTGTGTTGTACTCTCCCAAATGCTTAGTACAGTTCTGTGCACACAGTGAGCTCTCCATAAATGCCATGGGTGGATTGATTGCTTCTCTGCTTTGTCCTCGCCAAAGGCCCAGTACAGCACAACTCCTCCAGAGGGACTCAGTCAATGGTCTCACTGGTGCAACTGGTGCTAATGACCGAGCTTGGCTGGCACGGCCTCTACTAGACAGCTCGGAAAGCGGGGGGAGGGTGGACCAGCGCTGCCTCCTGCCTCTCCTCTGCCCCGCCCCTCATTGGGTGTTCATCATCAATCGTATTTATCATCAATCGTATTTATTGAGCGCTTACTGTGTGCAGAGCACTGTACTAAGCGCTTGGGAAGTACAACTTGGCAACATATAGAGACAGTCCCTACCCAACATGTGGGCTCACAGAACTGTTCAGTAGAAGCAGTGTGGCATAGTGAATAGAGCATGGGAATCAGAAGGTCATGGGTTCTAATCCCAGCTCTACCACTTGTCTGCTGGGTGACCTTGGGCAAGTCACTTCACTTCTCTGGGCCTCAGTTACCTCATCTGCAAAATGGGGATTGAGATTATAAACCCCATGTGGGACAGTAGGTGAACCCTACTGAGAGCTCACCTCCTCCAAGAGGCCTTCCCAGACTTTTTCTTCTCCTCCTCCCCATCTCCCCCGCCCCACTTCCTTCCCCTCCCCACAGCACCTGTATATATGTTTGTACAGATTTATTACTCTATTTTACTTGTACATATTTACTATTCTATTTATTTTGTTAATGATGTGCATTTAGCTTTAACTCTATTTATTCTGACGACATAACACCTGTCCACATGTTTTGTTTTGTTGTCTGTCTCCCCCTTCTAGACTGTGAGCCCGTTGTTGGGTAGGGACCGTCTCTATATGTTGCCAACTTGGACTTCCCAAGTGCTTAGTACAGTGCTCTGCACACAGTAAGCGCTCAATAAATACGATTGAATGAATGAAGGAATGACAGGAACTGTGTCCAACCCAATTTGCTTGTATCCACCACAGCTTTTAGTAGAGTGCCTGGCACAAAGTAAGTGCTTAAATACTTAAAGAAGCAGCATGGCTCAGGGGAAAGAGCCCAGGCTTTGGAGTCAGAGGTCATGGGTTCTAATCCCGGCTCCACCACAAGTCTGCTGTGTGACCTTGGGCAAGTCACAACTTCTCTGAGCCTCAGTTACCTCATCTGTAAAAATGGGGATTAAGACTGTGAGCCCCACGTGGGACAACTTGATCACACTGTATCCCCCCCAGCGCTTAGAACAGTGCTTTGCACATAGTAAGCGCTTAACAAATGCCATCCTTATTATTATTAAATACCATTATTATTATTATTATTTATTACTTGAGCCAGGAGGATGAATACTAAGCTGAAACGCTATTTAGCTGTAAGCACCTGGAAGGCAGGGAGTGTGTGCCCACTCAGGCTGGGCGCTCAGTAAATGCCATTGATGGATGGGTGCTTCAGCCGTTGGAGTGTAAGCCCCTGGTGTTGCTCCCAAGTGTCCAAGTGTCCAACACACTGCCCTCCCGCTGGTGTTTGGTAAGCACCATTGACGGCCTCAGGGGGATGGGGCAGTGCTGCTCAGTGGAAAGAGCACGGGCTTTGAAATCAGAGGTCATGGGTTCAAATCCCGACTCTGCCAATTATCAGCTGTGTGACTTTGGGCAAGTCACTTCACTGGGCCTCAGTTCCCTCATTTGTAAAATGGGGATGAAGACTGTGAGACCCCCCGTGGGACAACCTGATCACCTTGTAACCTCCCTAGCGCTTAGAACAGTGCTTTGCACATAGTAAGCGCTTAATAAATGCCATCTTTAGAAAAGCAGCTTGGCTCAGTGGAAAGAGCCTGGGTTTGGGAGTCAGAGGTCATGGGTTCTAACCCCGGCTCCGCCACCTATCAGCTGTGTGACTTTGGGCACGTCACTTCACTTCTCTGGGCCTCAGTTACCTCATCTGTAAAATGGGGATTAAGTCTGTGAACCCCATGTGGGACAACCTGATTACTGTGTAACCTCCCCAGCGCTTAGAACAGTGCTTTGCACATAGTAAGTGCTTAATAAATTCCATCTTTAGAGAAGCAGTGTGGCTCAGTGGAAAGAACCTGGGCTTGGGAGTCAGAGGTCATGGGTTCTAATCCCGGCTTCGCCACCTATCAGCTGTGTGACTTTGGACACGTCACTTCACTTCTCTGGGCCTAAGTTACCTCATCTGTAAAATGGGGATTAAGTCTGTGAGCCCCATGTGGGACAACCTGATTACCGTGTAACCTCCCCAGCGCTTAGAACAGTGCTTTGCACATAGTAAGCGCTTAATAAATGCCATCATTATTATTAGTAGTAGTAGTAGTAGTATTATGGGGCACATGGGACCACAGGCCCAACCGAGGCTGCCTTGCAGGCTGCCCTTCGCCCGGTTTTGCCAGGCCCCTCCTTGGGCAACCACTGCCCCTCCTGTCCCTGCCCCATTACTGGTGCTGTCCAGGGGAAGTGAGGACCTGCCTGACTGAGCCCTTGTTTCCCCTAACGATGGCATTTGTTAAGCGCTTACTATGTGCAAAGCACTGTTCTAAGCTCTGGGGAGGATACAAGGTGATCACGTTGTCCCACGTGGGGCTCACAGTCTTAATCCCCGTTTTACAGATGAGGTAACTGAGGCTCAGAGAAGTTAAGTGACTTGCCCAAGGTCACCCAGCAGACATATGGGGGAGCCGGCATTAGAACCCATGACCTCGGACTCCCAAGCCTGTGCTCTTTCCACTGAGCCACGCTGCTTCGCCCACCCCTCTGCATCGAGTACACACGTGGCTCTGCACCCCCTAAACTCACCTCACCTTTACCCCAGTCCCACAGCACTCGGGAACAAATCTTTATTCTCCGCCCCTTCCCCTATCCATATCTTAGTATCTATCTCCGTCTATAGATTGGAAGCCCCTTGCTGGGTACTAAGTGCTCCATAGCCCGCGCACAGTAAGCTCTCAGTAAACACCACTGCTCGGTTACCTTCTGGTTCCTCAGCTTCGTCTCCACCTGGTCAACGCTGTCGGTCTCCTGGGGCTCGTAGCTCGGGACGTTGGCCAGGAACTGGTTCACATGGTCACAGCCGCTGCGGTAGCTGGAATAGGCTTCTTTTGCCTTTTGCAGGCTCCGGGACCTGGATGGGCGGCCAGGAGCCGTTAGTCAGTCAGTCACTCAGTCACTCGTATTTATTAAGCACTTACTGTGTGTGGAGCACTGTACTAAGCGCTTGGGAGAGTACAATATAACAATAAATGGGCACAACAAGCTTACAGTCTAGAGAAGCTAGACTCCCCTCAACTCTGCACCTGCTGGCCTCTGCTCTGTTTGACTGCAATTCATTCATTCAATCAATCATATTTATTGAGTGCTTACTGTGTGCACAGCACTGTACTAAGCGCTTGGGAAGTACAAGTTGGCAACATATAGAGACAGTCCCTACCCAACAGTGGGCTCACAGTCTAAAAGGGGGAGACAGAGAACAAAACCAAACATACTAACAAAATAAAATAGAATAGATATGTACAAGTAAAATAAATAAATAAATACATAGAGTAATAAATATGTACAAACATATATACATATATACAGGTGCTGTGGGGAAGGGAAGGAGGTAAGATGGGGGGATGGAGGGGGACGAGGGGGAGATTTATCAATTTATCAATTATCAATTTATCAATTTATCAATCATATTTACTGAGCACCTACTATGTGCTTGCAGGTAGACCAGGGCACAGCAATGGGGGAGAGCTAGGGAAGCAGCATGGGCCTATGTGTCAGAAGGACCCGGGTTCTAATCTCTGCCACTTGTCTACTGGGTGACCTTGGACGAGTCACTTCTCTTAGTCACCTCATCTGTCAAATGGGGATTAAGGCCGTGAGTCCCATGTGGGACAGGGATTGTGTCCAACCTAATTAGCTTGTATCTACCCCAGCGCTTAGAACAGTGCTTGACATATAGTCATATAGTATGTGCTTAACAAATACTATTACTATTATTAGCTTCATAGGTGGGGGTGGTCTGGGCCACAGTGAAGGGAAAGAACCTGGGGTCCTGCAGGGTGGGGTGAGGGGGGGAAGGAAACTTGAAGCCCTTTAGAAGAGGAGAAAAGGAGAGCTTTGAACCCTGTGGGGTAGAAGAGCTCAGGGCACAGCGAGGGAGGTGGGCAAGCCCAGAACACAGTGAGTGGGGAGAAGAAGCCTTGCAGGAGAGGAGAGAGGGAGAGCTTGGAACCCTGCAGGGTCAGGGAGCCTTGGGTGCAGCCGAGTGGAGTAGGGAAGCTTGGGGCCCAGCAAAAAGGGAGAACTTGGGGCCCTGCAGAGTTGGGGAGACCAGGATACAGCAGGGATGGGGAGACAGGGGTACAACAAAGTGGGGGAGCTCAGGGTACAGTGGGGAGGGGTGGGAGAGCTTGGGGCCCAGCAAAGGGGGGAGAGCTTGGAGCTCCACAGAGGGGGGAGAGGGAGGACCATGGGCACAGCATGGGGGTGGGGGGAGATGAGGCGGAGAAGCCCTCCCCCCCCAACCTCAGGTCGCCTCAATCCGACTGCAGCAGTAGCAGCAGACTCACCTGCTAGCGATCTGCTTGGAGAGGGTGTCGAACCGCTGCCCCAGCCTGCTGACCTCGGCTTCCTGCCGCTCGATGTCCGGGCAGTGCTCCTGGAACCCACTGGCCAGGGTGCCGCAGCTCCTCTTGGCCTGCTGCAGGTTCTGCTCTGCCTCCTTGAGGAGGGGCTGCGTGGCCTGCAGCTCTGAGCCCATGGCCTGCCGGAGGACAGGTGGACGGATGGTCACCTCTCATGGCCGGTGGCCAGGGGCCCTTAGGGAGAGCGCAGCAGTGGCCAGGGCTGGTCCCCCGTCAGTGGGTGAGGACAGAGGGCGGGCAGGCCGGGCAGCAGGTGGACAACAGGCAGAAGGAGAGGAAAGGAGACCCAGAGATGGTGGAAAGGAGCACTATGGTATCAGGAAGGGGAATGAGTCAGTACATTTCTGTATGAGCAACACTGGGATGGGTCCCCGTGCGTGGACCAAGAAACCAGAACATGAGAGGGCATGTGTGCCTGGAGAATACCAGAAGGGGGAAGAAGGGGAAAGGGGGTGGGGGGTGGGGTGGGATGTATATGCATGTAT